>NW_022196895.1:39155431-39215593 GCF_008632895.1 Mastomys coucha | reverse complement strand
AGAAAAAGAAAAAAAAAAAGAAAAAAATAAAAAAGAAAAAAAAAGAAAAGAAAAGAAAAGAAAGAGTAGATTTCATCCCTAACTTGCTGCTTCCAATAGGTGGCAAGGTCAGCATAGTGCTACTGACAACATCTGCTTCCACATCTGGGCCAATATCTTTGTTGTGGATTGTATGGTGTAATATCCCCAACTGACATATATACCACTTTTATACTCACCTATGAAAGGGTTTCAGGCATATCCAGGCATATGTTTCTAAATGTGAGATACATTTTAGCATTAGAGTTTTGCCTGGTATATCTGGAGTTCTGGGTTTGATTCCTAGTAACAGAAAAAAAAGAAAAGTAAAACAATAAGGAATGTAATTGAGAAAAAGAAAAACAAAAAATGAATCCAGTCTCATCCCTACCTTTAAAAGTCAAGGCAAAGGAGTCATGTCTGTATTGACCAAAATCCCATAACGTATTGCCTTTGACAGCCATATGTCTTCTCTAAGGATCTTCTGCTGATATCTGGAGAGGAATCAATTATAGTAGGACATGCCAGAATACTCCACAATAAGGAGCAGCTTAATAATAAGGAGCACAATAAGGAGTGCCATGGGCAATGGGCTGCTACTGTAGCAGATTGAGACTCCAAGTAGCAGGGTGTCTAAGAGTGAGTGGCCAAGGAAACCTGCCACAATAGCCAGCTACAGAATAGCCAACCTCTCATTGGGGACAAACAAGGGAACTCCTAGAGGAGTTTATGTTCCAGGTGTCCCATGTTCATGTCACAGTGTCCAAATAGGGACAATAGGAAGGAAGAACTGAACAGCTGCATGGACTCCTGGGAGATACAGTTCCAAATGTGTTGTTATGCTCAGGGCATTCCACCCCTTTCCACTCCTGCCGCTGTGCCAATATGAACCAGCCTGATTTCTGAGCTTCTCTGAGTGACCATGAGAGCTCTCCAAGTAACAATTCCATTATTCCTAGAAAACATTTCATATCCTAGCTTAATAAAATTAAAAATCTACTTTCATTATCTTAACATATGTCAAGAAAACTGAGTGGGCTATTGCAACCTTTTTACACAACCAATTGTTGCAAATATTTGAATGGTAAAAATTATGTTTTAACATTGTTGCTACACACCCTGGTCAATAGAATGTCTACCCTGATTTGAAAGTCTCTTCAGCCAAAAAGTCTCAGGCAAGAATTGTGTGGCTTTCTACATAGCCAGGTGTCACGGGTAGGATGAATAGATGCTAGTAAAAGACTGTGCCAGTGGCTTTATGGAAGAGCTAAGCCATTGAACGTTTAAAGAACTTCGCAGCTAAACCAGAACAGAATGAGTTTTGAGCAGCTTTCCTATGTTAAGCAATTTCCATGAAAATCTACCAAAGGACATAGAAGCAGCAGAGTGTTATGCACGAACACTGGACCCCCTTTATCACAGAAAGGGCTTATTCATGAAGGGCCTTTTAAAAGGAGAAGCAATGAAGCCATTTTTTTAAGTCAATTGAAATGCACATCCCTGGATCTCATCCTTGGCCTTGGTCTCAGGAAGAGGCTATATGGTTTTTTTTAAGTTCATAACCACAATTTCTGATGCCTCTGAATGTAAAGAGGCTGGCTTTGTCTAGAGTCAGCACCTCATGCAGTCTCAGACAATGCACTCCCTCTGCTTCAAGGGAGTAAGGATGCTACTGCTTTAATGGAAAAATGAAGAAAAAAAATAACACTCGTGATTTTTCCAAATGCACTGACCAGTGATGGAAAATGAATTGTGTCAAACATGGTGAAAATTTGTTATGGTTGATGATAGAACAAGAACAGCATGAATTCATTACAGAAAAAGAAATTGGGACTGGAAAAGTAGCTCAGCAGTTAAAAGCACTAGAGTCTCTCACAGGGGAAGAGGGTTCAAGCCTTTACACTGAGGACCTCACGAACGCCTTTAACGCCACGTCCAGGTGGTCTGAGTCCCTCATCTGGCCTCCTAGGGCACTACATGCATGTCATGTACATACAAACAGGCACGTGCATGTATCCATAATTAAGACTAATTTTAAATAAAAAAGAAAGTATTTCAATATATAAAAAAAATAAAAGGGAGACATCTAAGACAAAAACCCCATTGTGAATGGGGCAGATGACTCTGGAAGGAATGTTTTAAAAGTTGTCCATGGCCGGGCCGATGGTGGCGCACGCTTTTCATCCCAGCACTTGGGAGGCGGAGAAAGGTGGATTTCTGAGTTTGAGGCCAGCCTGGGCTACAGAGTGAGTTCCAGGACAGCCAAGGCGATCCAGAAAAACCATGTTTCAAAAAACAAAAACAAAAAAACAATAAAAGTTGTCCATGGAACACCTCTCTCCCCCTAACCCACAATCTGCACACAGGATCTAGATCTTACATATGGGAGAAAACATTGATATTTGTCCTTTTAATTTTGATTTGGCCCACTTAATACACTGATCTCCAGTTCCACCTCTTTTCTTGAAAATATCAAGATTTCATTTTCCTTTGTAACTGAGTGCACATATCTGTGGTTGGACATCTTGGCTAGTCCCTCCATTTAGCTACTGTGAGAAGTGCAGCAATAAACATGGCAGATATCTCTCAGTGTGTTGAGTTAGAATTCTTTGAGTAAGTGACTAGGAGTGGTACAGCTGAGCCAGATGGTATTTGTAGCTTTGTTATTTTATTGTTGTTGTTTTTATGAACCTGCATACTTATTTCTATAAAGGCTTCACTGGTTGACATTCTTACCAGCTATGAGAGAAGAGGAAAAGATTTAAGGGATGTAAAGGCAGAAAAGGTAAAAGAACACAGGCCCTATGAAAGCACATGAGGAGCCAGGGATCATCCTGATAGTTTTCATAACTATTCATAATTTTTCTTACTGTGTTGTTTATTAAAGGCAAAGAGCTTTTTTTTTTTTTTTTTAGATGAGAAAGGGGGAATTGTTGAGATTTGGTCTGTTGCTATGTATTGTAATGCTAAATGCTGTACCTGAAGGTCTAGACCTACTAGAGAACTCTCATGCTTATCAGCTTTTATTGTGCAAACCTTGTTCCTTAACTTAAAGCTATTGGTTAAATAAAAGTGGTTACAGGTGATCACTGGAAGGATTAGAAGTATATACTACTTTTGGGTTAGCTGGTTGAGTGTGTAGGAAAGAAGAAAAAAGAAAAGAAAAGGTGAAGGAAGGAGAAGATGCCATGGTAGGTGAGTTGTGAAAACACGGCCATGAGGGCTGGCCAATTGGAGTTAAGAGCTGCCCAGATGAAACACTGAAACTTATAACTTGGGCTTATTGATAGGACATCAATTCTAATAGTTTAGAGGGTAGGTATATGTTGAGATCTAGTGATTAAGGCTTTTTGTAAATGTAGAAGTTATGTATCCTTTATCTGGGAACTAAATGAGCAAAGGTAGGATAGAAACCCCCACTTGAGATTAACTAATTTCTACAACACCCCAACTCATGTTGCAACTTAATCTCATCCTGGTAATGGTGAGAGGGAGTTTTGAATGAGGGGATTATCCCATGAGTGCTCTGCTCCCAACAGGAGGGAACTTTTAGATCCCTTTTACCCCTTATGCTTACCCCACTGTGAGGACCCTGTTCCTTCCTCATGGAACAGGAAGGCTCCAAGGCATCATCTAGGAAGCCAAGACCCCACCCTTGCCACACTTGCCCTTATAGATGCCGGACCCTATGATAAATGAGTGTCTATGGTTTATAATTTCCCAAGTCTAAGGCATTTTATTACAGCAGCAGGAAATGACTAAGACACTCGCCATACCTAACAATATATCTCCCACATAGCAATCAGTTCATGAAGATGTAAATTGTATCATGTGACTAGCTCGCTCACAGTCCTTTGGTGATTGCCTATTTTGGAATTCAACCCAAACTTATCACAATGGTTTATGAGGCTTGATGTGGTCTAGCTCACTGAGATGTCTCCTGACTTCTTCAGTGCTTAATGCATGTACTGGCTTGTTTTGTGTGTCAACTTGACACAGGCTGGAGTTGTCACAGAGAAGGGAGCTTCAGTTGGGGAAGTGCCTCCAGGAGATCCAGCTGTGGGGCATTTTCTCAATTAGTGATCAAGGGGGTGGGGCCCCTTGTGGGTGGTGCCATCCCTGGGCTGGAAGTCTTGGGTTCTATAAGAGAGCAGGCTGAGCAAGCCAGGAGAGGCAAGCCAGTAAGGAACTTCATGGCCTCTGCATCAGGTCCTGCTTTCTGACCTGCTTGAGTTCCAGTCCTGACTTCCTTTGTAATAAACAGCAATGTGGAAGTGTAAGCTGAATAAACCCTTTCCTCCCCAACTTGCTTCTTGGTCATGGTGTTTGTGCAAGAATAGAAACCCTGACTAAGACAACGCACTTCAGCTACCCTGGTCTGCTTACCTGTTCTTGGTTCTTCCAGTCCTTCATTGACCAATGCTTTTCACATGGCACCTCTCTACCTAGGATCTTCTCCCTCAGCTCTTCATAGAGAAAGCTGCTTTTTCTCTTTGCTTTCAACCCCCTAATACCAAGAAGCTTCCACGACCATCTCCATCAGTGAACGGTCCCCACTCACTATAAAATAGTTTTATTTCCACCATAACTGAAAAGTTTAACTCATTCCAAATGGAAACTACACTCCTAAGACTTCCAAAGAAAGATAAACTCTCAAGGACAGGCAAGGTCAAGATAGATCCAAATATCTGTCTATCTGCTTTAAGAGTCATACTGTTTCAGAGGAACAGCACTGGCTGTAAGTGGACAAATTTGTTTCCGTTAAAATAGGCTCTCACAGTTGAGAGGCTAATATAATCCCATAATTATTTAAATCTTCATCAAATCTCAGATAAATACTCATAGTATTTGAAAACCATATACCTTCTTATAAATATATCTCTTTTTCCCTCAGAAAGGATTCCAAGTGACTTGCCAAACCACACGTTAATAGAATGCTCCATCCTTGGTGAAATAAAGCAATCTCTGTAGTAGGTTTCCTTTGTTCTGGTCTACAGATATACGCAAAGAGAAGATGGGCCCGACAATAATGCATTTAGCTGGAAATAAGATGTGAATTCTGGGAAAGCAATCTAATTGCCCAGTTGGAAGCTATCCCAGATCTGCGAAGCTTACTCTTTAAAATGAAGGACCATGATCTAAGAAATTGAAAGGCTGCCTGTAAGCCACAGTAATTTCCCCTCCCATCTCAAGAATGACAGGCTCTATTATACAGGAAATAAATCATCTCCACTTTGTACATTCTCAGTGCAGAACCACAGCCGACAAAGCCTGTGACAATCTATACACGGACCCACTTACTGCACATGGACTATCTTCATGCACTCTATTACTCTGTGCTAAGTGACCTCAGTCCTGTTGTGCTAAGTACTGTATGCTCCTTGTGTCTTTCGTTTTTCCCAGAAGCCCCATTTCTTCCACACAATAGATTATACTTAGCCTTGAGAATGTGAATGACTTGACCAATGCACAATTAAGATGAATTAAAGTTGGGACTCCACTTCAAGTATGGTGCAACTTTGGAACCCCAAACACAAGCATTCCCATTGCACTCACTGGCTCAGAGAAACACTATAGCATAATGCCAGGTTCTCACACTTGAGACAGACATCCTCCTTAGACAGAAAAAAAGGAATACTACTATAGCCTTGCTATCTTTGTTTTTATTATAGTGTTGCTTACTACAAGTAGAAAAGTAAATCTAGGTAGGTTTTGATTTTTACAGCCCACATAAAACCGTAAAGCCAAAATATGGTTGTAAATTTAACAAAGAAAACAGACAAAATACAAATGAACACAGTTTAGTGAAGGGAGTGGGCATCACTTTACAGAAATTAAACTGTCACTCACAGCTGAGATGGCGATTTCCATTCCAGATGCTTTATGCAATGTGGGCCAACATGACTATATCTACCAGGAGTCTTCTACTGAAACAAGATCTGAGGCCATGCATTTCACATCCACACAGTTGGACCATGGCTTCTCTCCAGCCAGTGACAATTAAAATAGCGCCACCATGTGCCAATATGAGGGAAAACACTGACATGAACTCATGCATGGAATCTAGAAATGAACTAAAAAAAATAAAGAATTTAGAAAACTTTTGGGGAGGGTGGTGTGTGTGAGAGCTCTCTGTGCGCTCCTAAAGTCAGAAACTGGCTTGAGTGATTCTATCTAGGACTGATCTAAGTGACTTCAAATGACAACACACCAATTTAGTAACATGCACACTGGGGACAATTTAATTCTGTTTCTGCACCTGTAAGATGTAAATTAAAAGATTTCCTAGTGTTATAAGGATCAATTCAATGTATAGAAATACAACCCAGTAGGCATTTCATAAATATTTTCTGCTTTTATTTACATTAGTATTGTAACTCATCATGGTCCCAAGAGGAAAGCAGGCCTGCAATTATCATCATTCTTGAAGAGAATCCTTATCCTTTTTTATCCTTATCTATAAAGGAATCATTTAACCTAGAGTCATATGTTGTAACAATGCCTTCCATCCAGAATGACTGGGGACCAAAATGTTTCAAAGCTCAGATGTATATTTACATATACATGAGATGTTTTGGGGATGAGAATCAAGCCAAAGTGAAATTCCCTTACCTTTAAACTCATAGCCTAAAAGTGGTTTAAAAATTATTACCTTATTAAAAAAAATCAGCTTTCATCCTGGCATTTTTCAAGCAGAATTTATTTTGTTGTTTCTCCCTCTTTTCTTTTACCTTGGGACCCCTCTCATCCCTGGGTTAGTGGTCCTAGGTTCTATAAAAAGGCAGAATGAGCAAGCCATATTGAGCAGGCCCAAAAGCAGCATCCTCTTATGGCCTCTACATTAGCTCCTGCCCCCAGATTCCTGGTCTATCCATTTTCACAAGCAGAGACTGATGAGCCAATTAAATACAGAGAAGAAATCATTACGGAGGTAAGCAGTTGACTTCTGGCTTGGATTTAGCATAGGGGATAAGAAAATTGCAAAATTGCCATACCTTAAACCTCGCAGCAGGAACTGCTGTTTCCCCAGACTTTGAATTATGAATTCCTCCTCCACCACCAAAGTGTATAAGTTTAGTCTCCTGTTTTCATCTCGCCTAAGGAGTATTAAATGAAATAAGGGAAACAGATGAGAAATCAACAGAGAGAGAATATTTAGGTTTTTCTTTTAAGAGGAAGTGACTATGAAAGAAAATACACAGAAGACAAAGCTAAAGGTATAGAAATTTCTTATAGTAATTGGCGAATGATAGAAAAATGCCCATAATCATACCACTCTGTGCTGGATAGTTTTACATCAATTTGACATGAGCTAGAGTCATCTGAGGAGGGAGCCTCAATTGAGAAAATGCTTCCATAAGATCAGATTGTAGGTAAGCCTCTAGGGCATTTTCTTTATTATTGATTGATGGGAGAAGGCCCAGTCATTTGTGGGTGGGGCCATCCCTGGGCTAGTGGTCCTGGGTTCTATAAGAAAGCAGAATGAGCAAACCATGTTGAGCAAGACAATAAACAGCGCTGATCCATGGCCTTTTCATCAGCTGCTGCCTCCAGGTGCCTGCCCTGTCCTGACGTCTTTCAATGATGAATGGTGACATAGAAGTGTAAGACAAATAAACCCTTTCCTCACCATCTTGCTTTGGTCATGGTGTTTCATTCACGGCAATTAGAACCCTAACTAGGACACACTGCAAGGGATGTATTAACTCCTTTTTGTTGTTGTTGTTGTTGCTGTGGTGAAACACCATGACCAAAGGTAATTTTAAGGGAGAAATAGCTTATTTTGGTTTTAATTTATTTTGATTTATTGATCCGTAGGAGTAGGAGTCCCCATGGCGGGGAAGGGACATGTTGGCAGGGCCAAGAAGCCAAATGCTCACATCTTCAAACCCCAGCAGGATCCAGAGAGAGTTAAAATGAAGTGGAATGAGATGGTAAACCCTGAAGGCCCAACCCCCAGTGACTCCTGAACCTCTCTAAAGAGCAACACCAACTGGTGGCCAAGTCTTCAAATGTCTGTGCCTATGTAGAATATGCTCATTCAAACCACAACGGACTTCTTGATAATTTCTCTGGTTACTAATGCATTTTGTGTTTACCTTTTTTTCAGAGCTACTAAGATAGCAGTAATAAAAGCACCAACCTGGGGCTGGAGAGATGGTCCAGCAATGAAAGAGTGCTTGCAGCTCTTCTAGAGGACCCACTTCAGTTTCCAACACCCATGCTGGACAGCTCATAATCACCTGTAACTTCAGCGCTAATGGATCCCACATCTTCTGGTTTCCCTAGGCATCCACACATGCAGTGCTCATTCACACACACACACACACACACACACACACATACACACATGCACCCACACATGTACCCACAAAGGCAAGAACACAAACATGCATGCAGGCACATGCACGCACACGCATGCCCAGAAGCACGTGCATGGACACCTACACACAAATAAAAATTAATCTATTTAAAAACAACATGAATACCTTTTATATTGATCTCTTACTCACAAGCATCTTACCGAGGACTCTCGTGTATATTTTCTTCTTTGATTTCTTACAACAATCCTGTAAGGGGGGGGGTGGTTCTATTATTATGTCCTTTACAGAAAAAATAGTATTTATACTACAGAGATTGGTAAATTGTCTAGCATCCCAGAGCTTCGAACTAACTGGCAGTTTAGCTAAAAGAGCATCTCATGTACATTTCAACGTTACCATTGTTCTTGTGAAGGCAGCGTTTAAGATTTAAATCTATATTGCTTCCAAATCAGCATTTGAATCTGAACAAAGACATGTCATTTAATTTTCAGCTTCTGGGCTTTCGCAATCACTCTTTTACTCCTGCCCACTAGGGGGCGGTGTACGCCAGAGTTTTTGCTTCTCGAAACCCAGTTTTTCTTCTGTAGGCTTCTGCAGGCATCTGCCGGGTGCCTACTTTGTACTGAATCATTGCTATGTTTTGAGGGTTTTTGTTTTGTTTTGTTTTGTTTTTTGTTTTTTTCATTTAAAAACGTGTAGAGTTGCACCAGATTTCGGGAGAGTATTCTCCAACTAGCAGTGTGATTCTGTAGACAAAAGGCTTACTTTTGCTTTACTGTGTGGTCCTGCATTAGCGACTCACTGACCTTTGGAAATCCCTCAGTTCACCGAGTCAAATTCATTTATATGATGAGACTATGAGGTTGGATGACTTTTAGGGATCACTACAATGCTCACAGTCTACAAGTGTCTCACGTAGAAAGTGGCACGAGTCTTAACTCTGCACGAAAGCTTGTAAGAAATGTCTTATCTCTGGCTGTCAGTAAATGAGATTAAATATATCTATTAAAACGAATGCGGTCTAGTGCTAAATGCATGGACTTGAAATTAGACGCTTTGGTCTTTCCAGTTAGGTGATTTGAACTCTCAGAGACTCAGAACTCCAAAAGCCACCACAACAACTACAGACGAGTTACAAGGGACATAGGGGCAGGAGTGGGATGGCGTGGACAGGGGACAGATTCTCAGAGTGATTCTGCCTGTAGGTGTGGAGAACTTAAGTACCGGAAAAGCAGACAAAATATTCTTGGCCTCACAGAGATGCCAGGTGGAAAGCATTAACGTGGGTGGAGAATGTAAGCCATTTCATGTAACAGAGAGGATAGATAAATGGGATTTAGGGGCTACACTCACTATACACCTGCCAGTGGGCCCCCTTCGTCCAGGTGGGGTGACTTAGTTACTAACTCCACTTGAGATATTCGTAAATGATCAACCAGAGTGACAACTGTTCCGGTATCCAGAACCACTTTGATTTTTTCCCCACATAATCTGGTCCGCAGTTCCCCATCCCCTACACCCCGCGATCCCCACCTCCAACCTCCGCCCCCGTGCTGGGAAGAGAGTGGCATGGAACTAGATTCTACAGGAAACATTTTGGTTTTTTCTGTATTCTCCCAAGCTGGCAGGAGAGCTAACTACGGAAGAACCGCACACCCACACGCAGCTGGATGCTCCAAGAAGGACAAGTGTCTACACTAAGGAGGTGAGTGCAAAACCGGCCCCTCTGCCCACATCCTTTAGATCACACCCATTTCCCAGGCCCACGAAAGCTTGAAAAAGAAAGTGGGACGGTTCCGTGTGAAAAAAGCAAGGTCAGAAATCTGTGTTTGGACAGCTAGATGGTAAGCATTAAGGTCCTATCCATAATGAAAACAACGCAGCAGGCAGGCAGCCCTCGGATCTAAATGTCAAAGCACACCGGTATATGTCTTACGGAGCCAAAGGTCGGCCTGGTTTTGCTGTTTGCCTTCTGTTCTGAGTTGGGAAGAGCACAGAGGACTGGGGTGATGTCCTGTTTGAAAAGTCCTCTGCTCAACTAGATCACATACAGCCTCGGGGAGAGATGCAGCTCTCCGGTTTCCTGATGTTTGTTTCTTAAAGGACAACTCATGTGGATTGTCACCTTTTATTACAACTGGCATCTTCAAAACTAGCTGACATTAATTCCACAGCCTCGTTAAGAGCTAATTATGTTCATCGGGAAAATGGAGTGGAAACACAAACTAAAAAATTATAATACCAAACTCTTTGCTAACTGCCATTAAAATTATAGCACGCACGGGGCAGTGGTGGCGCCCCAGCACTTGGGAGGCAGAGGCAGGCTGATTTCTGAGTTCGAGGCCAGCCTGGTCTACAGAGTGAGTTCCAGGACAGCCAGGGCTACTCAGAGAAACCCTGTCTTGAAAAACAAAACAAAACAAAACAAAATTATAGCACGCATGTTTTTTTGTGAGAGGGACAGTTTTCAGGAATGAGACAAAATGTATGTTTATACATATTTTACTTTGTTTAGTTACATTTACTCCAAGTATGTCTCTGTGATAATATGAGATTTTTTTATAATTACATTCTATAAATTATTATGAATCCATATTTTAGGTACATGTATGGAGAACAGAGCAACAAATGGGAGGTACAAGTTAATAAAGATCACAACCAAATACAGTTGAGTCTCTTCTCTTCTCTACAAAAGTGACCACACACCCAAAGTTGGCTCTATCATTTTTGGTCTACTCTCTATGCTTTTCCTACACGTTTGTGCAGCTTAAGCATTTTTAGTATTATTTCACAGTTATTAAATCTTATATGGATAATATCATTTAGTAGCTTTCTATGACTTCCTTTCTATCTCTGATCTTTTACACAGGTATGCCTGCAGTTTTGGTTATGTTTGTTGCTGCATAGCATTCCCTTTTATAAGCCAGTCAGATGCCAGGCTTGCCTTTAACAGGTCTGATTATTACCAGAAGAGGAATGGTAAGGTAATGTGGTAAGAATATCCTCTAATTATACATTGTCAAGATATTTGCCAAGGAGTTGTATTAATAGATACCCATCGGCATTTAAAGAGCCTACTTATTCACTACCCCCAACCATAAATATATTCACCTAAGAATATAAGGTGAGAATATAATATTTCATCCTAAGACTGAAATAGTTCTGCAATATGATTTTTAGTGACCCACTTTCACAATTGCTACTGAGAGAAACATTGTATTTGTGGGTTATTTGAACTTTTATTTACCAATACTTTATCCATTTCAGATTTGATACAAACCCTGTGAGCTTGTACAAATACACAGCCAGGTGTGAGATGGACACACAAACATACCTAGCTTTTGTTATAACAGAGCTCTTTGTCTCTGATAGATATTGAATATGTTATATAATTTCAATAGAGAGCTGTTTTAGGTTTGGTATAGTTAAAATTTTAGCCTTTGTGTTTATATTTTTTGTTATTAATAAATGGTATAGTATGGTGAAGTTTCCTGTATATTTTTAATCTTTAGAGGTCATGTGTTTTGTTTTGTTTTTTTTTTTTAACATTTATTTATTTATTATATGTAAGTACACTGTAGCTATCTTCAGATGCACCAGAAGAGGGCGTCAGATCTCATTACGGGTGGTTGTGAGCCACCATGTGGTTGCTGGGATTTGAACTCATGACCTTCTGAAGAGCAGTCGGTGCTCTTCCCCACTGAGACATCTCACCAGCCCCATGTTTTTTTTTATAATCAGATCTTTATTGCACCAAGAACTGAATAGGCCATCCCTAAGTAGGCAGGCTCTGGTTAGCATGGCCCACAGCATACCAAGCTCCAAATGTCCCCTGTCCCTGATGACCTGCAGTGCCTTCGGTGTCTTAACTGGAGATTTGGAATCTGTTCAAAGCTACTGCTGAGCTCCCTATTTTCTTCAACTGTTCAGTTTACTTAAATCTCCTCATGCCATCTTAATTCCTTACAGCTTTTAATGAAACCTGAAAATTGCTGATAAGGATATCCACACTTGATTTTCTTTTTTAAAAAGATTCTGATTTATAACTAGACCTTTGCATTATACATGTATTTTAAAACGGGGTTTTTCCAGTTAAACAAAAACTCTTTTATTTAGAGTTCAATTAAACTTGTAAATTAACTTTAGAAGAATTATCATGCTTAGTATATTACATTCACAATTATTGTTTAATTTTTAAAAATGTAGTTAACTGTTTAATAAGGTTCATGCTTTTACTTAGAAATGTATCTTTATAAATATATATGTATAATATGTATTTATAGATTAATGATGGTGGCATATGCCTTTAATTCTAGAACTCAGGAAGCAGAAGAAGGTGGATCTTTGTGTTCAAGGGTCTAAAAAACAAAACAAAACAAAACAAAACAAAAGAAATCTATCTTTAAAATATATTATACATTTTGTCAAATATATAATTCTTTTTAACATTTTTGTTATGCATAAATGGGGATCTGTGATATATACATATGTGTGTGTGTGTGTGTGTGTGTGTGTGTGTGTGTATCCATAATGGCTGTGCTAATTCCTGCTCTTAACTATTATGCAGAAGAATTCCTCCCTTTCCACAATCTCATCCAAGTTTGTCAATTTTGGGGTTTGTTTTGTTTTGTTGCTAATAGTTGTTGCAGGAAATATTTTAAAACATGCAACTCTCGCTACGCCTGCAGGCCCTGGTGGGCTGGTTGGCCAGACGCTGGCAGGCATGGCCGGCCTGCTCTCATCTCATGGAGACTCTCTGACTCAGAGCTCCAAAATCTCTCCACCTAGCTCGCTAAGTTCCCACTGGTGGGTTGCTACCATGCCAACCCCATGCTTCAAAATTCCCACAGCCTTTTGGGGTGCACTTCTTGCAAACCCACACTTTGCTATCATACCTTTCTCTCTGGAACCCAGTTAAGCCGCTGTGTAAAGGAAAACATCACACGTAGTTAGTTCGGAATCAATGATAACTCAATCTCTAGGTGCAACAACTAGAATCCTAATCTTGTAAGCCATATTAAACTTAAATGCTCCAGTGGTGAATCCTTGTGGATTCTTCATCTAAACGGGGGTCACTTGTAGCTACATCTTGTCCTCCTGCTGTCCCTGTCCAAAAACCAGTATCTCTCTCTTTCTCTCTCTGACCCGGAAGTCCCGCCTACTCACCCAGTGATTGGTTTCTTTATTCATTAGAGGGGTCACAGGAAGTCCTGAGTATGTGATTCATTACTCTTTCCAGGCAGCCCCTCCTGGGGAAGCTGAATTAGTATCAAAATACAATCAGCACCAGGCCTACCCACAACAAATAGTAATTCTAAGATAGTATTTCAATGTAGCTTTCACTGCTATTCCTGATTGTTAATGATGGTGATTGTCTATTCAGGTATTTGTTGTCCATTTGCATTTCTTCCTTTGGGGGTGGGGTGTGATGGTTTGTATATGCTCCCGCAGAGAGTGGCACAATTAGAAGGTGTGGTCCTGTTGGAGTAGGTGTGACACTGTGGGTGTGGGCTATAAAACCCTCATCCTAGGTTCCTGGAATCAGTATTCTGCTTACAACCTTCAGATGAAGATGTAGAACTACTCTTTAACTTTTGCACCGAGCCTGCCCTGATGCTGCCATGCTCCCACCTTGATGATAATGGGCTTAACCTCTGAATCTATAAGCCTTCCCCAATTAAATGTCCTTGTAAGAGTTGCCTTGGTCATGGTGTCTGTTCACAGCAGTAAAACCCTAACTAAGACAGGGAGTGACTGATCAGATCTATTCTTAAAATGGCATTGCTTATTTTCTCTGTCAAAATTTTTGCCTTGCTTGTAGGTTCTGGATATTAGCCCTGGATGAGATGAATAGTAGATGGACATTTTTCTCCATTCTATAGGGGATTTATCCATTCTGTCTATTGTTTACTTTGCTGTGTATACATTTTTAATTGTTAGAATCATATTTGTTATGTATATCTGCTTCCTGCACTTTGAGGGTCTCAAACAGGTGTGAGAGGGGTGGGGAGTGGGGGGTACCAAAGACCCCATGGCCCTGGAAGTCTTAGCAGTGATAAGGGCCTAAAGTATGTATTCCCCAGCTAGTCACTGATATGGTTCCAAGGACTGCATGCATCATGGCAGCTGTTGGAACAGCACATCCAGTCCTAAAAGGAGTACATGGTCAAACAAGCACAAGATTGGAGAGACAGAAGGAACTGCTCACAAGGGATGGCAGCAGGAACACTGGTCTTTCTTTCTGTGGTAGTGAATACCCTGGAGTGGGAATCCATCACTCCTGACTCTCTCCACTGTGAACACCTGGCAGTGAAGTAATGACTGCAGCTCACCATGCCCTTGGCTGTCATATATTGTCAGGGTGGGTTGAGAGCTGAAGCCATAGCATTGCTCACGGCTTCCTCGTGATGCTCCTTGGGTAAAACAGCAGACAGAGCTGTACCTTTCTTCTTGCTATGTTAGTAATAGTTGCATATGAATGATGTAAGATAGACAGGGCTGGGAGCATAAGGAACTGATGACGGTGTCTTTCTTCAGTCCTGGCCTTGGTGCTAGTTCATTCATGGGTGGTGACACATTTGGTCTTACAGAACAAGTGTTCTGATCTTCTTGTGTTTCAGTGACTCATTCCTATTACTATCTATATAGTATTGCCTCCTGCGGTTCAAGTATTCTATAGCAGTTTCCTGCAAATAAAAATAGTCTACACTGGAGGGATATTTATTAAGACTCAGGGAGTAAATAGCTTACAAGTCTCAGGAAGTTCCTGAAAATTACAAGATTCATAAGGCTTTCCCCTAAGGCTGTATAAGCTGTGAGATGAGAGCTTTTGCAGAGAAGAGCCTCTAATATAGCAGTTCTCAACCTGTGGGTTATTACCCTTTTGGCAAACCTCTGTCTCCAAACCCTTTATATTATGATTCATAACAGTAGCAAAATTACAATTATGAAATAACAACAAAATAATTTTTTGGTTGGAGGTCACCATGACATGGCTAACTATATTGAATGCTTGCCCCATTTGGAAGGTTGAGAGCCACTGCTCTAATGTGATAGCTCAGCTTTCCAGTGATAATGTTGCCTTTGAGACATCTGTGGACTTGTAAATGACCTCTCGCCCATACTTCTGCAGGCAACCAAAATAAATTCCTTATTGGTTCACTGAGATCCATCAGTGCCCTATTAGGGCAAAAAGACACTTGCTCAAATGTCCTCAGGAAATTTACAAATGGCACTGTGAAGGCTTAGGCTACAGTCATTCAAATGAGCCATTTGGTTTGAAAGTCATCTACATCATATGCCAGTGCAAGTAGAATTTCCATGGGGTCCCACAGATGAAAGAACATGCATGGGTTTCTAAACTATAGAGAACCCAAGTTCAGACCTTAAGGAAGTTCCTCATTACAGTAACTAACTGTTCCCCAGGAGTAAGAGATTCTGTTCCAAAGGAAGGTGATGTCAGCCTAATCATCTAAGTATCCACGAACCTCTGAAGATTCTTCGTATTACCTTCATCTGTTTGCTTAAAAGACAACATGCCTATTGCTATTACGCTTTTAAAGTGAGTAATTATGGCAAAAAAATAGATACTATTCAAAAGGCACAGAAAATGTACTTGCTAAAATCATCCTTTTATGATATAAAAATTCCTTAATAAATAAAACGTAACATAACTTTTTGATTCTCATCAACTAACAAGAATAAGAATCTAGAAAAACACATAGATAGCATCACACTTAATGCTGAAAATGTTAATTTGGTCTCCTAAGATAAGGGAGAGGAAAAGAATGATTGCTCTTAGAGTGTCTATTTAACATTGTGCCAGATGTCTTGGGCACTTACAAAAAGAAAGAATAGAAAGGAAGAAAGACCACTAGTTCTACTATGGTTGATACACTCGTGTATGAGAAACTTCTAAAACATCTACTGAAAATTATTACAGTAAATTAACCAGCTCAAAATGTTGCTGACTAGAAATCAATTCACAAAAGCATTCTGATATAATACACAAACATTGCAGATAATGAATGTAATTGAAGTAATTCAATGGCATGTCAAACAAAAACATATTATTAAATATGTCTAAAAGAAGAACAAAAGTTGTACACTGTTCTCTGCAGAACACTAACATTAAAGGCCTCAATAAATAGAAAATATCTAATGTTTATGGACTAAAAGCAATAGCATTATTAAAATGCTGATGTTGCCAAAATTTATCTAAAGAGTCATTGAAATCCCTAATAAAATCTCAGCTGCTTCTTTATAATAGAAATTGACAAATTGGCTCCAAAATTCAAATGAAAATTCAAAGAATCCAGAGTATCTTAAGCAACCCTGAAGAGCAAAGAGAGCTCACCCTTTCCAGGTTCACAGCTCCATAGCTATGCCAGTGAAGACTGTGTGCCTCGATTAGCAGAGATATAGGGGAACAAACCTGATCTGAAGATTTGGAAATAATCCCTTACATTTACAGTAAATGTAATAAATAGTTATTTATAATAGTGTAATGATATAAAATATATAAATAGGTAATAATAAATAAATAAAACATAGTAAAATTAAATTTTCAGCAAGGGTACCAAGACAGTTCAGTAGAGAAAAGAATATACTTTTCAGTGGCTTTGGAACAACTGGGTAGGCACATACAGAGCTGAAATATGACCATTGCAGGCTATCACAGACAAACATTAACTCTAACAGGTTCAGAGGAATGAGCATCAATGGTTAGAATAGAAAACTCTTTAAAGAAAACATAGAAGCCTTTAGGACATTTGATTAGACAGTGACCTCCTGACTAAAACACTAAAACACATTGAATTATTCATAGTAGAGGGATGATTTTGCTGGAATGTGAATCATATCTTAGTAAAACAGGTACATGAACCAGGGTGGTGCTTATTCTTGCCGTTTTTCCTAGGTATATCTAATCAGTTCCTTGATTCAGCTGAAAGTTTCTTAAATTATAGGTTTGCACATTGTTTTGAAAGAACATATCACAAGTAATTGATGGAGTCAGACAAGGATCGGATCCTTACCTACTGTAGTACCCTAGATTAGACTGTAAATTAGGACTCTTCAAGCGGCAAGACAAAAAGATGTTGAAATTCATGTAAATAAAACAGACTGGAGAGCTATTTACAATGGTAGGATAGAGTTGTCTTTTAGGAATGGGGTAGTCAGGTGTCTTGCTTCTCTATGTGCTTCCTCAGGGACATAGTCATGTCTGTTTGCATGTAAGGGCTAAGGAGCTGAATTCAGTCCTTCAGGTTGCACTGACCATCTTTGTAAACACCCCTCCCCCTCACTGTTGTGAGGGCATGTGTCCTTCAGACCATGGCTATGAGCCATGGTTTAGGTTTTCTACTGGAAAGAGTGTCCTTCCCATGTCCTCCATGGATTCATTTTGTTGTTGTTTTTGTTTACTAATTTAGAGAGGTGGACCTGCCAGGTTTTCCATGAAATCAAATTTGAACTGCGGATTAGTTCTAGCTAAGCAGTACAGTGACAGGTCACACAAGGTCACATGTCCACAGGTGGACTGAAGCACAAGTGTGGTTCGAAAGAAAGACTGAAAGTGTGGCTTATCAGTAGACAAAGCAAGGAAGAGAAGTAGGCCTGGGTAACCAACGTTGCTGACAGATCTTTGGCTATGACCACCATTTGTGTCATCCCAGGAGCCCTCCAGGGCAGGAATATCCATGGACTCTTTGACAGAGGATGATGCTTTTGAAAGTAACTTTCTTGCAGGCTAACCAGAGCTTTCCATTAGCCATGCTTGTGGGTTTATAGAACTCAGTTGGGTATACTCTGCCGCAGTGAATCACTTGCTATTCAAACCAGTCACTTGCTATTCCTGCTTTGCACACTGAGTACAGGAAACTCTTGCTACTCTTCTACTCAGCTCCTCTTTCCTGCCTCTTTTCCTTTGCCCAGAGGCCAGGGCTGGAATGCCCCTCTTATTAACTATAACTCCTGTCAATCTCTGTAAATAGCTTGCTGCCTGCCAGTCTCTGTCCAGACAAGCTCAGGCCCTAGACTCTCTGAAGTAGCCTCCGTCAGCATCTGCCATCTTCTGCTGACAGTTTCTTTTTTCCTATTGGTCATCAGGTTTCCTATTTAAATGAATTATGACTTGGTTTTCACCATATCTGCAGGGCCTCCTCTCATAATCTGTGATACACCATAACCCTTCAGATACTCACCAAGTATGTATTGAATAAATAAGACTTATTATTAAAGATAAGCTGATGGCCCAGGCGGAAAAATATAAAATCTAGGTAGAAAAATATAAAAGATTGAGAGAACGATGGTTGTGATCAAAGAGGTTCATGGGTAGGGACCTTGAGAGGACCTGTGGATCAACCAACCAAGTTCCAGCCAGATAAAGGAGAAAGAGAACAACTATGTGTCAGTGTTATGTAAGCTGTAGAAAGAAAGAAAAATCTTAATGGTTTTTAACAGCACAGTGGGTAATTCATTTAGAATTTGTCAAGTGGAAAGCTATCACTGGAAGCTATTACATTTTCTCAGTAAAGGGCTCAATTATCTTATAAATAATGATGAACTTTGTTTGAATAGCATTCTCACCTTCGAAAAACTCTGGCTGTACAATCTAATTCTGTCATTTAGCAGCTCTGTACTGAGGACTTTCAAAGGACAGCTAATATGTGCAGTGCAGGAGCAAGTCGAACAGGGTGCTAACCTTCACTATATTTATTGTCTAAAGAAAAAAGTACATCTTCAAAAATCACCCTGAGAAGGGTGTGCTCTTAGAGTGTGACCATCCACAGTTGATGGCAAAGTGAAATGTGTCGTCTGACTCGAGTAGAGCTTGGTAAGCTGACAAGAACAAAACAAAAAGTGACACACAACATGCTTATTATGTGGAGGATCGCTGTAGCTATAAATTATTTGGTACTTCTTTTGTCTAACAACATAGTCTTTATCTCATCCTCTTGGACCTCAGAGTTCTGTGATGAACAGGAGGCAGCAAAGTGATGCTGTAGAATAGGATGCATGGAGTTAATATGTCAGAAGAAGGATTCAGATTTATCCCTCTTTCTTCCACAATGTCAGAGGTGATGTCCCTAATCACCCTGGAAACCCCTTACTCTGAGAGTCCCATGCAGAAGAAAGCACTGGCAGACATTCAGGTAAGACCCCAGCTCAGCACCCACTGCCATTCTTGTAAGGGAGACATCTTGGGCATTTGGCTTCACTTGACCTTCAGATATCTATAGCCCGAGTCTCCTGATGTTTCCCTGTACTTCCCTATAATCTCCAGAGAGCCAACTAAGACATGTCCAGACAAACCTTTCCAAATTCCTGGCAACCATATAGTCTGCACAAAAATTAAAGGTTATTTTAATCTACTAATTTTTGGAACCTGAAGTAGGAAAGAAGTTCCTTTGACTAATAAAATAGGTCTTATTTTTGACACTCTGGCATGATTTTCCTCTTAGGTTGATGATGAAAGCATGATAATCTATAAGGGCCCCTTACCCATAGAATATTAAGTTTAGGTAGAGCTGATCATACATACTATGGTGATTTGAATATGGTTGGCCCTTGGGAAGTGGCACTATTAGGAGGTATGACCATGTTGGAGTAGGTGTGGCCTTGTCGGAGGAAATGTGTCACTGTCAGGGTGGGCTTTGAGGTTTTAAGCTTGAGTTCCACCCAGTGTGGAAGGGATTCTCCTCCTGGCTGCCTACCGAAGAGAGCCTTCTTATGGTTACCTTTGGATCATGATGTAGAACACTCACCGGCTCCTGAACCCTGCATGCATACTGCCATGCTTCCCACCATGAAGATAATGGACTGAATCTCTGAAACTTTAAGCCAGCCCCAATTAATTGTTTTCTTTTATGAGTTGCCTTGGTCATAGTGTCTCTTCACATCAATGGAAAACCCTAACTAAGACACATACCCATAGGCTCCTGGATATGCCTGCTTAACTACTATGTTCCTCCAGATTGGTAAAAGTTGAATCCATGACTCAGAGCAGACTAGTATATAAAGATGCCCCCGGGGTAGATAAAGAAGAGGTGATATCTAGGCAGGTGCTGTGTAACCTCACCAACCTCATTGACTCAATCAGGCCAAATGAACAAGATAGGTCCCTTGAAGAAATGACAGTAGCAGCTGCCAATGTTACTGACCTGGAATCTCAACTGAGTATCCACCAGCATAAGAATAGTCAGGGCTCTACATCCAGCGTGCCAGCCTAGTCTAGATACCCCTGCCTGAACCATTACTAACCTTTAGACGTCTGCTAGGACCCATCCTGACTGTCTTAATCTAAGGGTTCCTCCCATGCCACATTCAATCTATCTATTCAGCGAGATGCCATACATTGGAGACCCAAACACAAATACAAGTAATACAGCCAAATAGTGGACCAAATAAAGTTTCTTCACCAAATGTGTGGGAGTGGAGGTGGGGAAACTGATGTCTGAATGTAGAGGAATGAAATTAGAGCCACATCTATCACCTGCACAAAAGTTCACTCAAAATGGACCAAAAACTTAAACCTGAAACACTGAGAACTGCTAGAAGAAATATAGGTGTGATCTTCCATAATATAGATGTAGGAAAAGACTTTCTGAATACAGTGCATTCACCCAAGAATTAAGCCCAAGTGGCACCTCATAAGACTAAAATCCTGCCAAGTTAAAGAAATAATAAGTGGAAAGGAAGAGCAGGATGGTAGGATGTACACTCCAACAAGGCAACTCCGCCGTGAGAAGAGAACTGATTGTGCCAGCAGATGTGGAAGAGAGTCTGACAAGAAATAAGAAACATGAGTGCGATAATGAAATTGTTAAGTCTCCCCTGATATGGCTGAAGTAATAGGGAGGGAATTTGAGAGACACGTAAGATATGAATGAACAGAATTGAGAGAGGTTGGCTATTGGAATGAAGAAAAGGTGGGCTGGAGAGATGGCTCAGTGGTTAACAGCACTGACTGATCATGCAGAGGTCTTGAGTTCAATTCCCAGCAACCACATGGTGACTCACAACCATCTATAATGGAATCTGATGCCCTTTTCTGGTGTGTCTGAAGACAGCTACCAGTGTACTCATATAAATAAAATAAATTTTAAAAAAGAAAGAAAAAGAAATGACAAAGAAAGAAGATGGCCTCTAGATGTTAGACTTATATGTTACTGAATTATATAGGATTAAAGAAAAAGTATTAGTTCTGCTTTATATATGATGACTGAGATTATGAGAGGGTAAATAACTTGCCCACATCTGTAGACCTAGCAAGAGCTGAGCCAACACAATCCCTAGTATCCCTGTCTTGTGCTTTTTCTCTTACTAGACTGTGCACTCTGTACAGGATGCTTTGAGTACAGGAAAGCAGCAGAGCCTATGGGCTGAGGACAGAGATATCATTACTGATTTATCCTTAGTCTCTTGCCATGTCTGTTGCTGTGGAATCAAGTCTCCATCGCAAGGCATTTGCATCCCTTGGATGGTTTACTGGGATTGTGACCGGGGCAGACTACTTTGGCTCCAGCCTTTCTGCAGTCAAGCTTCACAAGCTTGCCACAGACACATAAACTTGATGGAGAGGAAATTTACTTCCCTAGAGCACTGCTGATGAGATAAGAAGGGGGACAACTTTTCAACCCATCCATCAAGAAAGGCAAGTGGGAAGAGAGGAAAGGCCTTGCTAGGAAGAGGTTAAGAGAAAAAGCTGGTTTGAAGGCAGGACAGCCTTTGAATCTAGAAGAGGGGATCAGGAAAGCAACAGGAAGCTAAGGTGCCAGAGCTCTTTGTCATGTGTTAAGTTTAGATGTCTTAGTTGATCTCATTCTTTACAATTTTCAGAAAATATTTCCACATATATATACATATATATACATGTACATATGAGTAATGTGTATGCATATGCACATGCATATACATATACACAGAGAAGGGGTCTCTCTGTGTAGCCCTGACTGTCCTGAAATTCACTTTGTAGACCAGACTGGTCATGAACTCAGAGATCTGTTTGCCTCTGCCTTTTGAGTGCTGGGATTAAAGGCATGTGTCACCACACCCGGCTCACATTGCCGTATTTTAGATGCACCGAAGAAGTATGCATTATTTTCTAATGACTGATGTTGTGAAGATTTAGTGTCTTTAAGCCACAGCTGTTTCACTCATGAAATTGTGAAATTGTAAAACTTGACATCCATTGTAAGTTTGCTGGGCTTTAAATGAGATCATAGCATGAGTAGACTTGTCCTGGTGGAAGGTGGAATCCACACACTTGATCCTCAGTGACTACAAAACTTCCCATTCCCTTCAACAGAAGCTTACTTTCAACAGAAACGCTTTTGGAAATGAGAAGCCTGCCAAAATTATCTACCAGCGTGAGTTCAGTCAGTGTTAGGTAAGCTGGTCAGCCAGTGTCATAGTCTTCTGGAGAAGATAAACTGAGGCCCTCAGGAGTTGAGTGGTTTGTGACAGATTGTGACAGATCATTCCTCAGGGCTTCAGGTGAGATAGATGAACAGGGTACCCAGCCAAGGCAGCAGCCTTTCAATCTCCTTTGATCACGGTGCTATATTTCAGCTGAGAGAGCTGACAGCTGGACTTGGCTCTCCAAGGAAGAAGCATGAACAAGATGAAAAAGAAGCCCTGCATGTGACTTGAAGACATTACCCCTATAAGACAGTGGCTTCCCAGTGAAGGATCTCCCATGGGGCAGTGGGACTGAGGGCAGGGTGGGATGCCCCTAAACCTTGGTTATGGTATGGTGCATTTCTAGCTTTTTCTTCTGCTCACTACCGGTGTAACTCCAGGCACATTGCTTAAATTCTCTAGGCTGGCTTCTTCAACCAAAGATGAAATGCATTATCTGTAAGTATAGAGTAAGTAGGCTTTATAAAACACCCATCCAGTCCAATTGCTTAGGAAATGCTCAGTAAACCTGTGTTAGCATTGGTGGCAATTTGTTCTAATGCAAGCGGTACATAAACTTTTTACCCATGGAACTAGAACATATGAAAATTACTCAACCAGCAGGACGAAGGGGATTACCATAGACCATTTGAAGTGAGGAATAGTTTGACAAGTCTGAAAATGAATTCAGCTCTCCTGAGTTAGACCGTCACAGCACCACCTGGCTATGGTTTCCATCATTTACCAAAGTAAGAACTTAAAACAAGAGGCGTAAATAAAGCAACAGATGACCTACTTGAAGATGAACTATAGGTCAGAAGTCTCTGCTTTCAATCTACTGATGAAACACACATTCCCATGCTAGACCAATAGCATCCTGATTTGATTTATCTTGGGCTGAGAGGCAGACACTGCCTCTAAGGTAAAGCAGGGAGGTGGTAGATGGGGAAGGCAGTGATTGGAACTCCATCATCTAATGACCCACTTGTTATTCAGATAAGAAATTCCTGGCATTTATTTTCACTGGACCCTGGGTATAGAACTGCTTGACTTTATACCAGCTCTTGTTAGTATGTAACTTCACAAGAGTCACTTAAGTAGCTGGTGCCTCAATTGAGTCACCTGAGTGAAGGTAGCAATGGAAATGGAGATGTAAGGACTAAATGAGATTAATTTGCAGAGTGCTTTGACTGGCATTGGTGGTGAATGTTACTCAGTAGCTTTTGAGAGCTACCTTCTCAGGCAGAGTTCAGGTGTAAATGTGGTTAGCAGTGCTCTGCTCTCTGCTTTCCTGACAGAGACATTCATTGAGAGATTATGAGTTATGGAGGAATTTTATCTTCAAAGCAAGGAGGAGAGGAAAAACTACCATCAGATTACACTTTCCCAGGGATAAAACTCCACTCTTCCATGTACCAATGTGTCTTTACTGTTGGTTTTCAGAATACTTAGAACACAGTATCTGGGAGATTAGATGGCTTGGTGGCTAAAGGTGCTTTTCCCAAGCCCAGTGACCTGAGTTTGATTCCCAGAACCAACACACTAGGATGGATAAGAGAAACTACTCCCTTAAATTGACCTCTGACCTTCACAAGTGCATGCATGTGAAAGCACAGACACACAACACTAATACAATACATAAATGTGATGTTTTACTTATAAAGTTACCATCTGCTCTCTTGGTACAAAATACAATGTTCACTTCAAAGGGGAAAAGATTATTAATTCTGAACCAAATATGAGTGTGCGTGGCCTGGGAACACAGAGTAATAATGGTGTTCTGAACAACATGAGCCCATGTTAACATGATTATATGAATATTAAAAGTCGCCGAACAAGAGAAACAAGACATTCCCAAGATGTATTGGTGGGGACATCTAGTAAGTAGACGTAACAGAGCAAAGAAAACCTTGCTTTGTTACATGTTACTAGATGATGTTCTTAGTTTAGGGCTGATGGAAGTTAGTGGTCTGTGAAGTTTAAACACTTCAAAAGTTGCACTTGACAATTGAAAAGATGTTACATCAGACACAGAGGTGGGAGACAAATAGCTACTTAGGGAATCAAAGATGATTCAAGTTCATTTTGACTCTGGACCTGCAATATTCTCCAAAGTCACCAAGCTCCTACAGGTCCCCTGTCTGATAGGCTCTTAAAAGAAGGTGTGACGTTTTATGAGGGGACTCTAACCCCAGTATCCCACTCAGGATATGATGTCACATTCAGTCATCCTGTCTCCTTGGGCTCCTATGGGCTGTGACAGTTTCCTCTCAGAGTCTACTTACCTGCAACAGTCTTAAGAGTTTTAAGGCACACTCCTCTGGTCTGTTGTACAATATCCCTCTTACTGAGATGTGCATGAGGTTCTACACGTGGTGAGTCTATTAGCAATCAGAAAGGAAGGACACATGCTTGTCACTGTGCATGCTGACCCTAAACCCTGCTGGACAGGTGTTTGTCAGGTCTCTAGATGGTAAGGTTATTAACTACCCATGGACTCCAGTGTTTGGAAAGGAAAGAGTAGATGGGAATAACAATAGTACTTGTGACAACTGGGCCATGTACCCATCTATGGGGGCTCACAGAGGCTGAAGCAGCAATTACGGAGTCTACATGGGTCTGCAATAGGTTCTCTCTGTCTCTCTGTCTCTCTGTGTCTCTCTGTGTCTCTTTCTGTCTCTGTCTCTCTCTGTCTCTCTGTCTCTCTGACTCTGTCTCTCTCTGTCTCTCTCTCTCTCTCTACACACACACACACACACACACACACACACACACATACATATACAATAGTTGTTTTGCTTGGGTTTTCGTGTCACTCGTAATGGTGAGAAAGGGGATATTTCTGTATCTCTAATTCTTTTGCCTTCTAGTGGGATCCTTTTCCTTCTATTGGGTTTCCTTATCTACCTTTGATAGAAAGATTTGTGTCTACCCTTACTTTAACTTGTTATGCCATGTTTGGTTGATATCCCTGGGAGGCTTGTACTTTTCTAAAGGGAAACGAAAGAACAATGAATTTAGGGGATAACATGAGATGGAGAACTGAAATGAGTGAAAGGAAGGAGGCTGTGGATGGGGTGTATTATATGAGAAAAGAATAAATAGAAAGAGTAAAACAATAGCACTTGTGAACATGGATTATTATGAATTTATTATGTCAAAAGCTTTCATTCTATTTTCCTCTTCTTCTTCTTCTTCTTCTTCTTCTTCTTCTTCTTCTTCTTCTTCTTCTTCTTCTTCTTCTTCTTCTTCTTCTCCTTCTCCTTCTCCTTCTCCTTCTCCTTCTCCTTCTCCTTCTCCTTCTCCTTCTTCTTCTTCTTCTTTTCTTCTTCTTCTTCTTCTTTGAGACAGGGTTTCTCTGTGGCTGTCCTGGAACTCACTCTGTAGACCAGGCTGGCCTCAAACTCAGAAATCTGCCTGCCTCTGCCTCCCAAGTGCTGGGATTAAAGTCGTGCACCACCATTGCCTGGCTCTAGATGATCTTTAATTGAAGTATTTTCTCTTGTTGCTTCTTAACTAGCATTCCACTGCACCATGGCTGATGTCATCTATGACATCATGAAAATGGTGTGTATCTATACTGCAGCCCACTGACTGTGAAGTACCCAGATGCTCTTTAATAGCTCCACAAAAGGCCTCTGGCTAAAGACTAGTGCCAGGTCTCTTAGGATGAAAATAAAAAGTGATTTTCCATGGTGCTTTGCATTTTTCTGCCTTTTTTCTGTCTTTGGGTAGCTCTTTAACAGCTTTGAGTATTAGGGAACAGGCAAAGATTGCCACAAATATGGTTGTGTGTTACGAGCACTCAGTTTCACTGTCACCCTCAGAGCTTTCCAGTGCCCAGTTGCCATGGCAATGCCATCACCAACGTTTTGGAGGACAGATCCAGGGGTCCTATCTTGGGGGCCAAGGGGGAAGTGGTGCCATCCTTGCCTCTGGTGTACCTCTGGTACAAAACTTTGGTCTCATTGGTGGAGGGGTGGTGTCAGATGACCCTGTGTTCTAGACAACCAAAGAAAGTTGCACCCTAGCTTCATCTTCAACAAAAGCCCTTACCCTTCTTAATTAATTAATTAATTAATTAATTAATTAAGGGTTTGGTCTCAAATGCCAACTATTCTTACTGCATGCCTTCCTCAGTCATAAGGCTCTGAACTTCCTGTACTGATCTGGACAGTCTGCTGCTAATATTTTCTAGCCAATGAATCAGAGTCTCACATGTTCGCAGAGGTTGGCATTGGTGTTCCTGGGGTCCCCTGTGAACTCCAGTCTCTGGTGCTTGTGATGAGGCCTCTCTGAAGTACCAGAGTGGCTGTTGCCTATTTTACCCCTCTAGACCGTTAGTCACAGCTCAGAATTCAGCACAGCCCCAGCCCCATGCAGGTGGCTCTCAAAGGCCTGTGCTCCTTAGACACAGAACTTGCTAAGGGATCATATTTATCATCTCTTGTCTTTCTGATGTTGTGTTGTTCTGCTGGGAGGAGACTCCAGGAGCTTTATTCTTAAAACAGACTAGCTGCCTTTCATCAAGAATGCTTTCTTGTGTCTGCTTCTGAAATCCCTTGAGAGAAAAGAGAGAGGTGTTTCTTTATTGAGAGGGTTGCGGGGCCATTCCTTAGAGACGAATCTCTGTGTGCTATGAATGATGCTCTGATTACCCAGTGTGCTCAGTGCCTCTCCCCTCCAGTTGTGTGGGAATTGAGAATCCCCAGTGGCCGAGGGTGAGATACTTTCTCACTGAAGAACAAAGACTGAGCTTGTCCCTGCTATGTGTGCCAGCACATAATTCAGAGCATCAGTGACCGTGCTGGTGAAAACATCCCTTGTGTATTTGTCTTGTAGAGTAAGGGTTGGTGGTGACGGTGATTTCCAGGCACAGACTGAAATGGGAAAGCGGTGCGGGACCTTCCTTTAGTGACTAGATTTCTAGTCTCGGTGCAGCCACTGGTTCACTTGGTGACTTAGCGAAGACCACTCAGTTCCTGTACCTCTCACGTATGATGAGCATCCTCTCTGGGGCCGGGGTGGCATTGGGAAGGAAACTCCATTTCTCAGGCATCACGTGGTCTTTCTGAGTAGAGGTCACCCAGAGACACAAAAGTCAAGCATTTGTGTAGGTCACACTTCTGGTCATAAACACGGGGAAAAGAGACAACAGCAATCATGCCAGTAGAGATGAGATACCTTGTGTGTGGTGGCTTAGCCATGAACTGTGGCTTCACGATGTTTAATTCATTTATTGCTATAATCACCTTTGAAGAGGGAACCTGAATTATGACTCTGGAGCAATATTTAGCACCTCTTTCCCAGAAAACTAATAACAGCCTTAAACAGCCAGGCTTTCTGTGCTATGGATTGTCAAAGAAGGGCTGTAGAGTAGGGCTGGGCCTGCTGGGAAGTCAGAGCTGCCTAGCCAAAACTGTCCTTAATTGCTAAAGCTACTAGAAGCGAGAGCTCTAGTTTCTAGGGAAATGAATACGTAATGATAAGCAAAGCAGTTGAAAGGATGCTTCAGATTTAATAAACACTGTGCTGAAGCAAGCCCTGCTTCTATTTCAGTATCCACTGAAGCCACGTGGGATGGGTTATGTCTCCTTTGTTCCCTCCCTTCCAAACTCTGCAATTACTACTAGAAGAGAGTTGACGTGATCCCTCCTGGGGTTTCTTCCATGGACTCAGCTAGAGTCAGGCCATTTGTTTTGTTTGTGTGGATACCCTTGTAATCTCCTGCTTTAGGATAGCAGCTAGGCTGTCCACAGGGCTTCATGCTGGACAATGTGCTTCACGTGGTGTCCCCATGATTGCTGTAGACACATGGCCCAGACTTTAGAGGAAAACTATGCAGAGGAAAGAAGCAGAACCAGCATCAGGAGAGGAA
The DNA here is from genome assembly GCF_008632895.1 of Mastomys coucha. Taxonomy (NCBI): domain Eukaryota; kingdom Metazoa; phylum Chordata; class Mammalia; order Rodentia; family Muridae; genus Mastomys; species Mastomys coucha. The sequence continues at coordinate 39,186,973 of NW_022196895.1, read as the reverse complement.
AGGAAAGGAAGAGGGAAACTGTATTTGCAAGGTCGGGCTCAGGTTTTGAGTCACACCTCTTTGAGAGGTTTTACAGGTGTACTGGAATTCTGTTGCTCTACCCAGTCTGCTTTTGAATTGTGTGACTGATCTTATAAAGTAATCTCTCATAGGCATATGCTCAGTCCACAAAGTATAACTGAGTTTCCAAGAGGAAATTATGGATGGGAGGTCTGAGGAGTTTGATCCAAGGCTTCCAGGGTAAACAGTGTTGGTAGTCATCCAACCTCTGAGGTGTTATAGACTCAGTAAGTGATGCTCTACCTGTGCCCATCTGGTGAGAGTCCCCCACAGTGACCTGTCAGAAATGAGGGGCCCCACAGTAAGAGTGAGTCTGAACTCAGTCCCTAGCCTCAAGACTTCCTAGTGTTCAGTCAGACACATGGCCACTGTTCTCTGATATTTGGCTGGACCAAAGCCTGACCTGAATGGACACTGTGTAGGTTGTGATCACAGACTAGTCCAGAGAATTTTGCAATTATTTTGCTTTTGTGAAGAAGTATAAGATCTGAGGAGATAATCTGAGTTGCTTATGGAAGCAAAATGGACATGTTCAGAGACTACACAAAGGAGAAAGGAAAAAGACCAGCCAAAGGACAGCCAAGATGAGAAATGTTTGAGAGGCCAGGATGTTTCCTGGTAGACTTTGTTTAAATCGTGCTGTCTGCAATGGGGTGAAGAGTTCACTTCTATTCTTTATAAAGCCTTCAGCAAGCAGCTCTGTAATTCCTGATGCTGTGTGTGTGTGTGTGTGTGTGTGTGTGTGTGTGTGTGTGTGTTGGGGGGGGAGGTATGTGTGTTAAAGAGAGTGGAGAGGGCAGATACAGGACAGGGTTCTCATCAGACATAAGAGAAGAATCAGGACACAGGAAATCTGTTCCCTGTATATACAAAACATTCAAAACCCCTGGCACATAGCAGCCATTCATGACATTCAATAAATGTTAGTTATTTAGAAGAATATGTAAGTTCCTGAACCAAAGAGCTATTCTGTGATCTTGGATCTTTTGTGTTTCCATACAAATTTTAAGTTTATTTTTTTCAATTTCTGTGAAGAATTAGACTGCAATTTTGATGAGTTTGAACTGAATCTATAAATTGACTTTGGTAAGATGGCCATTTTCACAATATTAATCCTATCAATCAGTGAGCATAGGGGGTCTTTCCGTCATCCAGGTTTTTCTTCAGTTTCTTTCTTCAGTGTCTTAAAATGTTCATTATACAAAGATTTCATTTTCTTGGTTAGATTTACTCCAAGAGTTTTTGAGACTATTATGAATGGGATTGATTGGTTTCCTGATTTATTTCTCTATGTTTGTGATTAAGAGGGCTGGGTTACAAGGCTATGCTTTTAGTACACACCACAGGATAGCAAATTAAAAAGCCTAGTGTCAGGGTCCAGTTGCCTCTTTTAGAGCTGTTACTTGGGGGCAGGGTCTCCAGAATCCCTCCAAACATTACAGGCTATTACTATTGCTTTTGGTTACCCTTTAGTAAGACGCTATTGCCGAAGATACTACATGCTTTAGTCATAGAACATGGAGACATCTAGCTGGTACTCATACAGAACCTTCATCCCAACTAATGAGCTATCACAGCGCTGGAAGGTGCTGTGAGCACCACCAGGGGAAGAGGGAACCTCAGTTGGAAAATTAGTAAAGTGTACTTCTGAGTATGGCCCTGAAGGTGTTCTCAGAGACTAAAGGAAAATGTGGACAGCACCTTCCTTTAAGCTGGGGACCTGGAAGGATTAAAGGGGAAGACACTCAGAGTCCATGCATTCTTTATCTCTCTGCTTCCTGTCTGCCATGCTGTGGGAAGACATCCCAGAACAGGATAAAACAGGACAGAGGCCATGCTTGTTTGGCAGATGAACTTGGAGTGGAGGGGTATTGGTAGAAGGTCTGGAGGTTTTGATATGGAGGCGTTTCTTCCATCAGATTGGCTTGTGGGCACGTCTATGGCACGTTTTCTTGGATACTAATTGATGTATGGGAGTCCAGCACACTGTCACTAGGCAATTAGATTTGGGCTATATAAGAGAGGCAGCCTGAGAGTAAGACAGTAAATAATGTCCCTCCGTGTTTTTTGCTTCAAGTTCCTGTCTTGGCTTCCCTCAATAATGGACTGTAACCATAAGTCAAATAAAAACTTTCCTCTTCAAATTGTGTTTGATCAGTTACTGTTTCTATCACAGGAAAAAAAAATTAGAACAGTACCTATGTCAGCTATTACAGCCAAAGTGCTATGCAAGAAACACAAAATCTGTATAATCCAGACCTATTCATGCCTCTCCACCCAAGTTCATCTGCCAAATCAGCCTGGCCTCTGTCCTGTCCTGTTTTGTCCTGTTCTGGTAGAGAACAGCTGTTCATAGCATGGCAGTCAGGAAGCAAAGAAAGAAAAAATACCTGGGCTCTGACTGTCTCCCCTTTTATTCCTCTCAAGTTCCCAGCCTAAGGGATGGTGCTGCCCACAGATTCCATTAGTCTCTCCAATCACCTTGAGGGACATAATCAGAAGTATGCTTTACAAAATTTCCAAACTCTTCTCAGGCAGCAGCCCTGACCCTACCCAGCTACACATCATCCTGAGATTTTTCTTTACCTGTTCCAGATGTTTCGCTTGGGTACCTGTTTTTATTATCATCTGCCCTCTGTGTACAATAGAATGAAGCTGCTCCATGAACAGGAAGTCTCAAGATGACAAATCCCTAGACTGGGCCATGCACAGGTTTGATTTTATTCCACAGGAGCATTCTAAACATACTCAGAAGTACACTGTGATGATATCCATGATAGTCTATGTTGTTGTGTGTGTACTTTTTTTTTTAAAACAACAACCTAAAAAGTGTTAGCAATGATCCACTAATGGACTATCACTCACAGATGCAAAGCAATTTCTGGAAGACATTAAGAACTCACACAATAGAAGGCATTGTTTGTAAGAACAAGTGTGCACTGCTGAGAAGCCCTTCATGACGAAAAAGAAATGTGGCTAGAGGTTTGCAAAGCTTGAAGACAGGAGGTGCCATATCTCACTAGCATAGAGAAACCTTTTAGATGAAGACCTAGGTATGATGGGGAAGTGATGGGGAAGTCTAGGGACCCAGACTGTGGAATACCAGACATAATGAATGGGCTTCCTTATTAATTTCTACATAGATAGCAGCCAACTCCTGCATAGATGGCTCAAATGTATAGACTCTGGTGCATCTTAGAGACTAATTTTTCTCATATCTTTATTACTAGGTCCAAGAATAGGACAGAAAGATAAAATATTGTTGCTCTTGTTCCAAACACAAAACAAAACAAAACAAAACAAAAATGACAAAAACTATTCTTTGCTAATTTTTGGCTGGTTTTAGGTTTGTTTGTTTTGTGGGATATGTGTGTGTGTGTGTGTGTGTGTGTGTGTGTGTGCGCGCGAGAGAGAGAGAGAGAGAGAAAGAGAGAGAGAGAGAGAGTGAGAGAGAGAGAGAGAGAGAGAGAGAGATGTGTATGTGTACGGTATGTGTGGATAAGTCTACATGCAGAGACCAAATGAAAACTGCTTTGTCAGTCTTTCCTTTGAGACAGGATTTCTCACTGAACTTGAAGATTACTGTTCTGTTTAGACTGGCTGGCCAGAAGGCTTCAGTACCTTTCCTTTCCCTATTTCCAAAGCCCTACAATTACAGACATGAAAGTGCCCTGCCCATAATTTTACATGGATACATCTCTACAGACTCTGATTGTTTCTTGAGACACGTCACTATGGAACGCAAACTGGCCACTAACTCATGATCCTCTTCCCTAAACCTCCCGGGTACTATATCTCATCACAAATGTCTATCACCTTATCCAACTTGGATAGTATATTTTTGTGATAAAAATACCATAGCATTTTATGGAAGAAATTTATTTTGGCTTATGATTCCAAAAGAAGAGTCCAAAATGGTTTGGGAATGCATGGTAGCTCACAGCCAGTTCTAGAAGCTGAATGATCATGTCTCCGTCCATATTCAGGGAGCAGAGAAAACAAACTGGAAATGGGGTGAATCTATAAACTTTCAAAGACCACCCCCAGTGTTGTAGTTCCTCCAGCAAGGCTAAAGATCCTGAAGGTTTCAAAACCTGTCCAATGAGCACCACCAATCAAGTGACAAAGTTTTAAAATACCCCAACCTTTTGAGGACAGTCTCAGTCAAACCACCAGAGGTGAAAACCCCAATACATGTGTTGTTTAACCTGAAGTGGCCTAGCACCTCCTGTCTCCTCTGCCATTTATACTTAAGGAGGTCCATGTTCTTGCTGATCTAACCTCAATGTATCCTTGTATAAGTTCCCAGAATGTGTCTGTATCTACCTGTGAGCAAGGTCTAGGTTCACAAAGGCCAGCACGCAACTCTTGTTCCTTTCCCTTGGTTGTACTAGAGTCTCTTCACTTGACAAACTACTGTAAAAACATTACTGCTATTTATTTGCCCCAATAAATAAAACCCTCTTTTGAAGAATGGGGACTACTAGGGATCATGAAAGGGATCATGGATATGATTGAAGTGTGTGAAAAAAAATTAAAGTGCGTTATAGAAATGTATGAAATATCATTATGATACCCACTGTTTTATACAATTAACTTACAATAATCCACAAACTATTTTTGAAAGAAGCTACTCATGTTAAACTTCCTTTAGTAAGCTGATAAATATAGAATGAGTGGTTATTAATTTTATAACTTAGACATTATGCAATAGCAAATGAATTTTTGCACACACACACACACACAAAAACTAATAACACCCTCAAAAATAAAAGTAGAAAGTAATACCATATTAATTATTCATTTTGCTTGTAGGAGTCATTCTGCTCTGAAAATATTTAAATATGAAAGAGTGTGTCTTAAAATGGAAGTCATATGTTAATACGCATCTATTGCATAGGTGTCAAGAAGCATAGTTCTTTATGGATTAATTCTTTACAGTATAAGACAACTTCATTTGAATGTTCTATCTGAATATAGTCGTTTGAACCAAATACGTTGTAATTTTGCGGATTAAAAATGATTGAACAGTAATAACTTCCTAGGGACCCACCTCATAAGAGTACACTTGACCTCAGTGTTCTAAACAGGGTTTACTTTGATGACATAAGAGGAAAGAGCTAAATGACAGCCAGCATTGAGTAGAAAGCTAGGGGTCAAGACTGGCATCCTTGCACAGGTGTTGGTTTACTCTCCTGATAATTTCGTCACCATATCCATTTTAAAGCAAGAAGGAAGGAAAAGTGAAAAGAGGAGTCACAATATTTTGAAGGGCCTAATATACTCAGAATTCTCCATCAGGCTTCTACTTTTGTATTATTGTCCAGAAATATAGCTTCATCCTCCATGACTAACCCCTGTGTGCCAGAGAAGCTGGGGGAGTATGTCACTTTTCTGCCACACATAGATAAGAACAAAGGATGAAGAGGTTTCAGATGTGGGACCGGGGAGATGGCTCAGGGGGAAAGTGCTGGTCGTACAAGCATGAAGACTTGAGTTCAGAATCTGCCTTGCATGTGAATGCTGGGAGCAGTGGCATGTGTCTATAACTCCGGCACCAGGGACTCAGAGGCAGGAGAAACACTGGGGCTTGTGGCCGTATCAGCCTAACTGAGTGAATGATATTCGGATTTAGTCACAGATACTGTCTCATAAAATATGGTGACCAGTACTACAGAAAGGACATTCAAGTTGGCCTCTGCCCTCCACATGTGCATGCACACATGTGTGTGCATAATTGTATGAACATAGTGCATAGAATACACATAGGCACACGTGTATACAAAATTTTAAAAAGAAGTTTCAAATGAAAATTCTATTGGATAAACTCAACTATCAATCTAAACACGACTTTTATAATTTCTAACTTCTGGTTGACAAAAGGGAGGTCTGATCATATGTTACTTGTCTGTCACTTGCCCACACGCAGTCACGGTGGGCTGGCAGTGGACCAGATGTGTGCTGCCTCTTGAGGCTGACCTGTTAATGCCTGTGCTGCACTAGATAATTGCACTCATTTTACTATTCATGCAAGTTTCTTAAAATTATTAAACCTTAATGTGAGTTGATTCTTGAGTCATTTCCATCTTAATAGGACATTTGAAGGAAAAAAATTAAGATTCATGAACGAGCCCAAAAGAACTGAAAATTTCAGAGGCTATTGAGAGAAACAGATATTGAGGGAAACCAGCTCATAACTGTGTTTGCAGAGAGGGAAGATGAGAGGGTGGGAAGAAGGTAAAAGACAGTGGAGGGAGGATGGATGAGGGGAGAAGGTGTGGTTGACAGATGGAAGAACACTTTCTAGTTGTGGAAAATCGCTCCTTCTCCAGGTTTTCTTTTCCAAAGCAAATCAGGGCCAGCAGCATCTTTCTGCTGAGTTTAGGCTCTTGTTTTATGCAGGAGCTGGCACCACTAGCTAACAGCTAAATGGCCAGGGTCACATCAGCTCCGTATTCAGACATAGACACAGCTGTGACTGCATCAATCCTGAGAGCAGCATTCACTGCTACTCTAAGGATTGTTCTCTTGGGCCCTCCCTCTCTCAGTATCTGCAAATCATCTGAAAGATGAAAGACACGGACTGGTGAAAAGATGCAGCAGGGCTATCTCAGCTCTGTCACTGTGACCTAGGGTAAATGACCTGATCTGAGATCCCACTTCTTCCTCTACGAAATGATGCAATTGGCATCAGCAATGCTGAAGATGACTGACTCCTGTGTGCATGTTGTCAGTTCGGGTTGGGTGTTTCTAGGCAACAGAAACCAATAGAATCCTCAAAGAACAGAAGAGAGTGGAAGAGCCAGGTGGGCTTTGGAAGGGTCGAAATTTGTGAATGCTCTCTTAGAACCTGGAAGGTATGACCATATCTATTGTATTCTACAGGATGGCTAGCAAGCTTTGGGCTATTAAATAGATACTAAACCTCAGGGTAAGACTTCCAGACTTCCCCTAAATAGGATATGATTAAGGAAGAGTCATTCTCTGAAATAAAACTGTCAAGTAATCAATAGAAGCAAAGGAGCAGGGATAGAGGAAGTAAAAGCAATTGGCTGTCTGGTCTGACTGTGGCTTGTACCGGCTGTTCATATTTGAATTACTAGTTAAAAAAAAAAACAAACTTCCATTTGTTAAGGTCTTATGTGTCATAAATCACGTAGAATAAACTGAACTCATTTTCTGTTCTTTTTTTTTTTTGCCATTTACTGGGGTGTAAGGAGACAAAGTTAGTAGATGAGATGATGTCTCTGAGGGAGCATAGAGGACATGAAGAAGCATTGACTGACAATGCTTGAACAGGTCACCTCACCCTATGCCCTGCACACTTCTACCCTAGCACCCTTTTAACTGTGAAAATGCTTCTCTTTGGCGCTGTACAATTAGAAACTCAAGTCAGACTTCCTGAGAAAATTGAAAATGTTATTTCCTTAAAGGAACCAGGTTACTGACACCAACTCATTTATTGCTTCTTTGTTTCAGAGCTGTTTCTAAAGCAAGTCCATTTGCACAGTGATGGCACCAGTCCAGTTCTCACACCATGTAATTCAATAAAGGCGACAGTAAGAACAGCTCTCAGAGGGAGGGGATAACTAGAAATTTGATGATTTAGTCCCGTAATAAAGATCTATTAGCACCGAAATCTAGTCAATTGACATTCAAATGCACTAAGTTAGCACAGCATTTTAATAATTCACACGAAGTCCTCAGGTGCTTTGTCCACGAGGATAATTAACATCCCCTACATCTGTGCAGTTGGCAGTGAGCTTGAACGGCCTCCTCATTTGAATTGGGAAAAACGCACTTCCTTGCCAGCACAGAGCTACAAAACACAGCAGTAGGATTCCAAGCCTTAAGCTAATCTTAGCATCAATTGGTGTGGATCCTCCCAGTCCCTATATAGATTATAACGTAATGTTCTGTGTTATTTTCATGTGTTTTAGAAAATAAATCATTGTTTGATCCCAAGAATATCCTGTCTCAATCACTTTCCACTTTTCTATACAACATTAAGAGACTACAGAGATGTAATGGAATGCCATCATTGATGTAAGATCAAATTCAGTGATGTGCTATACCCATAAATCATTGCTTTTCTCCTAGCCTTGGTCTTAACTCAAACTTTTCCCAAGCCTAGCAGAGAAATCTTCTCTTTTTCCTCAAGGAGCTTATTAAAACACAGACTCAGAGCCTCAGCTAGAAAAATGCCAATTCAGTAAATCCAGGATGGGGCATTTTCTAATAATCTGCAACATGATACTGATGCTGACAGTCTCGGGCCATTGGTTGAGTATTCCTTCTGCATAATTCACAATGTAGTTAAAGTCCTTTGTGGTGGTCAACCCTGGACTGGTGGCTTGAATAAGAATGGTCCAATTCCCTTCATGATAAAGAGACTTGGAAAGATCAGGAATTCAAGGCCCATAGATAAACATAGTAAAAGCAGTATACAGCAAACCAGTAGCCAACTTCAAACTAAATGGAGAGAAACTTGAAGCAATCCCACTAAAATCAGGGACTAGACAAGGCTGTCTACCCTCTCCCTATCTTTTCAATATACTACTTGAAGTCCTAGCCAGAGCAATTAGACAAAAAAAGGAGATCAAAGGGATATGAATTGGAAAGGAAGAAGTCAAAATATCACTATTTGCAGATGATATGATAGTATACTTAAGTGACCTAAAAAATTCCACCAGTGAACTCCTAAATCTGATAAACAACTTCAGTAAAGTAGCTAGATACAAAATTAATTCAAACAAATCAGTGGCCTTCCTCTACTCAAAGGATAAACAGGCTGAGAAAGAAATTAGGGAAACAGCACCTTTCACAATAGTCACAAATAATATAAAATATCTTGGTGTGACTCTAACTAAACAAGTAAAAGATCTGTATGACAAGAACTTCAAGTCTCTGAAAAAAGAAATTGAAGAAGATCTCAGAAGATGGAAAGGTCTCCCATGCTCATGGATTAGCAGGATTAATATAGCAAAAATAGCCATCTTGTTGAAAACAATCTAGATTCAATGCGATCCCCATCAAAATTCCAAATCAATTCTTCATAGAGCTAGAAAGAGCAATTTGCAAATACATCTGAAATAACAAAAAAAAAAAACATGATAGCCGAAACTATTCTCAATAATAAAAGAACTTCCTGGGGAATCACCATCCTTGACCTCAAGCTCTGCTATAGAGCAATTGTGATAAAAACTGCATGGTATTGGTACAGTGACAGGCAAGTAGATCAATGGAATATAAATTGAAGACCCAGAAATGAACCCACACACACCTATGGCCACTTGATCTTTGAAAAAGGAGCTAAAACCATCCAGTAGAAAACAGACAACATTTTCAACAAATGGTAATGGCTCAACTGACCATTAGCATGTAGAAGAATGCAAATTGATCCATTCTTATCTCCTCCTACAAAGGTCAAGTGCAAATGGATCAAGGATTTCCACATAAAACCAGATACACTGAAGCTAACAGAAAAGAAAGTGGGGAAGAGCCTCAAGCATATGGACACAGGGGAATTTTCCTGAACAGAACACCAATGGCTTGTGCTGTAAGATCAAGAGTTGACAAATGGGACCTCATAAAATTGCAAAACTTCTGTAGGCAAAAGACACTGTCAGTAGGACAAAACTGCAACCAACAGATTGGGAAAAAGTCTTTACCAACTCTATATATGATAGAGGGCTAATATCCAATATATACAAAGAATTCAAGAAGTTACACTCCAGAGACTCAAATAACCCTATTAAAAATGGGGTACAGACCTATACAAAGAATTCTCAACTGAGGAATAATGAATGACTGAGAAGCACCTAAAGAAATGTTCAACATCCTTAATCATCAGAGAAATGAAAGTCAAAACAACTCTGAGATTCCATATCACTCCAGTCACAATGGCTAAGATCAAAAACTCAGGTGACAACAGATGCTGGTGAGGTTGTGGAGAAAGAGGAACACTCCTTCATGGGTGGTAGGATTGTAAGCTGGTACAACCACTCTGGAAATCAGTTTGGCAGTTCCTCAGAAAACTGGACATATGCCTGAGGATATATACCTAGGCATATACCCAGAAGATGCTCCAACATGTAATAAAGACACATGCTCCACTATGTCTATAGCAGCCTTATTTATAATAGCCAGAAACTGGAAACAACCCAGATGTCCCTCAATAGAGGAATACAGAAAATGTGGTACATTTACACAGTGGAGTACTAACCAGCTATTAAAAACAATGAATTCATGAAGTTCTTAGGCAAATGGATGGAAAGGAAATATCATCTTGAGCGAGGTGACCCAATCACAAAAGAACACACATGGCATGCACTCACTGATAATTGGATATTATCCCAGAAGCTCAGAATACCCAAGATGCAATTCACAGACCACGTGAAGCTCAAGAGAAAGGAAGATCACAGTGTGGATACTTCTGTCCTTCTTAGAAGGGGGATCAAAATACCCATGGTAAGAAATACAGAGGCAAAGTTTGGGGCAGAAACTGAAGGAAAGGTCATCCAGTGACTGTCCCACCTAGGAACCCATCCCATATATAGTTACCTAACCCAGGCACTATTGTGGATGCCAACAAGTGCTTAGTGACAGTAGCCTGATATAGCTGACTCCTGAGAGGCTCTGCCAGTACGTGACTAATACAGAAGTGGATGATCACAGCCAACCATTGGACTGAGCACAAGTCCCCAGTGGAGGAGCTAGAGAAATAACCCAAAGAGCTGAAGGGGTTTGCAGCCCCATAGGAGGAACAACAATATGAACCAACCAGTACCCATAGAGCTCCCAGCATCTAAACCACTAACCAAAGAGTACACATGGAAGGATCCATGGCTCCAGCTGCATATGTAGCGGAGGATGACCTTGTGGGACATCAATGAGAGGAGAGGCTCTTGGTCTCGAGAAGGCTTGATGTCCTAGTGTAGAGGAATGCCAGGGCAGGGAAGCAGGAGCAGGTAGGTTAGTGAGCAGGGAGAGGGGGAATGGGATGGTTTCAGAGGGGATAGAATTTGCAATGTAAATAAAGAAAACATCTAATAAAAATAAATAAATAAATAAATAAATAAATAAAAAGAATGGTCTATGTAGCTAGCCCCATATATCTGGATGCTCAGCCATCAGGGAAGTGGCACTATTGTTAGAGGAAGTATGTCACTGGAGGTAGTTAGGCCTTGAATTTCAAAAGTCCAAACTAGGCCCAACATTGCTCTCACTGCCTGTGGACCAAGATGTAGCTCTCAGCTACAGTTCCATCACCATGAGTCCTGCCATGCCCCCACCATGCCCCCACCATGATGATAATGGACTAACTCTTTGAAACTATAAGTAAGTCCACAGTTAAACCCTTTCTTTCATGAGAGTTGCCTTGGTCATGGTGTCTCTACACAGCAATAGAACAGTGACTAAGACACATGGTTATTTTTTTTTAAGTTGAAAATTTACACACACACACACACACACACACACGCGTGTGTGTGTGTATATATATATATATATATATATATACACATATATATGTGTGTGTGTATACATAATGTACCCTCCTAGAGTGTGAATAAAATGTATGCACACATGCAAATGGCAATATATCACTTCCTGTTCTATTGTAATTTAAAATATGTTTCAGAGCATAAGGTATGGAACCTGCAGAAAGGAAAGGCATGGAAAAAAAAAGAGATAGTTGCAGAAAGCCACTCCAGAGAAGGTTCGTGATAAGGAGCTTCCAATTTGAAGGTTGCCTGAGGAAAGGTAGTGAAGTCTACAACCCACCCAATGTTAGGAATCGGATCTGAAGTCTTTGCTGAAATTCTGAAAAACAAAAGAGGAGAGGAAATCAGTCAAGGGCTCAGAGGCGCTCTGAAAGATGGGCAAAATAGAGTTCCTCACATTTTTCTAAGATTTCACAACTCCAACCTAGTCTTTATGTGGACGTGGGGTCAAATTCACACAGCCTGTACAATGGAAAATACCTCAAAAGTAGAGGAGAAGGTCACAAGTCACCACTACTCCTAGGAGACCAGACAGGGGCCGCACCACAAGAAAAACATGCCATATCTCTCTGAAAGGATAAGCTCTGAACTAAGCCCTTACCAAACAGGTACATTTGCAAGGAACATGAACTTGTAGTCAGACACGCAAGCCTGAGAACATACACACATGTGCACATGTGTGGGTGGAGACATGGCAACATGAGAAAGAACTAGAAGAGATAACTAGCACATATTTAGAAAGCTGTTTGACTTGGAGTTATCACTCACACAAATTACAAATATTCTTTTTAATATATTTAAAGGTGAAGTGGTGGTTCATGTTTCTATTTCCCAAGATCCTACATGTAATAATCACTTAAGGAGTAACAGCTAACTAGCTGAAAGCTCAGATAACTGCTTTAGCAATAGTAGCTGTTAGAATGAAGAGGTTAGGGAAAGCTCTAGAAGGTAGTAGTAAATTGCAGTCTCCTAGCAATATTTCCCCCCTCCATTTATTTATTTATTTATTTATTCCATTTACATACCAACTACAGACTCCCTCTTATCCCAGTACACCCTCACAGAACTCTGACCCAATTCCTCTTTCCCTTCTTTGATAAGGGGAACCCCTTCCAAGCCTGTACCCACCCACCTTGGCACATCACCTCACTACAGGACTAGGCAAATCCTCTCCCACTGAGGCCTGACAAGGCAGCCCAGATAGGAAAACAAAATCTATAGGCAGTCAACAGAGTCAGAGACAGCACCTCCCTCCCTCAAATTGTTGGGTGACCCACCTGAAGACCAAGTTGCATGTCTGCTATATATGTGCAGGACAGGAGAGGGTCTAGATCCAGCCCATGTATGTTTGGTGGTTGGTGGTTCGGTTTCTTGGAGCACCCAAGCGTCCAGAAATCAGTGGCAGGCAGGTGGGTGGGGCATCTCTAGGACATGCCAGAGATTGAGGGTCTGGGAAGCTCCAGGGAATCTTTGAGGGTAGCTCTGTCAGAGGTTCCTAGCAGTATGAGATATGGAGCCTGAAGTAGTCACCTTCTGTAGCCAGGCAGGGCTTCCAGTGGAGAGATTAGGACACCAACCTGACCACAAAATCTTCCACCCAAATTGTGTCCTATAGATAAGAAGTGCAGGTACAAAGATAGAGCATGGATTGAGGGAATGGCCAACCATTCACTACTCCAACTTGAGATCCCATCCATGGGCAAGAACCAATCTCTAACATCTCTATTAATGATATTCCGTTATACTTGTAGACAGAAGCCTAGTGTAACTTTCCTCTGAGAGGCTCCATCCAGCAGCCAATGGAAACAGATACAGATATCCACAGCCAAACATTAAATAGAACTCAGGAAGTCTTGTGGAAGAGTTGGGGGGAAGGGATGAGGGACCTAGAGGGATAGAGACTCCACAAAAAGTCTACAGAATCAACTAACGTGGACTTTTGGGGGCTCCCAGAGACTCAACCGCCAAGCAAAGAGTAGTACTTTATTTACATCTAGGTCTCTGTGACATTAGTGACCCTCTGCTGTTTTTCTGAGCCCCAGCACAGGTTGTCTTCCTAAACAGTTATTCTCTCACACAACTGAGTGTTTGAGAAAAGTCCTAGTGGATGCTCCTAGCCCTAAGCAAGCATCCCTCAGTTCTCAGGACTTCCCACAGAAGAGCAAGAGTGGATGATTGCTTACTTATACAATCCTAAACTTCACCATTAAAGAGAATGCATTTTCCCTGGAATTTAATTTATAAATACAATAGAATCCTTACATTTAGGATCTAAACAGAGACAAAATATCTATCACTGGTCTTTTTTTAATTCTAACAATTGGGTAACCTAAATAATTTGCATATCTCAGAGGAAAAAGGACACAGAAACTTCACCACATTCTCAAAGAAACCTGAACCACAATCCCAAGATAACAATTAAAAGATTTGTTTTTGATGCTCCCACTTCAAAAGAAGGAGAGAAAGAAAGAAAGGAAGGAAGGAAGGAAGGAAGAAAGGAAAAAAGAAAGAAAGAAAGAAAGAAAGAAAGAAAGAAAGAAAGAAAGGAAGAAGAAAGGAAGAAAGAAAGAAAGGAGGGAAGGAAGGAGGGGTAGAGGGAGGGATGGAGGGAGAGAGGGAAGGAAGAAAGGACAAAACTGAAGAACAGAAAGCTAAATTGACTTGCCTAACAGCACTATCTATATTCAGAATGCCAGTCATAGCCCAGGAGGAAAGTGTATCCACTCTAAACTCTGTCTTCACTTAAAGTGGCTGAAGTAGGTTGTGAGTACTGCCTGTTATGATGCTGTGTGTGTGTGTGTGTGTGTGTGTGTGTGTGTGTTTATGTGTTGAGTGTAGGTGTGTGGCACTTGGAGGACAATCTTGAATATCAGCATTTGATTTTCGCCTTGACTTAAGACAGGGTCTCTTGTCTATTGCTGCATACACTATTCCTATCTGTCCCTATCTCCTAGTAGCATCCCATAGGGATTACAAATGCCTGCACTGCTGTGTTCAAGGCATCAGAATTCAAACTCAGTTCATCAGCCATGGCCAGCAAGCTGTTGCCACAGCCTTTGCTGTGATATCTTAAGAGATGAGACCACCCCTGAAGTTTTCTAATCTTCCTCAGTAAGTGTAACCCTGAAGCCAGTGGTCAACACTAATTTCCTTCAGTTTTGCAAGAACATTAGTGTACAAATTCAAAGTTTTCCCCATTCTTCTTACAGCAGGTGCCCAAATCCATAATCCCGATAAGATCCCAAGTCTTCATTCCCTGACCATTACCTGCACTTGGTCAGATTTTCACAGAAAACCATTATAACTGCCTGGCTTTATCAGCACAACTGAGAAAGTTATGAAATACACATTACACCTCTTGAGTATACAGTATGTCTTTTTCAAAGGGGTATAATCCACTGGCAAAAACCAAGAGCTAGCAACGCCTAGAAAAAGGCGTTTTCCCACGGGTAACGTGCAAGGATGGCTTGGAAGAGATATCCTGGGCCTGCTTATTGATAACAGTGGGGCCTGATCAGATTGCTTCAGCATTTTGAGCACCCTTCTTACTTGTTCAAGAAGACAGAAACATTTTGAGAGTGTAATGTGCATGGTTCCCTGTAAACAGAAACTTTGGACGCAATCTTTGCTTCATGAATTATCCAAAGAGAAATTGCTTGACCAGTAGTGTTCACTCTTGATGAAAACTGTGTATATTATACATGGTCTGTCTCTTGACCACTTAGAATTGTAACTGGAAAAATTAAATAATAGGAGTAACAAAGATTAAATAACTGAAGAAATTAACCCACTCTGTACTACACCTAAGACCAAAGAGTTAGAGTAACATTTACAACCAAGCAACTACATTTTTACGATACTGGCTCACTTAAGCATCCGTTTCTCATCTGGAAGACCAAATGCTTAATAAATAATTAATATTATAAACTTGATATGCATAGGTGATCAACTTTGTTTTTAAATTAATACTAATTAAGTGCATTGTCACGTGACTCATAATAGGTGTCAGGGTTTGAATGGAAAAAAAAAATGAATGAAGTGTTTGGCAGGTGACAGGTGCTGGAGACCATTAGCTGAGTCTGAATTAGATTGAGGCTCAAAGATTCTCTTTCCCTCTCGCCTTCTCTTTGCTCTCTAATCATCCCTCAAAAGAACCAACAACAAAAGAGACCCCTGAAGATTTGAGGGCAGCCCTTTTCTCAGAGGGCTTCAAATGGTGAGAAAAGTTTTGACAAAATAAAAGAGCACATCTGCTAGAAATAGAGAAGAGGGGAAACTATCCCCCCAGTGACTGCAAGCTCAGAGTGAAAGATGCTGGCAGATTTCCATCCTACCAGCCAGCAGACCGCTCCCACTTCCCCAGGCATTCTCTGGTGAAATACAGACAGAGGAGCCTTTCAAACCATAGCTTGCCACAAAAGTTCTATTTACTGAGCCTGACAGGCAGAGAAGGCTTAACGATACCTTGACCGTGTGCAGGCTTCCTCAGTGGCTCTGGAAACCTGGATGGTTGCATTAATTTCCATGTGCTTCATTCATCTTTAAATGGAGAGTAAAAATAGCACCTGCCTTACGTCATCATTGTGAATAAATATGTTTCCACTTGGAATGTGCTAAGAAAAGTGCATGGACCAGTGTGAGCTAATAGCACTAGTAGCAGTGTGTAGCAGCTCCTGCTAATTTTCATTCCACTCAGGACAAAGGCTCTTTGAATGGAGATTGGGAATAGATGGGATCCATGCAGGCTTACTGTGTACGGAATGACTGGACTCTAAAGGTTCTGATTTATTGAATTAATTTCAGGAAAATAGATTCTGTATTTGAGTTTTAGTTTGGGCTAAAGTTCTTTCCTCAAAGGACTCCTGTGAGCATGGAAGAAGAGTGGTCGGCAGGTGCTTTTGAACTTATGAAGAACTTGTCCTTCTTTCAGTCTCTGTTCCATAGTTTGCCTCTGCAACTCCTTCCATGGGTATTTTGTTCCCCCTTCTAAGAAGGACAGAAGTATCCAGACTGTGGTTTTCCTTCTTCTTGAGTTTCATGTGGTTTGTGGATTGTATCTTGGGTATTCCAAACTTCTGGGCTAATATCCACTTATCAGAGAAGACATACCATTTGTGTTCTTTTGTGATTGGGTTCAGGATGATATTCTCCAGATACATCCATTTCCCTAAGAATTTCATAAATTAATTGTTTTTCATAGCTAAGTAGTACTCCATTTTGTAAATGTACCATATTTTCTGTATTCATTCCTTTGTTGAGGGACATCTTGGTTGTTTCCAGTTTCTGGCTATTATAAATAAGGCTGCTATGAACATGGTGGAGCATGTGTCCTTATCACATATTGGAGCATCTTCTGGGAATATGCCCAGGAGTGGTATAGCTGGGTCCTCTGGTAGTACTATGTCCAATTTTCTGAGGAACTGCCAAACTGATTTCCAGAGTGGTTGTACCAGCTTGCAATCCCACCACAATGAAGGAGTGTTTCTCTTTCTCCACAACCTCGCCAGCATCTGTTGTCACCCGAGTTTTTTATCCTAACCATTCTGACTGGTGTGAGGTGGAATCTCAGGGTTGTTCTGATTTGCATTTCCCTGATGACTAAGGATATTGAACTGGGAATCCTTCCCATATTCAATCACCAAACACAGACACTATTGTGGATGGCAGCAAGTACTGGCTGACAGGAGCCTGATATAGCTGTCTCCTGAGAGGCTCTGACAGTGCCCGACTAATACAGAAGTAGAAGGTCACAGCCATCCATTGGACTGAGTACAGGGTCCCCAATGAAGGAGCTAGAGAAAGGACCCAAGGAGCTGAAGGGTTTGTGGCCCCTTAGAAGGAACAACAATATGAACTAACTAGTACCCTCAGAGTTCCCAGGGACCAAACTACCAACCAAAGAGTACACATGGTGGGACTCATGGCTCCAGTTGCATATGTAGCAGAGGATGGCCTAGTCGGTCATCAATGGGAGGAGAAGCCCTTGGTCCTGTAAAGGTTCTATGACCCAGTGTAGGGGAATGCCAGGGCCAGGAAGTGGAAGAGGGTGGGTTGGTGAGCAGGTGGAGGGGAGAGGGAACAGGTTTTGTTTTTTTTTTTTTTTTCCAGAGGGGAAACCAGGGAAGGAGATATCATTTGAAATGTAAATAAAGGAAATATCTAATAAAAAAATAAAGGCAAAAGGGGAAACCCTGGGAAAAAAAGAAAAAGAAAAAGAAATTGTGAAGGACTAGACAAGTGTCATGGTTGTCTTTCAAATGACTGAGCTTTTTTCAAATATCCCTGCCTTCCCTGGCAGAGACACTCTCTATACCAGGTATTCTGAGGATGATGATCTCCAGCGTCCCCTGTGCTCCTGAGAGGGAGTTTATCCCTCTGTGGGTGGGGTGTCTTTGCCCTTGTCTATCAGCAAACAACGTCAACCTGGCTTTGAAAGACAGCATTGTTTCCTCAAGGGTCACAGGACTGGTCTTGAGTCCTAGTTTCTTGAACACAAACATAGAAAACTATGTTTAGCCAAGTAGAGTCTCCTTAACTCTCTTGGTTTAATGATAGCTGGTTAACTCAGATCCTATTTTGTGTATAGCAGGTGCTGCAAATCCTACCACGATGCTTCTAACCTGCTCTTTCAAACCCATTCATCCCCAAAATAGAGAAGTTGAGGCCAATGGCTCAGAGGGATGACTGTAGCATATCTCTTCTCTATTTTGCAGATGAGCTGGATATACAGAGGTTCTCCCAGTCAAGGCCAAGTTAATTACTTTTCCTTCCTCTGAAGTTACCTGTCACCTCCCGGCTTCAGTAGACTATGGTATGTAATGACTGTGAAACACCAAAGGTTTCTGGGAGGGAAATGAATGCAGCCATTATTTTACATGAGGCTTGTTTTCTTCTATATTTTCTATAGCGTTCTTTTTTGATATGGCTCACTAACAAGAAAAACGGTACCACAGGCATAGCAAATGGGATTATCAAAGACTTGCTCATCATTAGAAGAGATGGCACAGACTCTTGGGTCTTTTCCTTTATTATGTTAAGGTGCATCCTTTCTTTTTGGCTTGCTGAGGTGTTGTAAAATTTTCACAGTCAGTGTTTGTGAGGTTGCCTGTGCAGGGTTCCGTGTCAGGCTGGGAGAGGGTAGACATGCTCTGGTCATCGAAAGCCATTGAAGGGAAATACTGCAGATTTCTGAATTGAGATACCAATTGTACCTTGTTCACCTTGTTCACCACCTTTAAGAGTCCCAGAGGCCATTAACACATCAGAGAACCAGGAGAAAGCAGCATGCTCACAAAGTACATTTTACTAATTCAGTTTTCATATATAACTTTTTAAATATTTCTTTGCTGGTTACTTTCCACATCTAGATAGTGTAGTGAAATCTATTCCTATTAAAGGAAATTCCAGTGGAAGGCACTACCAGCAGCAGCCAGTGCTTTCTGTGGTCCCATGTATGGTGCCCAGGGCTTGACTAGTTAGCCCGTTCAAACTTTAAAAATACTGGAGAGATAATCATTTTACTTGTCATTTTTCAGGCTTGAAAATGGAGGTCAAGAAAAATAAAATTGTTGTCAGTCTTGTAAGTGGAAGAGATTGGACCACCTCTATATCTGGCACTCTTGGCTAGAACTGGTTACTTGCTATGGGTGTCCAGCAAAAGGCAGAAATGGAGCCTGCCCATAAAGACAAGGCCCCTCTGGGCTGCAGATATGCTGTGTGAGTAACTTCCTCATTAGGTTTCTGCTTTGTTCATTGTGATGGTCAGTTTTCATAATGGAATGAATGTCTACTACAATGAAACTCATTAATCCAATTATCTACAGGAAGCCAAAGCTGTATTAGTGAAAAGCAGTCTAAATGAGACCACTAAAGACAGCTGCTCTGTCCCTTCTAGTTCCTGGAAGCTCACTACACAGATGTGCTACTTTCCTATATCTCCAGAGAATGCAGAGGTCAAAAAGTAGAGCATACTGAGTTTTTAGTTTAGAAATTAAAATCAAGTGTTTTGCAGACAATTGAAAGGCAATTCAAGGTGTCTCTTCCACACTGCATTGTGGATCTTAAGGGAGTTACTAAGCTTCCCTGAATTTCAGTTTCCCTTTCTACAAAATGGATATAATGTTGGTCTTTGGAAATCATTTGAGGGATCAGTAAATAATATAAAGACATTCTAGAATTCTTAGTGTTAAACTTGCAGAGTAGATGTTTGATAAACTTTAACTTTTGATATTCACCTGGTACCATCCTTTCATATTTCAGTGCCAAATTCTGAACCTTGAATGCTCTCCTACTCCTCTCCCATATTTAATACATCCATAATAATGTTAACTATAAGAGAAAGTCAATAGGTCTATTTTTAAAATAACAAAAGTAGGTAAAATGTTAATCATTTGCTAAGATATGGAGCACCCAATATTCTCCCTCTCTGCTTTTATCTCTTCTTGTGACTTTCTTTTGTCATTAGCATGACATCTTCCAAATTCATCTATGTTCAACAAATGGCAAAACTCATGAATTTTCTCATTTCTGTGGCAAAATAATGATAAATATAACTTAATGTTGGAAAAGTTTATGTTAGCTTACCGTTAGCTTCCTCACCATCTTGGTGAGAAAGACTTAGCAATAGTAATATAAGGCCACTGGTCACATTATACCTGCACACAAGAAGCAGAAAGTGAGATAAAGCTGACAGTCAGTTCAGTTTCTCCTTTATATTCATTCTGGTAATCCATGAAATGGGACTGCCCATATTTGTGGAGTGTCTTCCTACCTCAATTAACCCAGTCTTATTTTTTTTCATAGATAGGCACAGAGGTTTGTCTCCTATGTGATTTTTGATCCTTCTAAGTTGTCAATCAATATTAGTCATCACAAGGGTTAAATTCTACTATATCCCATCTCCATCACCTTTTAATCTGTTGGATTGGGTAATTAGTTTGCATTAATAATTGCATTATGCATCTTGAAGAACAAATGTGCTAGCAAATGCTTGGATCATAAAAATGATTCATACTTATAGACATTATTATTATCATCATCAGTATTGTTTGTTATTATAATTATGATTCAATTGTGCAGATAAAACCATTGAATTATACATGTCCCTACTTCCTTTTCTATATAGCTATTTCCTAAGAAAAAAGAAAAATGAACAACCATCGTGATTACGCAAATAACATTGTTTGGGTGGTTTTAAATGTCTGAAATGCATCATATTATTCTTCTCTTTTAGTGGCTAATTCTTCTTGGCTGAAGCTCTTTGGTATTCATGCTTAGATGCTCTCAGACTAAATTTGTTTCCACTGTGAATAGAACAAAATGACATGTGAAAATTCTTTCATCTCTATTTTTCCTTATTAGTTATATAATGTGACATTTAAAAAAAAAAAGAATGCCCAGAGTTTTTTAATACTCCATTTTGTACATCTCAAAATTAAACAAACAGGATGAAAATCTGTGTCTCAGCTACAAAAAAACTTTAATGGCCTACAATATGGAAAAATATTGGGAACATATCATTTGCTCCTTAACTGATTTGAAGTTTCACAAGGAAATACTGGTACTGTCTCATTTATCTAGAGTTTGGCACTGTTCCTACATTAAGAGGAGGCTTGAAAATGTATAAATAGGGAGTGAAGAGGTGGCTCAAGGATTAAGATCACTGACTGCTTTTCCAGAAGACTGGGGTTTGGTTTCCAGCACTTACATGACAGCTAAGAAGCACCTGTAACTTCAATATTAGGGGCTTAAGCACCCTCCACTAGTCTTCTATGGTTGGTATGGAACACACATAGTGTACAGGCATGCATGCAGGTAAAATACCCATATAAAAACTAAAAAAATAAATCTCAAAAATTTTAATAAAAGAAAAAAGTTTATAAATACAGGGTTTTTTTTTCACTGAAGAATTGAATGGATAAAAGGGTTTTATCATGATACCTATTAATGAGGTCTTGATTCCTAGTTAGGCAGAACTAAGAAATATTCTATGATCTCTCAATGCTGGACAGACTAGGTGTATTTGTACAGAACAGTATTATGTTACTGTTTGCCACACATTGAAAAACATATATTGCTACCTTGTTTGAGTCCCTAACCCATACCAGGCAGTGCATTGCTAGTGCTATTGGCATTATGTAATTTTGTTTTCTCTATATCTCTCAAGTTTATTATTATTTTATCCATTATGCAGTGAGAAAACTAAGGCTTAAAGAAGAGAGAGGAGGGGTCTATGGATCCATAGATGATGGGTATTAGGACTGGTGCTGCCCTTGACTTGATTTTCAAGAATTCCACAGTCCTTCTGCTGGATCTTTTCTGCAATAGAACTATACCCAAGATTGAAACATCTGTAGGAATGCAGAAAATCTAAAAATATCCAGCCATTTCTGAAACTTGACCTGCCTTAAGGCTGGCTTCAAGAGTCTCAACTCAGTGAGTGCCAGAAGATATCATTAAAACTCCATCAGGCTCTTGGAACAGTTGTACAGGCATATTTTACTGTTGGACAGACGTGAATGGAAAGGCATTTAATTGATAAACTTAAGTATGTTATAAGAGATCAAAAAGAGAAAATATTCCCCTGTGGATTGAAGATGTGTGAAATGCTCATGGATCTAATTCTAGTTCCCTCCCTTCTGTCTTGATTTCTGGGGTCAAGGATCACTTTACACAGCTACACCAAGAACCTCAATTGGAAGGAATGGTTCAAGAATATGTTGTTTGTATAGCCCATCATGTCTTCTGCATTATATTTTGCAACTTAGGAGCTTATGACCACTCTCTCTTCTGCTGTGTTTCCCCATTGCTTAACAATAATTAACCTTGCTGCTCTCAAAATATGTGGCTCCTAGTGCCCCAAGGTAAGTAGGCTGTCTATGTATGAAGGTCTCAGAGCTGGCAGGGAAGCCATTGCATTATTATTCATTCCCTAGGATGTTTGGCTGCCTCAGACATTTGTACTCTCTCTACAGCTTGTCCATGAGGAGCCTATCATTGTCCAGGGCACAGAGCAATAATTCTGACCTTCCTCAGATGGTGACTGAGCAGTGAATGAGGTTTTTCCCTCTAAGCTTCATCACCAGGGAATCAGATAGTGATGGCACAATATATACATATTCAATAGCACAATGAAGTGACACACACTGGGTGTTTATTTGACCCAAATGGAATTTGACCAAAGGAATCATAAAAATTAAACTCATCTCATGTGATAACCCCCATCTGGAAAATGAAACTTAGACTCTTGCCCATGGTCACATACTAAGACTCCATGCACTGGTTATCTTGTTGCCCATCAACAGTGTGAGCACACATAGTACAGGTGCATATAGAGACACACACGAGGCTGTTTTGATGGCAGACTATCTGAACATAATAGAGAAAGATCAAAGAATGCAAATCTAGGAGGATGTTTATGTACCACACCTTTAAGCACCTATTCATTTAGCAAAGATTTATTAATGGCTTTATGTTGCAGAATGGCACTACAGTATCATTGAGTGCCCCTGGAAAAAATTATATGCCATCAAAATTATCTAGTGGCCACAGTTAAAACCTAAGACTGAATAGGATTGATTGATTTTATCTTCATTTTAACATGTAATCAATATGAAAAAATATTGACAGATTTTGCAACCCTTCTACTAATCCTTCAACATCCAATGTGTATTTAACAATGCATTTCAATATTGATTTGTTCCATTTCAAGTGATCAATAAGAAGGCATAGCTGATAGAGCCCAGTTAGAGAGCAAAACTCTGGGGCTGATTTCAGGGATTGAACAAATAGTACTTTTCATTTATGGGAGCTAGCAATGGCAGAGGAGCACAAAACAAACAAAACTTGCAGGAACATGTCAAACACAATAATAGGAAAGTGCATATAAAATGTCAAGATGACACAGAAGGATTCATAATCCATCCTGTCCTGGGGAAAATAGGAAAGACTTCTAGAGTATATATGAACTGACTCACAAATGGTGAGTAGAAGTTAATCATGTACAATGAGGGAAGTTGTTCCAAGAAGTTGGGTTCCTAGATGTCTGAGAGGTCATGGGCTGAAAAGTGTAGGCAGAACACTGAGGGGAAACTGTAACATGAAGAGAATGGGTCAAAACTCCATCACTATGTCCTTTAGTGTCTTCATCCATTTAGGGGAAATAATAGCACCCAGTTAAATGCTTTATGGATGTCTTGAGCTAATGATCTGAATGCTTCTAGACTGTAATAGATGAACAGAGAAAACTTAGGAAAGAAGAAGAAAACTTATAATAAGCTTGAGAAAGTGATCAGAAGCAAGATGATAGGAGCCTTGTGTTTTCCACTAAAATATTGAAACTTTTACCCTGAACCAATTCTTTAAACAAGTAAGGAATAGATTTGGTTTACTTAATGAGCAAAGTGATATCATCTTCCTGACAGCATTCTAAGAACATTCTAAAGCTGTAATGATGATCGAGAGAGACAGAGAGAGAGACAGAGAGAGAGAGAGAGAGAGAGAGAGAGGGAGAGAGAATCCTTCCTTCAAGAACCAGGGTTCCAGAAGGAGAGTAAGATCTAATCTAAACATCCAAATCAAGAAATAAGGTAACTGTATTTTAACCTTAGCAGCTTAAATGGAGATTATATGGGATTGAGGCTTCATCTATTAGATTTCAATTAATTGAGTAGTTTGAACTAAAACCTTCAATTTAACCAGCAGGTGGTGGTGCATGCCTTCAATCCCAGCACTGTGAAGACAAAGGCAGATGGTTCTCTAAGTTCAAGGCCATCCTGGTCTCCAGAGCAAGTTCCAGGACAGCCAGAACTATAAAGACAAACCCTGTACCCAACAACAACAATAAACAAACAAACAAACAAATGAAAAACAAAACAAAACAGCCCAAGTTTACTCCCAGAAATTCTCTTTATTGTTTGGGATCTACAGTAACTTAAGAAAACTTAAGTTTCTAACATATAGTGATTGTGATAAACCAACATGTCCTATCAACAATAAGCCTGCAAGTTCTTATGGATATAACCCAGGTAAAGAGATTCCTGGTCCTAATAGCACTTAATAAGAGTCTGACTCTAGAAATATGACAAACTCAGTGTAGGATCTGATTCTACCATATAATTATAACTTATAAATAGTTATTGTTGCTGTCAGTTCTGTCTACTTTTGCTGACCCATATACCAAGAGAAAGTTATTAAATACAAGTTTTCAAACACAAAAAATAATATTATATAAAATATGAATAGTTTTTATTGCCTTAGTTATATTATAAGTCTGTAGACTCCTGCCCGTCATTCCTTTTTGACAATCAGATGAGAGACCAGTAAACCACGTTTGCCCTGATCCAGAAACTCACCCAGTACATTTGAACTGTCCTTGAAGGGCCCAGTTTAACATAACAAATTCCATTTTGCTTTCAGACTCTATTTTATGATTAATTTGCCCTCTGAATGAACTCAGCTACTGGAAAAAAAAAACAAACAACTTGTTCTAGGAACCATGTCACCCTGGCAACATGTCTCCTGTGCAAATAGCCAGTTCACCCCTAGCAACAACAAATCAGTTCTTAAAGGAAAGTACCTATTATCTTAAAATAGATTAAGCTAGCAACCACTGTTCATACCAAGGTGAAATCATTAGTAGCCAATAGAAGTGTGCCAGGCAAATGTCAACTAATCATGCATCTGCCAAGCTGGAAAGCCTCTTACCCTACTATAACAACCATGATAAACAGGCAAGGCTTGCACCAGCTCAGGACTTTCCACACCATCCACTGTGCTTGAGCTTGAATAAAGACTCTTTGCTTGTGTATGTGAGTTGGACTCTTGGTGGTCTATAGTGGTCTGTGGGAACCTCACAATCTGGACATAGTAGTCCTGTTTTCATTCCTAATCAGTTTCAGTAAAGACCAGTGGCTCTCAAAATTATTAATGCTGTGACTCTTTAATACAGTTCCTCAGTTGTGGTAATACCTTAACATAAAATTATTTTCACTGCTACCTTATAACTGTACTTTTGCTAATGTTATGAATTGTAAAGTAAATATATGATATGCAGGATATCTGATATGTGGACCCCCTAAAGGGGTTCAAACCAACAGGTTGAGAAACACTGGTCTACAGTGGCATTGTATAGATACCATTTCCCTTGGGTTGTTCGGTAAAAATTTCTATCCTATTTACATATATAATATACAGCATACCACTTTCCAGTTTTAGAAATTAGTAGAATCATCTCTCCCTTCATATGAGAAGAAGAATGAGATACTGATGTCCATGAACTTAAAATAGGCCAAGATATTATTTGTACATGGCCTGACAGAAGAACATTTATTAACACATATGGCTTTGAAATTTGACTTTGGATATATCTATTTCCTCTAGTAAATTATCCACTTAGATCCAAATCCTCCTTTCCTCAAACCTGTGTTATTGTCTTAGTTTCATTTCTATTGCTATGTACTAACAAAAGCATCTTATGAGAGAAATGGTTTATTATACCTCGGTTTTCTAAGTTTTGGTCCATCAGAGCAGGAAAATTTCAGGGGCGGGAGTTTGACAGAGTTGTTCATATCACATCCATAATGCATGCAAACTTCTGGATGTCCTGTCTAGGGAATGGCACCACTGATAGTGGTGGTTCCTCCATTAACATAATCAAGATAATACCCACCTGCACCCAGACATGCTCATAGGACAACCTAATCTAGGCAATCCCTCACAGGATTTCTGTGCCAGGTCATTCTGGATTACGTCAAGAGTTCACTTAAAAGTAACCCTTGGGGATATAAATAAATAAGATGAAAATATGTTGGAGCAGAGTGGCTCACTAATCAACAGCAAGTATCCTTATTAAAAGGAGAAATTTGAAAATACTGTCTTTTTTGACACTAGATGGCAAAGATCAAGTGGCCATAGGTGTGTAGATTCATTTCTGGGTCTTCAATTCTATTCAATTGATCTACCTGCCTTTCACTGTACCAATACCATGTAGTTTTTTATCACAATTGCTCTGTAGTACAGCTTGATGTCAGGGATGGTCATTCCCCAGGAAGTTCTTTTATTTTTGAGAATAGTTTTCACTATCCTGAGTAATTTTCTGTTGTTATTATTTCAGATGTATTTGGAAATTGCTCTTTCTAACTCTATGAAGAATTGATTTGGAATTTTGATGGGGATTGCATTGAATCTGTAGATTGCTTTTGACAAGATGGCCATTTTTACTATATTAATCCTGACAATCCAAGAGCATGGGAGATCTTTCCATCTTCAAAGATCTTTGATTTCTTTCTTCAGAGACATGACATTTTTGTCATACAGATCTTTTACTTGCTTCGTTAGTCACACCAAGGTATTTCATATTATTTGTGACCAAGGTGAAGGGTGTTGTTTCCTTAATTCCTTTCTCAGCCTGTTTATTCTTTGTGTAGAGGAAGACCATTGATTTGCTTAAGTTAATTTTATATCCAGCTACTTTGCTGAAGTTGTTTATCAGGTTTAGGAGTTCTCTGGTGGAATTTTTTTGGAGTCACTTAAGTATACTATCATATCATCTGCAAATAATGGTAATTTGACTTATTCCTTTCCAATTTGTATCCCTTTGATCTCCTTTTGTTGTCTAATTGCTCTGGCTAGAACTTCAAGTACTGTATTGAATAGGTAGGGAGAGAGTGGGTCAAAAAGGACAGCATTTTCAACAAATTGTGATGGCTCAACTGGCAGTTAGCATGTAGAAGAATGCAAATCGATCCATTCCTAACTCCTTGTACAAAGCTCAAGTTCAAGTGGATCAAGGACCTCCACATAAAACCAGATACACTGAAACTAATAGAAAAGAAGGTGGGGAAGAGCCTCAAGCACATTGGCACGGGGAAAATTTCCTGAACAGAACACCAATAGCTTATGCTCTAAGATCAAGAATTGACAAATGGGACTTCATAAAATTGCAAATCTTCTGTAAGGCAAAAGACACTGTCAATAGAACAAAATAGCAACCAACAAATTGGAAAAATATCTTTACTAATCCTACATCCAATAGAGGACTAATTCTAATATATACAAAGAACTCAAGAAGTGAGACTCCAGAGAATCAAATAACCCTATTTAAAAATGGGGCACAAAAGGAAAGACAATTCAGAGACTGCTCCAACTGGGAATCCTACCCATATTTAGTCATCAAATCTAGACACTATTGTAGATGCTAACAAGTACTGGCTGACAGGAGCCTGATATAGCTGTCTCCTGAGAGGTTCTGACAATGCCTGAAAAATACAGAAGTGGATGCTCACAGCCATCCATTGGACTGAGCACGGGGTCTCCAATGAAGGAGCTAAAGAAAGGATCCAAGGAGCTGAAGGGTTTGCAGCCCCAGAGGAGGAACAACAATATGAACTAATCAGTACCCCAGAGCTCCCAGGGACTAACCACCAACCAAAGAGTACACATGGTGGGGCTCATGGCTCCAGCTGCATATGTGGCAGAGGATGGCCTAGTCGGTCATCAATGGGAGGAGAGGTCCTTGGCCCTGTGAAGGCTCTACACCCCAGTGTAGGGGAATGCCAGGCCCGGGATGCAGAAGAGGGTGGGTTGTTGGGCAAGGGTAGAGGGGATGGAATAGGGGGTTTTTTGGAGGGAAAATCAGGAAAGGAGAGAGCTTTTGAAATGTAAATAAAGAAAATATCTAATAAAAAATAAAAATAAAAAAAGTTAAAAAAGGAGAAATTTGGACACAAGATAGTAAGTAGAAATATAAGAAGATAGCCACCAACAAGTCTAAAAGAAGTGTCTGGAACACACCCTTTTCTCACTGTGTTTAAACAATTTCAGCACCAATATTCGAGATTTCTAATCTCTAAGAATGTGAGACAGGAGTTTTGCTGATTGATAGCACTTAGTTTTGGTGAGCTATAATAAAAAATTATTATGGGAGCCATAATAATAACATCCTTCTACACATACACACCAAACTCTGTGAGTTTGCAAAACTCTATACATAATCCAACCAAGAAATGATGCAAGATATTAATGTATAGATATAGCTTCAAAAGTGAAACAACAGAGAGAGTTAAGGCTAAAGAATAAGCAGTGCATTAGTTACTCATCTATTGCTCAGATAAAACACCATAATCAACACTGGAGCAGCTTATAGAAGACAGAGTTTATTTTGGCTTATAGTTATGGAATGTTAGAGTCCCAGATGGCTGGAGAACATAGCCGTAGGCACAGGAAACTGAGAGCTTATGTCTTGCTCCACAAGGGCAAAACATAGAAATGGAAATGGTAGTTAGGAATCAGTAAGTTCTCAAATCCTTCCCCTAGTTGGCATACTCCCTCCACCAAGGCTGTATCCCTGAAACCACCCAAATAGTGCCATCAGCTGGAAAACAACAGTGCCATAAGCTAGGGACTAAGTGTTCAAATACCCAGAGCATATGTAGGACAATTTCATTCAAAGCACTATAGAGATCAATCACTCTAAATACTAATAACATTGAATTAATAAGGAAATAAATTAATGTGAAAGAGAAAAATGGAAATGCAAATCCATGGGTGTCCTTATCTTTCAAAGTCATGCTTCAATAGATTAATCTCTAAAGTTAATACAATGAAGAAAAATTGAGATTGCTATGTCTAATCATTTTGAGAAGAGTTGGAAACAATTGTAAATATTTACTGTACTGGTTATTAGAGTTATTCTGAATGTGTTTGCCAGTCTATTCAGATACAACACAGAGACAGTCCTCTAAGTGTTGGGAGATTGTTCTGGCATAGGTCAAAATATTTGACAAAAATAGTAAGTATACAAATAAAAAATTGTACAGAAACTAATACTTCTTATGTTAAAAGTAAATGAAAAGGCATAACTTTAAGAATCCCACTAAAATTTTAGGAATAATACAAACATATGAGATCACTTTTACAATTGTAAGTAATATGTGACTAAAGATGATAAGTATGTACAGAAGGAATATGTATAAAGTATGTCATAAAAGACTGGTACTGTAGCTAACGTTAGTCTTTCTAAAAAATGCATATATTAAATGGGTTTGGGATAAAAAATTGATAAACAAAAGCTACATCTTTTTATTAGATATTTTTTTATTTACGTTTCAAATGATATACCCTTTCCCAATTTCTCCTCTGGAAAAAAACCTATTCCCTCTTCCCTCCCCGCACTCACCAACCCACACACTCCCACTTGCTGGCCCTGGCATTCCCCTACACTGGGGCATAGAGCCAAGGGCCTCTCCTCACACTGATGACCAACTAGGCCCTCCTCTGCTACATATGCAGCTGGAGATGTGAATCCCACCATGTGTACTCTTTGGTTGGTGGTTTACTCCCTGAGAGCTTTGAGGGTACTGGTTAGTTCATACCATTGTTCCTCCTATGGGGCTGCAAACCCCATCATAAAAGCTACATCTTAATGTATAAAAATCACAAATTATAAACATGAAGCAGAATTCAAAAGATATGACTAAATTCCTAATGACTAGAGGAAACTTAAAAACAGAACAAAATGAAATATCTAAACCCCAACACATAAAAAATTACCTTAAATATTAGTAAGGACGACTCTCTAATTGAAAGCAGAATTTAAAAATGAAGGTATTTCTATCTATATGGTATGAGAAAAGTCACAACAAAGATTCAGGTTATGAAGTTTGCCATAAAAGGAGCTGAAGATACTAACATTATATGAGGAATACAAGAGTTTAAGATCAGGGTCTTGCTAGAAGATTTATATGATTTATAGTTATCATTTAAAAGATTCAGTCTGTGAAGATAGCCATCTCATGAATATGGAGCAACTGACAGAGATAAAAATTGAATAAACAATAGCTGACATATTTAAAGGGATAAACATTTAATACTATGTAGTTGGAGTCTTAGACAATTCTCTTTCAATAAATAATAAGAGAACTGAGCCAAAAATTCAGTAAAGACAAAAACCATTTGAATAATCTTTTCAAGTGTGTCTAATTTCCTACAGAATTCCATCGCATAACCATAGCATGCAATGTTTTCACAAGTGCATTCACCAGCAGAGATCACATTCTGAACAGAAAAACACATTTTAATATATATAAAAGGATTGACATAAAAAGGAGAATGATTTCTGACCAAGTGAACATAAAGTAAAAAATGTAAAAAATTAAGTCCTAAGGAAATTTCAAATACTTTAAGATTGGACAATAAACTTCTAAATAATCTACAGATCATGAAAGGAATGAGACAAGAAAAATATTTCTAAGAGAATGGTTGGCAAAACCTTAAAACATGATATTTGACCACACTGACACTGAAGAAGCAAAATCCAAATAATAAGAAAATTAAATGTTATCAAATATGGTCCTCCAAAATGAATCTTGGAACCCAATTGTTTTACTAGACAGTTCCAGAAAATATTTGATGAAGATATAGAACATTACACAAAATATTTCACTATAAGATATGAATGATAGAAATTCAAGTGAGATTTAAAAGTTTTAAATGCCCACTTAAAAATACAAAATCAATTACCTAAATTTTTACAGAAAAAAAGGAAAGGCTAGAAAATAAGGAGAAGAGAAGGAAATTGTAAAGATAAAAGCACAAACTGATTAAAAAAATCTCACCAACAAAAAAAAAAGGTACAAGAATTGACACATGGACAGATGCTATAATAATTCTTAACATTTGTTTTTGTTTCTTTAAATGATGTGTGTGTGTTTGTGTATGTGTGTTTGTGTGTGTGTGTGTGTGTGTGTGTGTGTGTGTGTGTATGTGTGTGTGTGTGTGTGTTTGGTGTAGGGCAGTGTCCATATCTGTGCACTGCCCTCAAAGACCACTAGAAGTTGTCAGATCTCTTAGAGCTTAAGTTACAAGCTATTAAAGACAGGCTAGAAACTAAATGAAGGACCTCTGTAAGATGGTCTCAACTGTGAGGACACCTTTCAAACAGTTCTATAGTAACAAGTTCTACTACTTAGATGAAATCAGG
>NW_022196895.1:39143957-39155019 GCF_008632895.1 Mastomys coucha | reverse complement strand
ATTCTAAAATCATTTTATGCAATTTGTTATCATGTGTTAAATCAGTAATAAAATAAAAAGGGAAATGAGATTTTTTTCCTCAATATGAAAACAAATTATGAGACTGGAAATCTACCCAGAATGAAATTCCAAGCAAATTAAGAATAGAGGAAGCCTCTTCACTTTTATAAAGGGTATTTATGAAAAAAAAATTGCCAACTTTATCCTTTAATATTAGACATTCACTCCAAAATGGAAAAAAGTAGAAAGATATTGTGTTAATTCACAAAAAAATAAAGAAATTAGTGATGTAAAAATTAGACAGGAGAAGTTGGTACCAGAAGTTAGTATTATCTGTAGGTTAGAAATGATTATTTATATTGATTTTCCTCAAGAATATACAATCAACTAGAAGAAATGAGTGAGTTTAGCAAGTTGTGAACACAAAGCTAATATACCAAACCCACCTGGATATTTATATAGTAGCAAAAATACATTGCAAGTAAAATTTTAGAAGTAATCTCTCTTATATTAAACTAAAATATCTAGGAGTAAACTGAACAAAAAAATGGAACATCTCTGTATTACAAAGTTCAGAAGACTTCTAAAGCTAGGCATGGATGTGCTGTCTATAATCCAACTCCAGAAAGACCAAAGCAGGAATACTGTGAGTTCTACACCACCCTGAACTACACAGTCTCAACCATAACAACAAAAGAGATTCAATGGTCATTAAAATATGCAGAGATTCGAAAAAATATACACATTGTTAAAATGTTCATTCTAGCTAAATAGATTTGTTAATGATGGTAATGGCATAACAAGTATTTTTGGGGGAACATTTATATAGAAATGCAAAGATGCTGTATAACCAAGCTAATCTTGCAAAAAAACAAAATAAACAAACAAACCATACTTGTGATTTTTCTGACATATATGTTCAGTAATCAGTGTAACATTGCAGATATGCAACCCAGAAACAGACATATATGGATTCTACTGAAGATTTTCAAGAAAAAAAAATGTGGAGAAAGAACGCTCACAACAATAATTCAAGTAGGATTAGCTGAATATCCTATTAAAATAAAAAGAAGCTTAACTTTTGCACAAACTATAAAACCCTTTACAGTAGAACATAACAGTGTGTCTTCTAATACATATGCTGGTCCTTTTGATGTTGTGGCATTACTCTCTCATCTGCCAAGCTTATACATGGAAGACATACAATTGAGTTACAGCCAAAAAAAAGTCACAAAATTTATTTGTTAAGCAAATTTAAATTATCTACTGGTCATTTAAATGTCATTGCTGCCTTTGACCATATGCAGTCCATATCATCTGCCCATATAGAACTGACTAGGCTAGGACAATAATATACTTCCTAGAGAAATCACAGAAAGTTATAATTATAAAGAAAGATAAGTTAGTGTATTCAATATTAAGAATGTTTATTTGGCAAGAGGTCCCTATTGAGAAAATGAACTAGAAAAGTCACATACCAGGAGAAAATATTGTCAGAATATAATGAGTGAAAAACTAGCTCCTAGACTCAAAAAACAATCCCTGCCCCCCGTGTGAAATTGAATAAAGGATCTGAATGAACTACTCACAAAAGAAGACATATTCATGGCCAGTAGGCATAAGACAAAGTGTTCAACATTATTAGTCATGAGTGAAATGTACATTATAACATGAAATGACTCTGTGCCCTCCAGAATGACTAAAATTAAGATGCTAGACTCTAAATGTTAATACAGCTGTGGAGCAACTGGCCTTTCATATGCTGTTGGCGATGGTGTAGATTGGAGTACTATTTTGGAACTGTTCATGCTACTACTTGTATAACTAAACATAAACCCTCAAATAACAAAAATAGATGTTCACAAATGACTTGTAGCAGAAGCCTCAGTCATTTTATACTTATAATAAGTCAGACTGGAAGAGGCACGAAGTTAATCAACAGGAGAGTAAACCAACTTTGGTATAGTCCTACAACTGAATACTAGAAAGTAAAGGAAACAATAGATAGATAGATAGATAGATAGATAGATAGATAGATAGATAGATAGATAGATAGAAAAATAGATAGATAGATAGATAGATAGAAAGACAGTACATAGATACAGAAATGCATAGACACATAGATAGATGATAAATAGAATAAATGACAAGCTATTTCACCGAACAGACACAGTATACTAAAAAGAAAAGAAAAAAAATGAAGCTTACATAAAGAAGTTCATATGATATGGTTGGATTTATGTGAATTATTATCAGAATTAAAATGATAAACTACTTCAACATTATAAACCTTGGTCTGAAAGATGTCAAAATTTGGAAAGTAAACTTAAAATGCTGCAAATTAGCAGGAAACAGCTGTGGTGTGTGTGTGTATGTGAGTGTGCATGTGTATGTGTATGTATATGTGTGTATATAGCTTCTAATACTTATATGAGAGTGACTATTGGCTGAAAGGGCCTGAAGAAATATTCTGAAGTCACTGTTCTGTGATTTTAAAACAGTTTGCAGGAGGAGATACATGCCTTGGACTTTGTATCCTACAACTTGAACTCCTAACACTTCTGCCTTTACCTCTCAAACTCTGGGGTTGCAGGCATGTGCCTCAATGCCCATCTAATCAGACTTTATGGATTTATAATTTTAAACATGTAGAACTTATTATGTGCAGAGTTTATATCAAAAGAAAAACTGTAAACATATACTTATGTATAGTGAATGATACTTATGAGGTGCCTAAGAAGAAGTGTTCTAATGTTTGCAATTTATTTTAAAATGTGTCAAAAAGGAAATGATTTGATGAGTGCATAAAAGGATATATATCTCAAGAGATAGGTTAATGAATATAGCAAAATTCTAAGGGCATAGGGGTATGTGAATATATGGGTGGGTTGTGGTTAATTTCACATGTCAACATGACTGTGCTCAGGGACACCAAAGAAGTAGTAAAATGTGATTTCTAGGCATGCCTGTTTCCAACAGAGATGAATGTAATAAACCCGTGGTTAAACTTCTTTCTGACAAGATGATGATATGAAATGATACAAATTTGGTAGAAACTCTATTTTGAATTTTCGTCTTTTCCTAGGCTAGAATATGTGTTATGGAGCTCTTACTCCATGCTGGGGATCACCCTCTCACTAAATCAGGATTCTGACTGTAAAGATTTTCATCCTTATTATATTTGAAAACTACATAGTGTGAAACAAGGCTTGCAGTTTTCACTAGTGGTCTAATACATTGCCAGTGCTGCCTGCTCCTGTTTCTGATAGGTTGCATGACCTTGAGTCGCTCCTCATCTGAGCCTTGGGTGCCATAATATACAATTCAGGAATCCTAACTGGTATTTTAGCAAGGAAGGGGCATCCAGGGAACTGAAGGAAATATACAATGTGTCCATGTTTCATTCCTCCAATTCAGCAAATTTTGACATAAATTAGAAAAGTATGGGTTGGGGTAGCAATTAACATAGCTCCTTAAAATTTCTGTACCTCCCTTGTTCACTCTCTTTCCAGTGAAGAATAATAACATATACTCTACATTACAAGATTTTTATGGAAACTAAACTTGTAGCAAAAACAACATCAACAACAACTGTGAAATCAGCTTCTAATCACAATTGTATAAACTCATATAAATAAAGATGGTAGAAAACATCTTGGAGTCATTGATTCATGTGTGCACACAAGAAAGTCTATCCTATGCCTTGATTCTTTCAGAGGAGAAGGATCAAAAATTCCTAGTGTAGATTTATGCAACTTTACCTATAAGGAAAAAACAGTGCACATTTTGGTCTTCCTTCTTCTTGAGTTCCTTGTGGTTTGTGGGTTGTTCTTCCTGTATTCCGAATTTCTGGTCTAATAACCATTTATCAGAGAGTGCATACCATGTGTGTTCTTTTGTGATTGGGTTACCTCATTCAGGATGATATTCTCCAGATCCATCCATTTCCCTAAGAATTTCATAAATTCATTGTTTTTAATAGCTGAGTAGTACTCCATTGTGTAGATGTACCACAATTTCTGTATCCATTCCTCTGTTGAGGGACATCTGGGTTGTTTCCAGTTTCTGGCTATTATAAATAAGTCTGCTATGAACATGGTGGAGCATGTGTCCTTATTATATGTTGGAGCATCTTCTGGGTATAAGCCCAGGAGTGGTATAGCTACTATACCGGTCCTCCAGTAGAACTACGTCCAATTTCTGGAGGAACAGCTACACTGATTTCCAGAGTGGTTGTACCAGCTTGTAATCCCACCAGCAATGAAGTAGTTTTCCTCTTTCTCCACAACCTCTCCAGCATCTGCTGTCACCTGAGATTTTTATCCTAGCCAATCTGACTGGTGTGAGGTGAGGGAACAAAATACTCATGGAAGGAGTTGCAGAGACTAACTATGGAGCAGAGACTGAAGGAAGGACAAGCCAGCCTAATATAGCTATCTCCTGAGAGGCTCTGACAGTACCTGACTAATACAGATGTAGAGGCTCACAACCATCCATTCAACTGTGTACAGGGTCCCCAATGAAGGAGTTAGAGAAAGGACTAAAGGAGCTGAAGGGTTTGCAGCCCCTTAGGACGAACAACAATATGAACTAACTAGTACCCTCAGAGCTCCCAGGGACTCAACCACCAACCAAGGACTATACATGGTGGGATTGATTGTTCTGGCACTATACACTATATGTATACACTATATGTGTATAGTAGAGGATTGCAAAGTCGATCATCAATGGGAGGAGAGGTCCTTGGCCCTGTAAAGATTCTGTGCCCCAGTGTAGAGGAATGCCAGGGCCAATAAGTGGGAAAGGTTGGGGTAGCAAGCATGGGGAGGGGGGAGGCAACAGGGGTTTGTTCTTGTTGTTTTTTCTGTTTGTTTGTTTTTTGGAGGGGAAACTGGGAAAAGAGAAATCATGTAAATAAAGAAAATATCTAATAAAAATAAAAGAAAAGAAAAGAAAAAGAAAGACAAAACAATGTTTGACTCAAACCTTGTTGCATGTAGCTTTTTCTACCCTGCCTTAGCTCTGAGAATGGGCTACCAGACCCCACCCAGCTTCCCTTGAATCCACTCACACACACACACACACACACACACACACACACACACACATTTCCTTTTCAACTTGCCTTTGAACATTTTTGCTGGGCACTACTATCTCCCACCTAGAAAAGTATGCCCTTAATATTATTTTTATCCCCACCCCTCCCACCTGCCTTGAACTTCAGTGGCTAATTACATCCCCAACAGACCATCTCTCTGCCAGAACCATCACTTGTCTGGTCAACTTTATTCCATCTGAAGCCTGGCAAACTCTCTTCTCCCTTGCATCTCCCTTTTCCTCCAGGGACCTGGAAGCCCCACCTGTACCTTTGGCTCAGTAATTTGCCTGTGGCTTTCTTTACTAACAAATCAAGAATCAGTTGGGGAATAGGACCTTAGTGTCAGACCTGCGCCTACAAAATCTCCTGTCCCTTAGATAGCCAATTCCCTGCTGTGTTGGGAGAGTTGAATACAGAGTAGTGTTCTTCTTCTTGCATGTTCAGAGGAAAAAATAGTCACTGCTGAACAGTAATCTCTACTAACCCTTAAATCCAGATCCAGGCTGTTCTCTCTGCAGCCACAGACAGCTCTAATAGGGACTGATGCCATTCATGTGACAGAACACTCTGAAACCCACAGGAGTGCAGGAGGCACCGTTTGCATTAAAAGTAGCACATAGCCCATTAAGTACATCCATTATTCAACAGTCATACCCATAGAGACTTTTTCTTCTGAAGAGTCGTTTGGGAGAAATGTTCACTTGCAAGCTGCTGACCAATTCTTCATACTTTATGTACAATATGGCAAGAATTGTAACAATAAAGATGACTTCAATGTCTTTATTTGTCCATGGGTAAAAAATTCCAAAACTGTCTAAGGGTTTAAGTTTCATTCATGAGAGGCCAACCCTGGCGAAGAAAAGCACCACGTCCCAGTTTAAAAGCTAAACCAATCTGTTTGCTGAACATTTCCCTAAAGTACCAGCTATACTGAGATAACTTTACAGATGCTCATTTGAACATCCATCTAATTCAACTTCGTCTTATTAAATGTTTGTTACTCTTAAAGCAAACACTAGAATGAATTCCAACAGTAGTATTTTCCTCATCATTGCTATTTCAAAGGCTGCAAAAGACAATTATGCATGTGGCATTCAAAAAACGTCATTGTTACATTTAGAAATAGGGCCAACATATATGATCAAATGTGCTCTCTGAACAAAAGCAGAATGATGACTGGATCCAGTGTGTCATGATCACAGAGAGCCAGAGAATCCTGGATGAGGGTTCAGTGAGATTACTTACATAAATAAATGCTTTTGTAAAACAGTCTCTCGAAATATATTGATTGACTTCATAATAATAAACTTCATTATAATTTCTGTCTTAATCATTGAGTTTACAAAGTTTTCCCATACATTTAGATGTTCATTTTGCAAATGATGGTCAAACATTAGTGTGCTCAAGTATTGTATCAAGAAAGGAGGGGCTGGAGAGATGAATCGCTGCTTAAAATCACATACAGTAGTTCTGGAGGACCGAAGTTTGATGCCCAGCATCCATACCAGGCAACCCACAAAACCCTGCCACTTTAGCTACAGGGGATTCAACTCCTTTCAGTTCTAAAATGCCTGTACTCAGATGCACATACCTACCTACCAACACACACACACACACACACACACACACACACACCCACTTTAAAAGAAATAAAATTAATCTAAAAGAAGAAAATGAGAATTTTAAAAAGACATGACTCCTACCTATAAAAAGTTTTTTATTCTTGAGAGATGACACATCATTAACCATATTATAAGGTTTATAAATTTTATATGGTATTTTATATTTCTCTAAATGCTATAGGCAGCTAAAGAAGGAATTATTAAAATGCCTAGACTCAGAGATATGACTTCACCCCAGTCCCAGAGCTGGTTAGAAGCTATAACAAGAAGAGCCCAGGCCTTCCTTTGCTCACATAAGCCTTTTTTTCTGTTAAAGCACACAGCCTATATTTAGTAATTACATCTTGCTTAGTTAACTTGAAATATCCACGTCGTGCTTTAAAAATAATCCCAATCACTTTTGCTCCAAAAGGAAAGAGCTGATTTTCCCAATTACTGGATTAACCAAGTACTAGAGTATGTGCCTTGTGCATACATCACAGCCAAGTAAAGTTTGTAGAAGGAGCTGATGCAGCCAATTTTGCAGGAAGTGACATGAAATAGTTGAAGCTACACTCATCTCTACACCTAACAGTATTCATTTTGCCTAGAAGGACAAGGCCCATGGGACATGTCATACAGAAAATCTCAGAAAGGTTTTCACAGTCTCAACTTTGCTATTAGGACATGATTTGATGAATGCTCTCTTGATCTAGCATCTAGTACAGACACTGAAAATGCTAAGCCCTACATTCCAAATGCAGCCTATGTCTGTTAATAGTTTTCTTATCTATCCTTTCACAAATTACCTGGGGTTATTCTGATGCAGCACTAGTGGAGGTGAGTAGTGAGAAAAATTGTCCCATGACACACAAATGAAATACTGTATAACTTATTACAATAAAAGTTTATTGACCATGTTCTACAATAGGATGGCTCCTCAACCTTTAACTCTGAAAAATGGATATGAAGTATTGCATATTTTGCAGAAAGCAATTTGACAATCTGAATCCCAAAAGTACAAGAAAAAGTAAGTAAAGATACATATATTTTTAACATAGTAATTTTTATTCATATAATATATCCACAGTTGTCTAGTGATGGGGTTATTGCTGAACTCTTACAAAATATTGGACGTTATACTAAATGCCTTACAAGTATTGGTAGTTTGAATGAGATTGGCTCTT
The DNA here is from genome assembly GCF_008632895.1 of Mastomys coucha. Lineage (NCBI taxonomy): Eukaryota > Metazoa > Chordata > Mammalia > Rodentia > Muridae > Mastomys > Mastomys coucha. The sequence goes on along the minus strand of NW_022196895.1, from coordinate 39,147,133 downwards.
TTAGGCTCATATGTTTGAATAGTTAGTGGAACTGTTTGAAAAGGATTAGAAGGTTTGTATGATCAAGTTTTTTCCCATGTGATCATTGGAAATCTGAATTCAGGGCCTCATGTTTGTGGGGCAGGCACTTTGCTCTGTAACCTCATGTTATACAGTAAAGAGCAGCAGATTTCTGGAGCTTTCTGGGGAGTCAGTGTAGCCATCTGTGAGTACCAGATTCAGTGAGCAGTCCTATCAATAATTAGATATAGAGACTGGAGAGATGGCTCAGTAATTAGAAACATTGATTGTGATTCTAGGAGACTTAGGTTTGATCCCCAGCACCCATGTGATAGTTCACAATAGTATGTGTCTTATTTAGGGTTGCCATATAGCTTGTGTCAAATTGACATAAAAATAACCAGTACAGTAACTTCAGTTCTAAAGGATCAAATGTCATCTTTCAGTCTTCAAGTCTTCAAGGCCATCATGTATGAATGTGGTCCACAGACATGCAGGAAGGTAAAACAGCTATGCACATAAAATAAAAATATTTTTTAAAGAGTTAATGTGTAGAATGATTGAGGAAATTACCAAATATTGATCTCTCTCTCTCTCTCTCTCTCTCTCTCTCTCTCTCTCTCTCTCTCTCTCTCTCTCTCTCTCCCTCTTTCTGTGTGTGTGTGTATGTGTGTCTGTGTCTCTGTCTCTGTCTTTCTCCCTGCTTCTCCATCTGTCTCTCTATCTCTCTCTGTGTCTCTCTCTGTCTCTGTCTCTCTGCCTCTCTGTCTCTCTGCCTGTCTCTCTGTCTCTGTCTCTGTCTCTGTCTCTGTCTCTGTCTCTCTCTCTCTCTCTCTCTCTCTCTCTCACACACACACACACATACACACACACACAAATACCTACACAGTGTCTATGAATCTCTTCAGGTTTGTGCTTAAAAAGTAGAACAACTTCTTAATTTGTCCAATAGACTTTAAGCTCATTGAGCTTAGGAGAGTGAAGAGGCAAGAGGCAAGGATTTGGCAATCATCTTTAGTCTGCCATGAACAACTTGGTTATGTTGTTGCTTCTGAGTGATTCTATTAAAGATTGATAATTTCCAAAAGGCAAAAGCATTTCCCAATATATTTAGCCATAGGATTGTAGTTTTTCATTACAAATGTTACTATTTCACTTTATGAGATGTTTTCTGAGGAGCTACTCTGAAATGAGATGATTTCATGTACATAGGTCTCTAAACTATGGTTTGTAAACAGCTAGCATTGCACATAGCTCAGTGTTAAATATCCAATATTAGAGAGTTGTTTAGATGAATAATGCTTGTGTAACAAGTATTTAGGCATCCAAATTATGTTTCTAGATCTGTCCATCTAAAGTTATGCTTACATGGTAAAAAATGTTCATGCTATATTTTGAATCCATTTTGTTTTCTTTATTACAATTTTTACTGTTTTCATTATTAGTTTTACATTATGTTATAGAAGGACACATTCAGAGAGTTAGATAGCATACACTGAGCATTTTAAGCTCATTGTAGGTTTATAAGTAATCGTAAGGATAGAGTTGCTGTAGGGTTGTTTTTTTTTTTTACTATTTACGTAGTCCTGACTAGCACTACCCTGTACAGCTACAAGATGTTATCAAAAGGAAATGACGTGAATGGAATCAATCCACTGACTCTACTCAGCATTCAGTAATTTTGAATGTACTCTTTGAATATATTTGTAATTTTGTCATTAATTTTGTCTTAGATACATTCATATCTTGCAACCCCCACCATAGTCAAGAGGCAGACTAACGTCACCATGTGACAGAGGCAGGGCAATGTCATCCTGAGACAGAGGCGGACCAACATCATCCTGAGATAGACCTCTTGCCTTCTGTTTTAGACAGTGGTGCCTCCCTGCCCATCTCATTACCACTCCTAGTGTGCTCTCTACCTCCATAGATTCCTGGATGCTATATGAATGCAAACAATAAGTAAGTCAGTTTGAGCTTTTTAACTCAGCATACTTTTTTTTTATTGGATATTTTCTTTATTTACATTTCAAATGTTGTCTTCTTTCCTGGTTCCCCCCTCCCCAGCAACTCCCTATCCCATCCTCCCTCCCTCTGCTTCTATGAGGGTGTTCCTCCACTCACCCACCTACTCCCACCTCCCCACCCTCAATTCCCCTACACTGGGGCATCTATCAAGCCTTCAGAGGACCAAGGTCCTCTCCTCTCATTGATGCATGATAAGGCCATCCTCTGCAACTTATGCATCTGGAGCCATGTGTACTCCTTTGTTGATAGCTTAGTCCCTTGGAGCTCTGGGGGGACTGGTTGGTTGATATTGTTGTTCTTTCTGTGGGGTTGCAATCCCCTTCATGTGTACTCTTTGGTTGGTAGGTTAGTCCCTGGAAGCTCTGAGAGTACTAGGTAGTTTATATTGTTGTTCATCCTAAGGGGCTGCAAGCTCTTCAGCTCCTTGGGTCCTTTCTCTAGCTCTGCATTCAGTCCAATGTTTGGCTTCAAGCATCTGCCTGTGTATTTGTAAGGCTCAGACAGGGCCTCTCAAGAGCCAGCCATATCAGGCTCCTTTCAGCATGTAGTTTTGGGCATCCACAATACTGTCTGGGTTTGATAACGGTATATGGGATGGATCCCCAGGTGGGACCATCTCTAGATGACCTTTTCCTTCAGTCTGTGCTCTATACTTTATCTCATATTTGCTCCTTGTGAGTATTTTGTTCTCCATCTAAGAAGGACCAAAGCACCCACACTTTGGTCTTCCTTCTTCTTGACCTTCATGTGGTCTGTGAATTGTATCTTGGTTATTTGGAGCTTTTGGGCTAATATCCACTTATCAGTGAGTGCATACCATGTGTGTTCTTTTGAAAATCCCTTAAATAATTACAGTAAAACACAATCAAAGAGGAGAAGGAAATGAACAAAACCACCCAAGATCTAAAAATGGAAACAGTAAACAATAAAGAAATCACAAAGGGAGACAATCCTGGAGTTAACTTAGCATTCTTTTTTTTTTTTTTTTTACTATGTTGCTAAGGAATACTTACCATATTTTTAATTTTATAATTTTATAATTATAATTTTAATCATCATCAAACTAATATAGTATTTAGGGCTTTAAAATTCTTTGTTACAGTTTTGAAAGCAAGCTTTTACTGGCAATCATGGCTGAAAGGTTTTTT
>NW_022196895.1:39097272-39143839 GCF_008632895.1 Mastomys coucha | reverse complement strand
ACTCCTGTTCCCTCCCCCTTCCCTCTGCCTACCACCTCACCCCCTCCTGCTTACTGGCCCCCCCGGCATGTATACTCTTTGGTTGGTGGTTTAGTCCCTGGGAGCTCTGAGAGTACTAGTTAGTTCATATTGTTCTTTGTTGTAAAGGGCTGCAAAACCTTCAGCTCCTTGGGTCCTTTCTCTAGCTCCTTCATTTGGGTACCCTGTACTCAGTCCAATGGATGGCTGTGAGCCTCTACTTATGTATTAGTTGGGTACTGTCAGAGCCTCTCAGGAGACAGCTATATCAGGCTCCTCTCATCTAGTACTTGCTGGCATCCACAATATTGTCTAGATCTGATGACTGAATATGGGAAGGATTCCCAGGTGGAGCAGTCTCTAAATTGTCCTTCCTTTAGTCTCTGCTCCATAGTCAGTCTCTACAACTCCTTCCATGAGTATCTTGTTCCCCCTTTTAAGAAGGAACGAAGTATCCACACTTTGGTCTTTCTTCTTCTTGAGTTTCTTATGGTTTGTGGTTTGTACTTTGTATATTCCAATCTTTTGGGCTAATATCCACTTATCAGAGAATGCATACCATGTGTGTTCTTTTGTGATTGGGTTTCCTCACTCAAGATGATATTCTCTAGGTCCATCCATTTCCCCAAGAATTTCATTAAAAGGTGACAGCAGATGCTTGCAAGGTTGTGAAGAAAGAGGAACACTCCTTCATTGCTGGTGGGACTGCAAGTTGGTACAACCACTCTCGAAATCAGTTTGGCAGTTCCTCCAGATATTGGACATAGTACTACCAGTGGACCCAGCTATACCACTCCTGGGCATATACCCAGAAGATGTTCCAATATGTAATAAGGACACATGCTCCACTATGTTCATAGCAGCCTTCTTTATAATAGCCAGAAACTGGAAACAACCCAGATGTCCCTCAACAGAAGAATGGATACAGAAAATGTGGTACATCTACACAATGGAGTACTACTCAGTGATTAAAATCAATGAATTTATGAAATTCTTGGGGAAATGGATGGACCTGGAGAATAACTTAGCATTCTTAAGTAATGAGATGCATTGTAGTTTCTGTTGAGTTTCTGATTGATGTCTACACTATGACTGTACTACAGTTCCCTTGACATTTCAGTTGTTGAAAGGCGTTTGGGTGTTTACAGCCCTTGTGCAGTATAAACCAAGTTGTGTTCAACATTCAGACCAAGGCTCTTATATAAACATAAATTTTCACTTATCAATGATAAACGTCCAAGGTGAGTTACTGAGTTTCTGGCTGTTAATATTGACTATCAGCTTGACAGGACTGTTATAGAGTCATTTAGGGAGCAAATGTCTGGGCTCACCTGTGAGATTACATAGGTTATACTAGCCTCTGGGAAGGCCTGTGATGTGAAGAAACATTAATTGCAGTAGGAAGAGCCACCCTAATTGTGGGCAGCAACATTCTTATGCTAGGGTCCTAGAGGAGAAAGTGAACTGAGTTCATCTCTATTTCCTGACTGTGAACAATATTCGACTACCCACTTCCTTCTGCCATTACTCCTTCTGCCACCGTGATGGACTTTACTCTCATACTGTGAGTTCACATGAATCCTTCCACTCTCAAGTTGTTTTCATTTGGTCTTTTGTCCCACCAACTTGTAAAATAAATGATGACTTGAGTGATGGTTTTTGAAGAGGCAGGGGAGAAATTGAATATAAAACTATGTATTGTATGTAAAACTATGCAAAACTATGTGGTAAAATCCTGGAAGCTAATAAATTACAACATCAACAGTGGTTACAATTTGTTGATACAATTAGAATTAATCTTAAAATCTTTTAATATTTTCTCTAATTTCCAAAACTTCTCTAAAGAGTCTTTATAAAAAGCAAGCAAAATTTGGTCTGTTTTTTTTTTTTTTTTTTTTTTTTTTTTTGAGAAACTGGGAAAGGAGAAATAATATGACATGTAAATAAAGAAAATATCTAATAAAAAAGAAAAAAATGGAAGGAAAATATTAGAATACTTAAAGTCACTATTTTTACTAATGAGATTTAGTAATGTTGATCTTCAGACATTGAAGAACACATACTCAATGACTACTTATTACTCTGAAAACTAGGACATTAAGAGTTGTTTGTTTAAAAGTAAAACTATCTTAGCATAGTTCAGATATTAAGCCCCATCTTCCTGTAGATCATATCTATTTCCAGTTCTTTTCGGAAACTGATATTTTGAAAGAAGTGTACTCAATTTTCTATTGCATCTTGACGATAGCTTACCTCTGGCACATCTATTACATTTCTTCTGTCCCAGTAGGAGTCCCATGGTGCCCATTATTTTTCTCCTACCATCTTCACATCAGGCCAGAAGGAAGCTGCAGCTCTCTGGAAGGTAATTTACTGTTGTTTGGTCTAGCCTTCTGCCCTTAACATTGATTAACACTTTTGGATCTTTCCAAGTGCTATTGTGGCAGACCATATTTTAGTACAGGAAGACAGCCTATGTCTAGTGGAATTAAATAAACGGAGGAACAACTTATCAGCCGCTAAAGTCCTTGTGGATTTTTCCTGTGTCATTCCCACGTCTCACCTATGTTTTGTTGTTTATTTATCACATAAACAAGTCAGCCTGCCATTGTTGGTTTTAATTTCAGACCTGATTTCTAAGCTGTTTACTAATTTTCAAGCCATGAAATAATAATTTCATGGTTGGCTTAAAACAAATTATATATTTTTAATATTTATGTTGTATGTGCATATTATGTTTCCATAGTTGATTAGTTCTCCCCTGTCTCCCTGTCTCTGTCTGTCTGTCTGTCTGTCTGTCTGTCTGTCTGTCTGTCTCCTCCCTAGCCCTCCATCTCTATGTCTGTATGTGTATGATATGTGAGTGTGGGCATGTGAGAGTCATAGCACATGTGTGGAGGTCAGAGATCAATAAACAATTTTATGAAGTTGGTTCTCTCCTGCCACCTTCATGTAAAATCATGGGATTAAACTCAGGTTATCAGGCTCATCAAGAAGCAAACATTTATCCACTGAACCATCTCTCTCCCATCCAATAGTATACTTTACTACCAGTGATGTTGAATCTGGAAATCTATCTTCACTGAACTCTTAGCAATGTAGCCTTTCTTGGCTTTTAATTTTATAAGTAACCAGAATGAATTCATTCTAGTGAAGAAAAATAGTGAATTGTGAATTTTTTTTTTTAGAACTACAAAGTTGGCCTCAAGAGAATTCAATCTTTGAAGGAATTTACTAATGACATAGCTTTGTTCATCTGTCTCTAAGCCTACAATTCCTTTGTAGGATGGAGGTGAGGAAGGCAGTGTAAGATTAAGGAGAACTAAGTGGCTTTGACTGAGACATTTGACAATCAGTGATTGTGACTCTGCAAGCTCTGTACCCTACACCAGGTTTAGAAGGCTTCCTTGAGGATGGATGGGAAAAGATTGAGCCTCAGACCAAGACTGCCTGCTTAGGAGGCTCAACTCTGCACTGCCATCATCTGTATCTTCACCTTGGAGTTTATTTCTCTCTACAGAGAAAAACAAGGGAAAGCACGTATCCAGGTGTACTCTGCTAAGACAGAGCTCCAGTCAGTCGGTCAATCTAATGCAAACTTTTCCGAAGATGGGCAGGGTTTCCCTCATCTTCTGCAGAGTTCAGTGTAGGGGCGAAGAGGAATGAATTATCTCTTCCCTGGTGCTTTTACTAGGGAACATTATTAGTAAGGAAGGAAACTTAAAAGCATGTGTGGGAAATGTTTATATGGTGCAGGCTACAGCTAATTAAGCTAATGAATGACCCCATATTCCGGAATTCTCAATTTCTGAGGGAAGACTGACTGATGCAGTGGGGAAATGTTAGCAGCAGCCAGAAATGGTTGGCCCACTCTAGTCAGACACATCATTCCTCCTTCCTCTTAGCAGGCATTCACCGCATGAGTCAGAAACCCTGGCAGGGATGATGAACAAACATGGGGGCTGAAGAGACAGTCATCTTTCATTTGTTTTTCCTGTCTCTAATTTACCGTTCCCTTCTTATTCGAGAATAGATATTCCTTTGAGAATGAGTTCTCTCCCAATTTTTTATGTTCATGTTTGGTTTTTATCCTATAATAAACCTTCAAGCAAAACACACAGCCCAGCCCTAAGTCACTCCTCATATCACATTTAGGCAGAGATTGATTCCACAGTTGTCAGAAGTTTTATTTAGAACTCATAAGAAGCAAGGAGATAGCCATGGAGATCTTAAATCAGATAGTTTTCTCTGCCAGTATTAATAAATGAGAGAATGGCTGAGGCTGGATGAGCCACCAAGTGAGCAGTAGGGTTGGGGATGGAGGAAGGGTTAAGGATGTGACCATGGAAATAATGAATAAATCCTATCCTATTGATGTCAAGAACGTGTATCAAGCCATTTCTGAAGGAGGGTTAGTTTTGACCTGATTACTAAATCCTGTGAACAGATAATTCTCGTTTATTTCTTTTTCCTTCCTCTTTTTTCAAATAAAAGCTTCTACAAATGAAGCAAAAGTTTTGAATAATTTATTTAAGAGAAGAGAGGCCATATAGCAAGTACCATAGCAGAGATATAGGCTCAGTAAAGAAACAGGTTTGGGGGGAAGAGGACAAGGTAACACTAGGATTGATCTCAAACACAAACAGACTAGGATTTAGGTTAAGGGAGATACATAGATATCTGTCCATCTCCTAGCTTACTATGGATATTTGCTGCTTTTATTGATTTTTTTTTTTAACCAAGACATTTTCAAAAGACAAGCAAGAACTCTTTACACAACATTTACCCAGCCAAAGCCCATTTTTGTGTTCCCAAATATTGTCCCATCCCTGGGATCAGATGACAAATGGGGCTGATGACATGGCCACATCTCTAGGGCGGCACAAGACTGAGCCTGCTCAGTACATGGCGCCTGTTCTGGAATAGAATGGCTGGACAAAGGCAAGCTGTTTCCTTTGGACTTGTTGGGTGAAGTCGTCAGCAAGTTGCCTAACACAGGAACCAAGTCTATCTGGAAAGAAGAGAGAGGGAGACAGATGAAAGATGGAAGGGAGGGGTGCTGTGTGGCCTTAGGTTTGGGGGTAATGTGAAATTGTTACATGTTAAATTCCTGATACTTTTATGCTACATAAGCCTGTCTTCGGGTTACTTATTAATTGGTCAGAAAATTCTTAAAATCTTGGGCAAAGCCGAGAATGTCTTGGTAGTGGTCTCAGAGAAGAAAGAGACATCAGTATGTACCTGAGGCTATATAAATGAATGTATAACTCACACTTCATCCTTTTCATGAAATATGTCAGCAGAGAATATTGAGGACTTTTGTTCGCTGACACATCTGCTCAAATAAATCAGTGTTCCAGTCTCCAGCAACTCATTTGGCAGGAAAAACAATTTCCTTTCCCGTTATAGATAGAAGGAGTAAAAAAAAGAGAAAAGACCAGGAAAGTGTGGGGATAGAAAAGACATGTTTACAAATGTATTAAGATGTATTGGTGGCAATTGTCATCAGAGCCACCTCCTCCTGCAGCTGATGGGAGACATCAGACACAGAGACATACAAACAGAATGAAACATGAGAGAAAGAACCCCAACTGGGGACCTCCACTGGTCCCCTATCATTCAAGCTCAGGGAACCCCAAAGAAGAAAGGGAAAAAGAATTATAGTAGCTAAAGGAGTTGAAGATACTAAGAGACTATGACCCACAAAATCAACAAAGCAGGCTCACAGAGACTGAAGTGGCAATCATAGAGCTTGTACAGCTCTACACTATGCCCTCTGCATAAATGTTATAGTTGTTAGCTTGGGGTGTTTGTGAGACTCCTAACAATGGGAAAGGAGATATATATCTCTGACTCATTTTCCTGCTTGGGGAACCCTTTCCCTCCTACTGGGATGCCTCTCGCACCTCTGATATAAGGGTTTGTGCATAGTCTTATTTTAAGTTGTTATGCAGTATTCAGGTGTTATCCCTGGGAGGCCTATTCTTTTCTGAAGAGAAATTGAGAGGTGGATGTGGTGGAGAGAAGAGGTAGAGGAGGTAGAAGGAGTGGAGGGAGGGGAGGCTATGGTCAGGATGCATGATATGAGAGAATAATTAAGAAAAGATGTAGTGGTGGCAGGTATACTCATGGTTGCAGGGACAGCAGTGATGGTGATAGGTGGGAGGAGATGTTTTGGTGACCATAGTAACAGAGTCAGTGGTGATATAATGTGTTCTTGGCAGTGCCTAAGTGTTAATAGTGCTGGCTCTTATTGATCATTTATTCCTCACGGTGCAGTGAATTTCTGAGTGATCTGCAGCTATTTTCTTACATGTGCCTCACAATAACCCTAGGACATAACCACAATCAATGTCTTCATTCTATATGTTAGACTCACAACAGAGATATGGATTGTTGGGTTTGAGGTCACAAGCCCCACCTCCAACTTACAACCAACCTAATTGTAGATGTTGTATATTTAATTGCTATAATATTCTGCCCCTTTTATTATTCCTAAAGCTAATGTCTGATATATATGATAGATAGATAGATAGATAGATAGATAGATAGATACATACATACATACATACATACATACATACATACATCATACATACATACATACATACATACATACATATATACAAACAAAATACATAAGATGTTTTGGACCTCAACCAAAAACCATGCACTATGCTTTTAAACACTACATCTGAGGCAATCCTGGACCAGTTTCCAGACCTTGTTCCCTTATGGATATCTCTGTAAGTGAGGATGTGCTAGCATAAAAGGAACATGCTGGGCTTTTTACACAATAGATTTGATTTGTCAACCCTAATTTCTTCATCTTAACTGATATATTGAATACTTCATTAGAATCACCACAGCACAGTTTGTGTATAGACACCAGAGAAATGGCTTTTCTTTACAATCAAATCCTTTCTGGGATGAAGTCTGTGTGTCTTGCTTGGTAAATACACTTTAAACAGGGAAATGGTATTTTGAAAACATCTCATGTACAAGGATGTTTATAATTGGATTGTATCTGTTGAACATTATTTTAGACCTTCTACTGATTTGAGTTTTTCCAGTTTATCAGGAATCCTTGGGTTCTGAGTCTAGTTCCAGAATTTGACAAAATCAGACAGTTCATTGCATGAACTTGTAATTACAGCTGTATCCTAGTGGCTTGTTTGTCAAAATCTGTCTAAACACTAAATATAGGTGATGACACTTGGGGCTGAGACTGTTTCCCTCCGCAGTCTCTCTACACTGGTAGTGGTTGCAATTACTGAGAGCTCTCTCATCTACTACAACTTTGCACGCATCCATCAAGATGTGAAAAACTTATTCAGTGACAGCCTATTTTTAAGGCACAGTCTCAGAATTATAATGAGACATTTCTAGAAGCTTCCAGAGGGAAGGCATAGGCAGAAAAAAAAACATGGTTCTTTGTGAAGCATCTTGGTTCACCAGGACTCAATTTCCACTTCTACAGGAAAGGAAAAATTCATAGCCCGCATCTCACTAGATTCCCTGAGGGTGAATGAAAGGGTGGCTAGCATGCACACTGGACTTAGTGAACGTCGCTTGCTGTCACATTACACTTCCTACTACTCAGCAATGTGGGAGATATAAACTGTTCAGGTCATGGCTTCCAAGCTACTGCCTGCATTTCTGCTGAGATACCTGAAGGCCAGTGCCTGAGAGAGCTCCAACAAGGTACCCAGCCACAATATCTTGGGTGGACAGAGAAGAGTGATGCTGAAGGACTGAAATCTTAGCTACAGGGTGGACATCCCCATTTGTATGAACAGTGATCACATGGGGCATGGATAAACAGTTACCAAGGAAGTTACTCTCTCCTGTCCCAAAAGTTGTGAACTGTGTTTCCCTGTCAGTTTTCCTAGGCTATCTCCCAGAGGCATTGAATTCATGTTTTAAAAAAGCAACCCAAACACAAATTATGACTAAATAAAGAGCCCATTTGGTACATTGCCCAGGAAACAAGTCTTCAGTCAGTCTTTTTAACTTTGTAAAAATTGTTGCTAATGAAATAGAGAAAAGCTGACTAAGGAGATAGCTCAGTCAATCCATTGCCTGCCATGAAAGCAGGAGGAGAAAGTCTAGCTGAATAGACTAAAAGTCTCAGTGAGAGATCCTGTCTCAAAATATAAGGTGAAAAATGATACAAGAAGGCACCTGTGTCAATCCCTGCTTCCACCCAACACATGCTCCTGAATACACATATGCATATGTATATATGAACACACACAGAGAAAGAGAGAGAGAAAGAGAGAGAGAGAGAGAGAGAGAGAGAGAGAGAGAGAGAGAGAGAGAGAGAAGAGGAAAGTACATGAAGGTTTTTAAGCAAGTGCTAAGCACTCAATGATGTCACTCTAAAGTTGATACATTCAAATTCCAAGCTCAAAGTTATTATAGCTAAATATGGGCCCTTTGAAGAGAAGTAGCTGAGTCATGGGTGCAGGGAAATACTTTGTGCCCTTGGGGAAAGAGACAAGGGAGAACTGGCTCTCCACTCTCAGCCTTTCATAAAATGGGAACACAGACACCAGAAGAGAGGCCTCCCTAGAAAATGACTATGCTGGCATTTTGATCTTGAATTCTAGCTTCTACTACTGTCAGAGAATAAACAGCTTTATTTTACAGCCACCTTTTATATAGTGTTTCATTATGCCTGTCAACTAAGACACAGGGCTGTGTGCAGTCACCCATATCAGAAATATTCCTTATGTGGCTTGGAAACCATCTGGAGTCCTAAATTGGTGCTAGAATAAGAGTAGCAGATCCCAGGTTGGCCTTGAATGGTACAGTCTGAACTCCAGCCCTGCTGAATGGGAATCAGCCAGGATGGCTGCAAAAACCTGGCATTTGAATGATGTTATCCATTTACCTCTGAAGTGTAGCCAGGGATGACAGTCATAACCATGGGGAAATAAAAGGGATAGAAAGTGGTGGCCTAGATAGCTTTAACTGTCACTTTGACACAGTCTAGAGTCACCTAAGAAGGAAGTTTTCAATTAAGAGATTTGTACAACTTGACTTGTAGCCACATCTGTGGGAGCGTTGTCTGGTTTGTTAGTCTATGTGTGACAATGTCTTACTTGTTAGTCTGTGTGGAAGGGTTCAACCCACCGAGGGCAGCACCATTCTCTGGCCAGGTAATCCTAGGCTATTCAAGAGCTCGAGATGTTCTGGTTTGACTTTTCTGTTGCTATGGTAAAACTTTAACCAAAAGCATCTTGGAGAAGGAAAGGACTTATTCGGCTTGCAGGCTACACTGCACCACCTCATCAAAAGAAGTCAAACCAGGAACCCAGAGGCAGGGACTGAAGCAAAGAGCAAAGGTGAATGAGGAATGATGCTTCCTGGCTTGCTCTCCTTGCCTTGCCTGGCTACCTTTTTCCGTATAACCCGGGCCCATCAACCTAGGGATGGCACTCCTCTCAGAGTACTAGTCCTTCCTATAGCTACTAGCAATCAAGAAAATGCCCCCATAGGCATGTCCATAGGTCCGTCTGATGAAGCTAATTCCTCAATTGTGGTTTCCTCTTCCCAAGTGTGTCTGAGTTTATGTCACATTGGCAAAATCTAGCCAGCACACTAAGTGTGAACCTGTGAGTGAGCTGGGAAGTAGCATTTCTCCACAGTTTCTGCCATGACTTCCCTCAGTGGTAGGGTATGATCTCAAAGTGTAAGCACAACAAACCATTTCTTCCCATCAATTGCTTTTGATCAGAGGGCTTCATCATAACAACAGAAAGAGAGCTAGAAGAAATGACAGATCCAGATAGTCTTGCATTCTGTGTTATAAACATTTTTTTACTCCGTACTATAAGAATCTGGATGAGTATGCTACTAACAGGTTAGTATATATACACCGTTGATAAGTTGTTTATTCAAAGTAAATACCACCCCTATACAGCCTAGAAGCCACCAGGGAAGAGTAGTCCATGGCTGATACCAGCATACACTAAATAGACTCTGTTCTAAGAACTGCCTGAGCCTAGACATCGAAAGAGTGGGGAAGGGAGTAATGAGAATTGCACAAGTATCACAAGACTCAGAAGTGTGGCTAATAATCCAGAGACTCAGAACTTGTCAACATATCAACACTAAGGGACAGGTGAATGCTCAACCCCCTACAGGGCATCTATAGCACCCATCCTTCAGGAGTCAGGGATCATCATAGGAAGAGAAGCAGAAAGAATGGAAGAGCTAGGGAATGGAGAAGAATGGTGTGAAGTGCTGTCTTCTGAACATGGTGTGGCCATTGAGCTCACTGTGGCGTGGTTATATGCACAAAACCTATGCAAGCTGAAGCCAATAAAAGCAGTCAACATTTGAGGAGGCAGCTCTATTTGAACTCAGTAGGTTACAAAAGATAAATAAATAAAGGCAGGGACATGAAAGTAGTAGTTGTTTGTGTTAGATATGACCAAAATACATTGTATAGGTGTATAATGAAAAAATAATAAAATTAAAATATGGAAGACAAAGGGGAGGACGTGTTGAACACCTGAACAGGGCCAAGACGAAGTTCTGGAATAATCTGCTCTCTGTTCCCACTTCCCCACCTCCAACCTCTATAAAGCCACTGGCTGCAGATTAGATGTAAATCAATGTTTAAAAATATATTAGTTTGCTCTCTTCTCAGATTACCAGCTCTCACAGTGCTGCTTAAAGATGCAGTTCCTGTCCTTGTTCACTGGACCTTTTGGGGGACAGACATGATGAGCTCCGGAGTTCCAGTTACAGAAAGCTGTCTGGCATTGTGACACCACCACAGATCTTACAGACTGGCCAACAGGAGCCCTTCATCCTTATATATACATTCTCTTAAAAACACAGTGACTTCCCCTTGTAAAAAAAAGTGAAACAATAATGCTAACATTCTTGGGGATCTGCTACCTTTTAAGCCCTGGATATCAAGCCCTGGTATTGTGTTTATTGTATTTATTGTATTATTTAATCCTCACAACAAATGCTACCTTTAAGGGGAAGGAAATTAAGGGAAGGTAAGATAGAAAAGAAGAGAAAGAGAGACGGGGGGGGGTTTAATGAGGTTCCAGTTGTTCACGAAGTTCCAGTGTTTGAAGCATAGGCTGCTTTAATGCCACTCTAACTGTGGGAGGATTAGCTGTGGTGACTTGTGCTGAGCACAGTATCTGCAGCATGGTACTTATTCACAAATCTGAGGTAGCCATAATTAACTGTTGGAAGAGAATCAGTAGTGACTTGAATGAAAATGCCTCTCTTAGGCCCATGGGGACTAGCACTATGAGGTAGCATAGCCTTGTTGGAGGAAGTGTGTCACTGTGTGGTGGGCTTGAGGTTTCAGATGCTCAAGCCAGACCCAATGTCACACTCTCTTCCTGCTGCTTGCGGAGCCGTGTGTAGAAGTCTCATTTGCTTCTCCAGCACCATGTCTACCTGCACGACACCATGCTTCCTGCCAGGACAATAATGGACTAACCCTCTGAAATATAAGCTATTCCAGTCAAATCTTTTTTATTCATAAGAGTTGCTATGGCCATGCTATCTATTCACAACAATAAAACTCTAAGACAGTATCCACTGTCTCTATTATTTTTCTTTAAAATGGACCTAGGATAAGAGTCAAGGTTCTGTTACAAGTTACCAGGAGCCAATCTCATGGGTCTCTGTCAAGATAATGATTTTAGGAAACTTATTCTCATGTTGACATTAACTTCCTCAAAGAAATCAGAGCAGTTAGTTAACCTCTCTACTTTTGAATGGGAAGGCTCTGGTTCAAACACATACAGTATTAGTTCTCGATCTGGTGATTTGGTCAGATCACTTAATCCCTTTATACCTCATGGTACAGACTAAATCAAGATGTCTTCTCTAATGGTTGTTAGAGGAACCAAATCAAATAGGTTCCTGACTTGAAATGTGCATTATGTGGTAGACATTATTAATGTAATTTATTACCTTTGAGGACATATGATTTCTTTGAGTGGCCCTGCTGTGCTGATGATAAAATTTAAGTCTAGAGCCATCCAGGTTTGCTTTGATTTCTGCTCTAGATCATCAGGCAGTCCAGCAAGCATTTCTCACATTTCAGGTTCTGCAGCATGATCTTCTACCAAGAGGCAAAAAGCATCTACAGAACAAAACAGGGGTTCTGTTATTCTGCTGAAATACTTGGTTCTGCTTGGAAGATCCAATGCAGAAAGCCTACCCTCACTGTTCATCTAGGATTGAGATAGAGTGTCCTCATATCCTGAGTAATGGGCAGACTTTATAGTATTAATGGTCTCCTCTATGCAGGTACTTCTTGGTCAGCAAAGTTGTGCTCTAGAGAATGTGCAATAGCAGTCCATCAATCAAACAGGCCAACTGAGAGCTCAAATCCCATAGGACATGAAGGTCTCTGTTCTTGTCATCTAGGGTGTGGGCTTCTCTGTCTTTAATGGTTATAGCTTGAAACATAAGGCTGGTTATTAGTAATTCATTAATAAAAGCCTGTACTTATTAGGAATTTACCATGTGCCAGTCACTGTGCTGTCTTGTACATAAATTGTACATACCTTACTATTTCATTTCATTATCATGCCATTAGCACCCTTACCATCTGCAGTTGAAAGATTGAGAAACTGGAAGTTAAGGAATAAATAATTAATACTAAGTCCTGCAGCAAAAAAAACCAAAAAAAAAACCAAAAAAAAAAAACAAAACAAACAAACAAACAAACAAACAAAAAAAACGTGGCAAAGCAAAGAATTGAATCCAGCCTGCTTGAATTCAGAGTTCTGAAACACTGGTTACAACTGTCTCCGTTTCCGATTTCTTTTCAAATACTTAATGGTAAAATCATGCTTTATTCTCAAATGTCTTCCCATCCTGAGACCAATATTTTCCCACTTCTACAACACTGTTTGTGTTTACCATGAAAGCCAGTGAATTGATCGAGATCGTTCAACCAAAATTTGCTGTCAGACAAACCTTGCCCAAATATATCAGTTTCTTCAGGAAACAGTACTATGAAACTGAAATGTCTAAAACAACAGGGAGAGCTGCTGTGCAATTACCTGGCAAAGGCAATGGATGCCCATGGCTATGGGAATAATCTAAACCAGTCCACCCTTTCCTCCCAATGGCAAGGCTCTATGAGGAGCTTTCTTTTGTTCTATTTCTGTTTTGTTTCCCATTGACAGAGCTTTCCAAATAATTGTTCCATCTGTCCACTTCAGTTTCCTGAGTAGTTTCAGCCAGAGGACAGTTAGAAGTCAAGCACCTGACATGCAGGGAAAATGAGTGTGTGGGAGGCAGTGGGAAGAATAAGTGTGTTTGTTCTGCCTCCTATAGCTGAGCCAAAGGTCTAGAAGTTAATGACAGGCTCTAGTTGTCCCAGGGAGAGAGGAAAGGACAATTTGGGAATGGGAATGGGGTGGAGGACTGGGACAACTTTATTTTTGGAAGTTCAAGTTTGGCTATTAAGAATCCCGTTTTTGACAATGGATTAAGTAGAGATAATTTGATAATGGATAAGTAGAGAGATGATAAGTATAGAGGCAAGAAGTGAGCAACATAAGCCTGGAATGTTTATGTAACACACTTTGTTACACTTTTGGCTGGACATTCCATACACTTAACTATTTTGACCTCCGAACATCTACATTTAAAGATTAAGGATACTGAAGCCCAGAGAAGTCAAGTTCCTGGCATGGGACTACACAGCTAATACCAAAGCAATGCTTTAGTCTAAATACTTTGCTTTTAGATGCTGCTTCACATTACTATAAACCAGGAGGGGAGCTCTCTAGAACTCTTTCTGGACAGGGAAAGGGAAGGGAGGGAGAAAGAGTAGAAGGGGCAGAGAGTAAGGGACTGAGTGAGGAGGGGACAAACAGCTCCTTTTATAGTAAGTCAGGCATACCTGGCTGTTGCCAGGTAACTGTGAGGCAGAGCCTAGAAGGAATGCTAACAGTCTCTGTCCCAGGATTGGGCACTACAAGCTTCTTGATGCAAAATATAATATAGACCACAGGTATGATGAGGTGGTACTCTGACTTCAGATAGAGTGAGGATAAGGATAATAGTCTCTGTGCAAATTGGATGTTGTGTTAAAGAAAACCACCAGGGAACTGAGAATAAAATTCCAAATAGATATGTATGGAAAACTCAAAGTTATATAGCCATTGTGAATTACACTCAGTGAAATTTACAATATTCTACTGCAAAAAAAAAAAATGCTTTTTCATCATAGCCTCCCACCTTACAAATGCTACAATCATATTAACATTTAAGAATCTTGGACTGAAGTCAAAGTCTGACCTGAGCCAAAGAGAAAGAAAAGACACTGGCTGCAGCTTCTCCCTGCATCCTGGCAAGGGGCTACTTCCATCTCTCTGGACAGGCTGTAATGAATGTCAGCCTAGGTCCACACAGATGGGACCTAGGGCACCTTGGGAAGGTTCAGTCCTTCATGTTTATCCATTTGTATTGCAGTAATTGACAGCCTGCTCTAAGTCAGACACTCTTTCATGTTGCTAACTCAAAGGAGAGGAATGTAGTCACTGCTTAAAAACACAACTCCAATGCATTGGATGGATGTCACTCCAAGTCAAACATCCTATTAAATAACAAAGGTTTTTCTATACAACCCTTGTATAGCGAAAGGGCTACAACTAGTGAGGGTGATACCATGCAATGTTTATTTAATAATAACTGATGTCCCTTTAAAACATAACACACACAAAACCCCTCCAAGCCTGATCCTTCCTCTCTCAGTAAATGGCAACTCCATTTTTCTCATCACCTGGGCTAACAATGTTGACATCCCTCTTTGATGCCGTCTTTCTCATACCCTTAATTTCTAACTCTGCTAACTGCACCCTTCTTGTAGATTTCTTATTGCTTTGGTAATACTTGGAAAAAGCAACTTAAGTAAGGGAGGGTTCAGTTTAGCTCCCACTTTAAAATTGCATTTCATCATGATGGGAAAGCAATTCTGGCAAGAGCAGGAGACACTTGGTCTCCTTGTATCTGCTGTCACAAAGAAGTTGGTCTCCTTGTATCTGCTGTCACAAAGAAGAGAGATGAATGTCGGTGGTCAACTGGCTTCCTCACTTTTTCTTCACTCCAGGACTCTTGCCTGTGGAGTGGTGCTACTTACAGGTATTGTGAGTCTTCTTACCTCAATTAACAGCGAAGACACTTACCCCAAAGACATTCCCAAAGGGTTGTCTCCTAAGTGATTGTAGACCTGTCGTGTGGTCAATCAATATTGACCACCACAATTCTACCCCTTGTCAACTTGATACCTAATGTTACTTTTAAACCAAAATCTTCTATCCTCATCCCCACAGGTTCATGGCCTTATCACAATGAAAATTTTATCTAGTCTAACTTCAGCTGGAGTTGTAGTGTGACACCATTGGACCACAGGTTCACCAACCTCCATGTGCATCTGGGTGTGACCAACACAGTGCCATTCCAGTTTAGACTCTCCCCTTTCAAATGAACTTGATTTTCACAAGTTGGAGTCCTTATGAGCAGAGTTTTGCCCTCGGAACACCTTCCCTATTTTTCCAGAGAAGAGCAAGAGGTTTCTCTTTCATGGTATGAATCTCTTTAACACTCAGAGCTGACTCCTCACAGTCTGCCTTGTCTCCAACTTCAAACTTCCTCCTTTCTTCCTCATTCGGCATGTTTTTCCTATAATTTTGCTTCTACTTGTTGCTCCTCCTACTTACAGACCTCAATAAAAAGCTGTGGACCGTAACCATGACAACAGTCTACATGCTATCCTGTCTTGAGATTACTTCTGCTGAACAAATTCATCCATAACTTTTGGATTTAGCCTCACTCAGATTCCCAGGTCACTGGCAATATGTGGCCAGACTCTGGCAAGACATCACACAAATGGCCTCTAGCCACTTTTCCCTTTGTGATCTCATGGTCTGGGCTTCCTCCATATATTCCTCTTCGCACTTTGACTTTTTAAAACTCCCACCAGAATAGACCATTAATCTATGAACCATATTCTGGGGCTTTTCTAGCCCAAAGTTCCAATGACTTTCACATTTCTCCTACAAACCAGTTTTGAAGTCTTAAGAACCCTACAGTCTGATTTAGCATAACAACAACCCTATTCTTGGCACCAATTTTCTATCCTGTTTCCCTAACTTAGTTCCTTTCTACTTTATGGTTTCTACAGTGTGTGTGTGTGTGTGTGTGTGTGTGTGTGTGTGTGTGTGTGTGTGTGTGTGTGTGTGTATGTATGTATGTAATATATACAGCATTGTGCAAAGTTACATTTTCCCTGTACCCTTACCAGTATTTTTTCTCATTTGTTTTTTTGTTAATAACCATTCTATGTTGTTGCTTTTCAACAAGACTTTTTAGCTTAATACTCCCCAAAGTCTTTTTCATATCACTCAGAAGAAAAACTAAAATCCTTACAATATCTTAAGCCTTTAGACTCCATATGAACTTCTTGGCTCACAGTTGCCCTATCTTCCTCACCCATTGTATCCCTCTTAGCTTCTGCAGCCTTCTTGCGACTTCTAGGACATAAACATGGTCATGCTTGAGTAACTGTGTTCTCAGTGAGCTGTTGTACTGCAGTCATTTCTTCCAGGATCATTCATTTCTTCGAGGTCTCTATTAAAAGGTCCCTTTTGTTCATCATTAATTGAGTACAGCTTCCCCTTTCTTTTCAAGAATTTGTAGCTACATAACCACCCATACATTTATTTAGTTCATTACTATCTCCCCTTTGAAACCTTACAAGGAAAAGTTGAGAGAAGAGCAGGACTTCATCTTACTTTCTTGTGACCTTGCCCCCACAACTCTCTGCTGAATAATATATTAGATAAATACATGGTGTGAGAAAACACATCACCATTCCAGCCAGGAAGAAAAGAGAAAGAACACAGCTACAGTGGCAATCAGCCCCCTTTCATCTCTCCTGCTAGGAGAGTTTGTTTCTCCTTCTCTCTGCTATTCCTACATGTCTTGGTCAGAGCTGTAGTGTCAGAAGGAGACTTAGGCCAAGCACTATGACATTTTCCTTGGCACCCCCTTTCCTGTCACAGCAGGCTTCAATCCACCATGTCATTCATGTCAGATATTTATTGTCTTATACCTGGTTTTGCCAGAAGATGCTCTTTCTAGCCTCCAAGTCTTTAGCCTTAGTAGATGTTTTTTTTGTTATGTGGGAACTGTGACAAAAACAAAACAAAACAAAACAGGGCAGAGCCACTGCTTTCCTCTTTACTGTCTTACTAACACCTTTTGTACTTGGCATGAGTCTTAGCTACTTTTTCTGTGACTGTAGTAAAATAACCTGGCAAAATCAACTAAAGAGAGAAATGGTTTATTTCCAGGGTACAGTTTGTGTGGCAGGGAAGTCACAGTCAAAAGAACTTGAGGCACCTGGTCATGTTACATCCACAACCAGGAAGCAGAGTGATGAATGCTTGTGCTCAGCTATTGACTTTCTTCTTTCTAAATAGTCCTGGATTCTAGCCTAGGGAGTGCCACCCACTGTGGCACCCACAGTAAGTAGGTCTTCCTATACCAATTACCCTAATCAAGATAATCTCCTATAGGCTTGCACAAAGACCTGGCTCCCAGAGTTTCTAGATCTTATCAAGTTAGCAAGTTAGTTCCCTTCCACTTTATGGCTTCTACAATGGCTTTATCAGCCTCTGTGTGTGTGTGTGTGTGTGTGTGTGTGTGTGTGTGTGTGTGTGTGTGTATGTGTGCGTGTGCGTGTGTGTATCTGTAGAGTTTTCAGGAGAAAAAAACTACATACACTAATTCAGTATTAATGAAGAATTCGTTTAAAGATTCTTGGGGATTTCTTTTAACCAGTAGGTCCTTGCATACATAGTTTAGAAGAGTCATAGGAACTCCATAAGGTTGTTTGCCAGAGTTACCTGTTAGAGATATGAAAAGTGCAGGGACCTTGATTCCAGAATGTATAACCTGTGTCTGATTCCAGCTTTGTCACTTTCTGCTATCTGACCTTGGGAAGCCCCTCATAACCTTTCTATTTTTTGTGTCTACTTAACAGCAGCTGAGCTCTAGAGCTATTGTGGGCAATATATTGTTTGTGGTTATTTAGAGGTTTAGTCCTTAACAGAGAAGAAGTAAAGCTAAGGAGAAGTTGGCAATTTTGTTCATTTCTCCATGTATGACCTTGTTCTTTTGTCCCTACCTCGGCTACACACACCAATGGCAATGGGTATCTTCTTTACAAGGAACCAGTGAAGACCAAGCTTATCACTCTTCTCTAGCTTGGGATCCTGAAATACAGGTGAGAGGACTATTTCTTGCAGGACTACCATGCTTGCAAATTGGTTCATGGCTTCCTGTTTTTTCTTTCTGTCAGACACTATTTTAGTATCTAAATCTGGAGCTTATAATTGTGTGTCCTTCACGTCCACAGCAAGGAGAGGGTGTCGAAGATGAGAGTGAAGGACCAGAATGGCAAACAAGGCTTAGCTGGCTCTATTTCCCTCCGTCTTCTGTGGCATGCTTTTATTTCCCTACTTGCAAATGTGCTTGGTCTTTCCCATCTTGCCAACTTTTCTCTCAGCATGAGCATGCACACACACACACACACACACACACACACACACACAAACACACAAAAATCTCCCCAAACTTCAGTTTCCATATAGCTTAATTAAATTGATGGCAGCTGCTCCAAAATAAAATAAAGGCCTCAGAAACCAGAAGGCTGCAAATCCCAGGATTAGAGCACCCCTGAAGTTATAAAAATTCTTCAAGGCATTTATTTGCAAATTGGATTCCATTTGCATATTTTTCAAGCATAATACAAATGTATTATTTATCAGTTGGTCTAACCATGTCTGTAAAAAAGAATTATTGCAAATTCCACCTTCATTTCAGAATCCTCACTGTAAATCTGTCCCTTTAACTTGCAGGAAAACAGGGCTTTTCCACCCTGTTTTTCTTGATCTACTTAAAATACTCTAGTCTCCGGGCTCAGCCACATTTCTTAGGTCTATGTCATTGAAAATAAAAGTCTCAAGTATATAAAATCATGAAAGACAAAGTCGAATGTCAACGCTGCTTAATCCCATTGAGCGGATCTCATCTGTCTACTTCAGTGACACTAGTCAGATAGACGTTCTTGCCCTTGAGCAGAAGTGTGACCTCACTCACAGATAACTGCTGTTGTTGGTGACACAAGCTTTCAGAATTTCATGCCGGATTGCTGGTCTAGCCATTGTGGACAAACCTGTGAAGAAATCCAGTTCGAGTTGTGACCAGTTCCTGTTGGACTGGTTCCTTTGGACTCCATGGGCTACAGAGTACCACACACCCAGGCCCAACACATTGGATAAGAAAAAAATCAACATCACATAAGTATTCAGGTTACTGTTGACTTTCTGTCACTTGTGTTTTATAACCTACCATTCATTTAAAGCACACAATTCATTAAGTGTGAGAGCTATTTCTTTAATATAAGTGCATTCTTCAGTAAAATGTAATCAGACAGAAGATGCTGAAAATGAAGAAGTATTTCCCACAGCATCTATTCAGGATTCTTTTCATGGGGCTTACTTTTTTTTTTTTTGTCTTCATGATGTTAGAGGACACTTGAGTCCTTGGAGACTGGAGATCCCCATGATGTTTTCTGTATTATAGGGAGTGCAATGCAGAGCTGGCCCATGTCCTATCTCCCTTCTGCTTGCTTCTCAAGCCAGGTACCAGAGCATTGATTTTTTTCCTATAGGAAGGTGCTCCACTATGGAATTAAATATCTGCTTCTATTCCTATTATATCTCAAATAATCCCTTACTGGTCTTATAGGTACCATTAGGGTATCATGCTCTAAAACTGAAAGGACACATAAAATTCAGGTCCTATTCTCAAACAATTCAGAATCTAAAAATAAGGATGTGAATAAATTATAATACAGTGCTGTTTGCCTATGATGCTGATCTTATGGTTAAAGCAATGAGCCAGAGGAGCTTTTAAAACAATTTGTTTCCCAAGAAAAGGACGGATCTTGCAGCATGAGAATTAAAATTGATTAAATTACACAGAGAAAACATTTCATTTCTCTATTTGTATACAGAGGCATTGATTTAGCGGTAACTCACTAAGCTGTGGTTTTAGGTAGTCTTTTCCTTAAGATTGGTGTATATCTGCCCCGAGTAACCAAAGGCAATTGCTGTTTTGGTTCACTGGCTTGAAGACACCAGAGCTGTGATCCGGCTGTTTTTATTTTTTGCCTCTTTGTACTGCCAGAAGACAGCCGTAGCTCCTATCATTACATCCTGTATCTGGAATGAGAACAAGAGACAGCAGATTCAGTACTCTGAGAGTAAAAATGTCTGTAGCTGCTCCCAGCAGAGAAAGGTTGATTCACAGACCTACAGCAGCAGGGGAGTCTGAGATTTCAAAGCACTTTTATTTAAGGAAAGGGCCTATGTAAGGGGTCAGTGCAATGAGTAGTTAGTCCTGAACAAAAGGAGAAATCACTTAGTATGTTACAAAGGAAAAGTAGAGAGTCTGCGTAGAGAACCAGGTGTGCCTGGCATCATTTTACTTTGTGTATAAAGTAAAGAGAAATTGCAGAATAGAGAGGAAATGATCAACCCTCTAGGATATGTTTCTAGCACTGGAAATTGTTGTAGAAACAACATTGTAAACCAAAGCTAAATGAATGGTTTTTCTTGTTCATGTAATTCCAAAGTCACTCTTGTGAGTAACTAGTCTCTTAGCTGTTGTTAGAAGATGTAACACAGTGGTGATACATGGCTTAGAACAACTGGTTTCACTGGTTAACATTGCCTTAAGCTGAAAACCTGGTTAGTGCAGTGAGACAAAGGATAGACACAGTTGGGAAGTTAAGTCATAGAATGCTGGGATGTTTCACAAGGAAGCCCCGTGTGCCAGTTCCTTTTCTGTTACTGTGATCAATACCATGCCCAAAAGCAATTCAAGAGAGAGAGCTTAATTTGGCTTACAATTTCAGAAGAATAAGAGGCTATAATAGTATGAGCAAAGGCACAGTGACAAAAAACAGGCATGGCTTCAGAAAGCTGGGGGCTTCCTGCTTGAACCGAGAGCTCAGTCATATTTTGAACCACAAGCATATAGTAGAGGGAGCTAACTAGTGTTATAGTTCAGGTTTCTAGTGCTGTGAAGAGACACTATAACCATGGCAACTCTTAAAAAAAAGGACAACATGTAACTGATGGCTGGCTTGCAGTTCAGAGGTTTAGTCCATTGTCATCATTTTGGGAAGCATGGCAGAGTGCAGGCAGACATGGTGCTGGAGAGGTAGCTGAAAGCTCTACATCTGCATCTACGGGTAGCAGGATGAGAGAGACACTGGCATGAGCATCTGAAGCCTCAAAGCAGACCCCCCAGTGACACACTTCCTCCAACATGGCCATACCTCCTAATAGTGCCACTCCCTATGAGTCTACTGGGACCATTTTCATTCAAACCATCACAACATGGAATTACACAAGTATTTTCACACTCACACTCTTCCAACAAGGCCACAGAGTGCCACCGACTAGAGACCAAGTGTTCTCATACATGAGCCTGTGGGGAGGCATTCTTATTCAAACCTCCTAACCAGAGAAGGCATGAATTTTTTAAGATTTAGAGCTTTTATTGGATGGAAATAAAAGCAAGAAAAGTTTTGTGGAAAACATCTGGTAAAAGTCCAGCATATTTCTTAACTGTACAGTGATAGTTTAAAAGGAATAGAAAAAGCAGATAAATGCCATTCAGAGCTTTCAGCTCATTTTGGACTATTGAAAAGGTGGGCATCGATGACCTATGGGAGTGCAATGCTCGTCTAGTTTATAATGTATCTGCTTCTGAATAGGTCAGATGGTGGATGGGATTCATTCTGCTTCCTGAACCAAATGAAGATGGAGATCAGATGAACAAAGCAGAGGCTTTCAAGCTACTGGGCCTCCAGAGTCGGGAGAACAGGGATGCCAAGAGATAGGGAAACATGGTGTCGGTTTCATCACCGCCCAACTCACATTAAAGGGCCACAAAAGAGAGAGTTCATTTGTATGTCAAGAGATTCCCTAACTGGAGGAGATGGGGCTGGGAGTGACAGCACAAGCTCCAAAAGACCAAGTTGGCTAGTCTGAAGAACACAGGACTGGAAAGAAAAGATTTAGAATGCCCTGACATGCAAAGGATTCCTAACATACATTTCACAGGATATTGGCTTTCTTAGAGACAGGATGAATCTACAGGATCCACACAGAGTCTGAATGATCAGTTCTGAAACAGGAAGAGCATGACTCTCACCAGCAAATCTGAAACCCTCTGACTACCTGGAGTACTGACTAAAGTACTTCAAAGGCTAAGTCATTAGGTATGAGACTCATTCTCTCTGGACTGTATTTCACTTACTTGAAAGTCACTGAATTTCTTGTTGGAGGAAGTGTGTCATGGAGAGAGTTGGGGGCCTTTGAGGTCTCAGTGCTGGTTTCACTTAATAAGTTTTAACAACAAAGACTTGATATCATCCTGTTTCCAAAAACAAACATCCTCTCCCCCAAAAAAGCTAGAAAATATTTTCAAGAAAGAAAAGTGTAAGTAAATCAGTGTTGATCCAGGGTGCCTGTTAGTACAAAAGAGTTAGTTAAAACAAAAAAAAGAGAGAAGAATGTAAGTTGTAATGGGGAGAAAATGCGACAGTTTAAAGATGGCCTAAAAACTAACAAAGTCATTATAGTAATCACCAACATTGTGTTGCAAAGGTCCAGAAAATAAGGAGAGTCCTAAAAGAAATAAAGGTTTTTAAATGTTACTCAACTCTAGAAGTTAAAACCCATAAATATTGAAATTAAAAATATATACTGAATATGATTAATGAGGTATTAGACACTGTTGAAAAAGAAAAAATCAACTTAAAGACAGCAAAACATGGTGTCCAAAGTAAAGTGAAGTGGAAACTAAACCTTAAAGAAAAAACAGAGAGAGCATTGCTAAACCTTTGGAGAATCGTTTGAAGAAATAGAGACAGAAAATTATTGAAAAATTTATGGATAATTTTTTTCCAGATTTGATGAAAAATAGAACCAACATCTCATGCCAGTGCACATTGTCACCGTCACAAAGCCAAGGCTAAAGAGAAAAACTTTAAAGACACCCAGAATTAAAAAGATACAGCCATACAGAACACACTCAAAGATAACAGCAGGCTTATTGTTGAAAGTAATAGACAGATAAAAATATAGCCCCATCTCAATGTAGGATTTCACATCTAGTGAGTCATATAAAGGCTAACATAGCATACATCCCAAGAACATGCATTTTAAGAAATACTAAAGGAACTTCTTAAAAAGAAAATTATAGAAGTTAGAAAAAAAATAGGTTTATGGTAAAAACAAATGACAAAAAATCTTGAGGCATCAGTGCTGGTGACCACGTAAGCAGATGTAAAAGACTCATTAGTATTATTCCAAACTCTTTAAAAGATAATTGACTGTTCACACACACAAAGAAACTGTATCAGTGTACTGTGTAGAAGAAGGATGTGAATTGTATGGAAACCTAATCACAAACTGAAAGACAAAAATGGAATCCTACTAGTATGAAGGGTTGGTAACATCCATGAAGAAGCATAGGATCACAAAAGGTGGATTGTAATACATTACAGAAACGTTCTCCAAACACCATAGCAACCACCAAACAACTGAGGGTGATCGCTCATCACTCAGAAAGAAAGGTGATGTAAAGTGACAAAATATATCCAGTGTCACTGGGCGGTGGTGGCTCACGCCTTTAATCCCAGCACTTGGGAGGCAGAGGCAGGCGGATTTCTGAGTTCAAGGCCAGCCTGGTCTACAGAGTTAGTTCCAGGACAGCCAGGTCTATACAGAGAAACCATGTCTCGAAAAAAACAACAACAAACAAAACAAGACAAAAGCCACCATATCCAGTGTCAAAGAAGGCAATAAAATAATAGATCAGAGATACATAAAAAAATAAATAAATAGCAGATTTAAACCTAACCACATCAGAAACCTCAGCAAGTGTGACTACCATAAACACTGCTCTTAAAAGACAGAGATTTATAGATTTGATATTCTTTAAAAATCCAACTACATGGCTCCTGTAGGAAACATACATTGAATGTAAATACTCAATTAGATCAAAAAGTTAAGGATGTAAATGTTGCCAGGGTAATGCTAAGCAGAAGATGACTGGGAGTGATGAAGGGACCAGTTTACTAAGAAGAAATAGCAATCCCAAGTGCTGACATGCCATAGCCATAGAACTTAAAATATAAAAAAAAATAAAGCTAGCAGACATAAAGGAAAGAGGAGTGGACAAGCTCAAGGTCACGTGCAGAGATGTCAACACTCCTCCCAATAATTGATAGAATAGAAAATGAATAAGGATACAGGATGCTGAAACAACCCTATTAGGCCACTTGACCTAACTGACATTTATAAAACCTGTGGCAACAACAGAGTCTATGTATTTCTCTAAAGTGTACCTGTACTGTAAAACACTTAAGAAGAGATATTTTGAACCAGAATGTAACTCAATAAAGCTGAAAAGATTTAAATCAAGCCAAAGGTTTGAAAATACAGCTCAATAGTAGAATGGGTACTTGGCCTTAAGTTCCATTCCAGGCCCTGAAAAATCCAAATAAAGCATTTTCCCTGAAAATAATGAAATTAAATGAGAAATCAATATGAGCAATCTCTCTGGGAAATCCCCCAAAAATTTCAAACCTAAATAGCATACCTACTGGCTAATAAGTCAATAGCTGATAAAAAACAAGAAAATTAAAAAATTACTTTGAATTAATTAAAATTAAAACTCAGTACATCAGAATTTTCAGCACAATACTAAAATAGTACATCATGAAAACTTTGTTTGTTTGTTTGTTTGTCTGTTTTTTCGAGACAGGTTTTCTCTGTGTAGTCCTGGTTGTCCTGGAACTCACTCCGTAGACCAGGCTGGCCTTGAACTCAGAAATCCGCCTGCCTCTGCCTCCCAAGTGCTGGGATTAAAGGTGTGCACCCCACTGCTAGGCTACATCATGAAATCTTACAGCCATGATTTACACTGTTTGTTAGTTGTTATGACCACATGAATAATGAGTAAAAAAAAAACAAAAACAAAAAAACATACTTAGCCTACAGTTTTGAACCTCAAAGTTTAAACCACATGGCACCAGCTCTGGGGAGGTCCCCCAGCTGCTGTCACATCATATCAGATGATGTCATGGTGGGAACACACGGGAGTGGAAGATGCAGGTGATGTCACAGTGGGAGCACAGGTGAGTAGAAGGTGCAGGTGATGTCACGGTAGGAACATAGGTGAGCGGTAGGAACATAGGTGAGTGGAAGAGGACACATAATAAAACGGACAATATTAGGGCTATTATGTCTATGCTCTAGCTTAGACATCCTTTGAAGGGAGTTAACTAAAATTCCAAAACAAAAAATAAAACAAACAAACAAAACCCCTACACTCTGCGTTTCATGGACAAGGAACCAATCATTACCTGCATTAGGCCTCCCTTTCAAAGCTCTTGCCATGGGTACTTTGCCATACTGGGAAACAGGACCCTAAAGCATGAAGCCTTACACAATGTGTCATAGCCAACTGTGGCAAACGCCTGTGTTAGGAAAGATGTGACTAAGTCATGACTTCAACATACCCTTGAAGAAAACAGACACGAGACTTGCTCTTTTGAAAAAGCTAACCAATCAATCAGAAATAAAAAGAGGACACAGAGTGCCAGTATCAGAGGTATGCACACAACTTTGCAGTCTGGGTATAAAAAGTATAAGAAGCCATTATGAATAGCAATGTGTCAATAAACATGGCAACTCAGAAGAAAAAATTTTAAAAGTTCCTTGAAATTACTGAAATTATTAAAGCCACTCAGAAAAAAAAATAGATAACTCAATTAACACCATGCCCAGTAAAGAAACTGTATATATAATTTTAAAACCACACAAATAAAAAATTATACCTAGGTTTGCCTTGCTAAAGTCTTCCAGTTTTGTACAATTGTATAGCACCAAATATATATAAGCACTTCGGAAAAACATTATGGAGAAGCAAATACATTGTAGGGAGAGAGTGAAGACCTGAGCGGATATGTACTGTTGATAGGAACGTGGTTGTGTCAAGGACCAATGTCTCAGCCTTCCTGAGATGAGGCTCAGAAGGATGGCAATGTCATCCCTACATAGATCATCTAAACCTGCCTCATGGCTCAGCTGTGTATAATAAACACACTGAACTTCTGTAGCTTCTCCGTCGCATACCTCAACCCACTGGATCACAGTTTTACTGTGTGTCTATGAACTTGTCCTCTCTTCTTTCCGTTTGTACAACATGGAGTAGTTGCTAACTGATTCTATGGTGTTATCCCATCTTAATATCCTTTCCTTTCATGAGTATCGTGATGGTCTGAATGAAAATGGCCGCCATAGGCTAATAGGAAGTAGTACTATGAGGAGGTGTGGCCAGGTTGGAGGAAATGTGTCACTAGGGGTGGGCTTTGAGGTTTCAGATGCTCAAGCCAAACCCAGCATCTCTCTATTCCTGCTGCGTGTAGATTCCGATATGGAACTCTCAGCTACTTCTCCAGCACTGTGTCTGCCTGCATGCTACCATGCTTCCCTCCCTGGTGATCATGGACTAAACCTCTGAACTGTGAGCCATCTCCAATTAAATCCTTTCCTTTATAAGAGTTGCTGTGGTCATGGTGTCTCTTCACAGCAATAAAATGCTAAGACAAGTACAAGTGTTGCCTTCCTTTCTTTAGCAAATAAATGCTTAGGATGCCAGATCATGATAGCAATGAGACGTGAAACACTCCACCAGCTCCAGATTTCTTCAGCTTCCCTCCCACTCACTGTATGTCATGTCACCATGGTTCGCTAATTGACTCTACCTTCTTAATAGTCAGTGGAAGCAGCTGCATCCTTCCATTTCCTTTCCCCTTCTTCCACCAGGTGGACTGTAGTGATAGCCAGTGTAGCCAATTAACAACTTGCTTGATTGCCAGTGGAATCTTCCAGTGAGTTAGACCCACAAATTGATGTGAAGGTGACTTCTCTGTCATCTTTCTAAGTGGCAGATTCGATTCTACACAGAGAAAAGTTTGATTTAAGAACCTGACATTTAACCTTCCTGCTTGCTCCTGTTCTTTGTGGGTTCACTGACAAACGGAGGATGCAGAAACAGCCTGTGATTGGGTGATATTAAAGCTCTCAGGTAGGAAATACAATAGAAAAAAGGCCATCCTTGGACAGCGTCTGGAGTTCCCAGGGTTGTAACTGTCTCAGAAGCTCTGGCATCTCCTAGAAATCCAGTCTTCTGGGAAGGAAGCTGGGGCAGGTACTTTAGCAAGATATGCATAGTCACACATAATATCTAAACTGTCATAGTATTATTGTTACAACACACTCACACCCCAAAGTGGGCTCCTTGAAGGTAGTAGAATATACATGGATAGCCTATTGTATTACACTTCAAAGCTGGTTAGTCTTGATCTTTCTTCCTCACACTTCTCTTCCTCTCCCTGCCACTCTGCAGAGAGAAACACCGCTAGCAGCAGACCCACGAAAGTAACTTTTGGTGGCATCCCGATCAGTGAGGAATTTTGCTTGCTGCATGTTACAACCCTAAGTGCATTGCATTCACAAAGCCGAATTGGCATGAAAGAGGCAGCAAAAAGGCCAGCCTCTAAAGGGTCCTCTGCAGGACATTAGAGGCCTGGCTTGGCTCCAATTCTGCCACTAATGCTGTTGACTATGTTCTGACCCCATCCACTAGGCTTCAGTGTAATCTGCTTTAAAAAGAAGTGACTGGGCCAAATGCATGCCAAGGCCTGACCAGATGCAGAAGCTAGCCATTGTGCAATCCTGGAGATAAAGGTGGGGTCTCGTCAGTGAGCTTCCTTTCCTGGCCATGTGGTAAGAGTCAGATCTGATTTCAACCAGTGGTGAGGAGAAAGGAATATGCATCTTCCAGGATGTCTAGCCACTAAATCATTACCAGTGTTGTGGTAGAAAATGTCACTTATTGACACTGTTGCCATAGCAACTGCAGTGTCATTTGGCACTTGGGTTGGAAGAAGGCTGTCAGGGGCTGTAATTTAAGAAAAAAACAAATTTTTCTTTCTCAGTGTGTTGGCTTAATTCTCTAGCTAGCCGTATTAGCAATCTAATACACAACCTCAAAGAACATGCACTAAATAGAAATAACTGGCACGCCTGGCCATCACGCAGTTGTCATGATCACAAAAGGACAATATCTGACAGCTCTGCTGTGGAAGTAACTTTTCTCCATTGCCCATCTTCCCTGGAGTTGGACCTGACTTCTGATCTGGAAGTAGTATGGAAGAGGTAGATATTATGTCAGGTGTCTTTCAGCATAAACATTCTAGCGGGGGGGTTTGCAAATTGGCGGCTCAAAGCGTATACCCAGCCTGTGGATGTGCTGCCTTTGCCTGGTGGGACATGAGCCATGCTCCATGAGTTATGATTCGAGAGGCAGCTCGGTCAGTAAAGGGCTTGATGTGTAAAATCAGGAACTAAGTTACACCTTAGGAATCATGTAAGAAAGCAGGATGGGGTGGTACACATTTGTGCCCATGGAGCAGAAGTATCCTCAGAGCTCACAGGCCAGCCAGCCTAACTTAGTGAGTTCACAAGCAGGAGAAATCCTGCCTTGAAAAACAAGGTTGGTGGTATTACCAAGGAACAACACCCAAGGATGACCCCTCACTTACATACACACACACACACACACACACACACACACACACACACACACACATGCACACACAGATATGCATGTATAGCACTCAAGAACATGCACCCAATGCACACCTGTGCACATGCACACACACACACACACACACACACACACACACACAAATGTATGCACCCTCAGGAATTTACTCAATACATGCCCGTGCACATATGTGCATGCACACACTTATACACACTTGGAGTTACTAAAATAATCATATTATTCACATTATAATGCAGATTTTTGACTTCTGATCAAAATAAGCCAGTCA
Organism: Mastomys coucha; assembly: GCF_008632895.1. Taxonomy (NCBI): domain Eukaryota; kingdom Metazoa; phylum Chordata; class Mammalia; order Rodentia; family Muridae; genus Mastomys; species Mastomys coucha. The sequence continues at coordinate 39,114,762 of NW_022196895.1, read as the reverse complement.
GTAAGGACTGTGCTGAAATTCCTTCATGGTAACCCTTAGCTGAGACTAACTGTTTTCTCTGTAGGAATAGAGAGAGTCCTTCAGTTCCCACTATGTCCACCACTCCTCAATATAGGTTAATACCCACTCATTTAAAACCTAACTCTTGGCCAGCTTTTCTAGTGTCCATCCTCACACATCCCTGTATTCATACTTCCAGCTTTGATTATCTCTTTTAAAACATATTTACTGATTTCTATTTTATGTTTTACTTATGTGTGTCTGTGCAACATGTGCAGTACCCACAGAGGCCAGAAGAAGGCATCAGATTTCCTGGAATTGGAGTTAAATGGTTGGAAGCCACCATGTGGGTGCTAAGAATTGAACCCAAGTCCTCAGCAAGAGCAACCAGTACACTTAACTTCTGAGCCATCTCTCCAGACTCCTGTTGTTATCACATCTAGGCTAAAGAGGGCATGGTATAACCACCCCCATATCACTAATGCCATTAGATATCAATGACTTTACGTGGAGACAACAATTGAGTCCTACTGTAGCCTGCTCTGAACAAGGCAACTGAGATATCTTGACTGACAGGACTACTTCCAGTAACTGATATTGACAGATCTCATCCTCTAAACACAATGCCCCTAACTAAACATCAGGAGCTATTACTAGTAGGTTACTCTTAACTTTGCAATTCTCAGCCAGGTGATAACTCTCTGCGATTTGGTTTTTCTGCTCATAAAATAATTTGATTTCACACAAGGTGTGGTTCCTTCTAGAGACAAAATTTCCACAATCAATATTTAACTGACATTTAAATCAACTTTGTGTGTGTGTGTGTGTGTGTGTGTGTGTGTGTGTGTGTGTGTAAGGATCAAATATATCTGTTAGGGATTGGTTCTAATGATTTGTCTTATTTTGGCTCCCCAAAAGCCATGCTTCCAGACCTGAGGGTCCCTGCCCCCAGCTGGCTTTGATTGATAACTGCCATATAGCCAATGGTTGGGCAGAAAGATGGAAGTGGGGCTTTTAGATTGTGCAGGTAAGAGGATGGGAGAGAAGGGTGAGAGGAAGGGAGGGAGGGAAAGAAGGAGGGAGGGAGTGAGGGAGAGAGAGAGAGAGAGAGAGAGAGAGAGAGAGAGAGAGAGAGAATCACCATGACTCGAAGGGAGAAAGATCAGACGTAAGAGCTGCAGAAAAAAAGGAACCAGCCATGTAAGAATTCTGGAAAATGGCCCTAGCAGCCACTCCCCCAATTGGATCTGCGGTAGCAGAGACAAAATGTTGATTTAGCAAGTTGACTCAGAAAAGTTGGAAGGGAGAATGTATGCTAGCTGTGAAGAGGATTAGAAATGCCCGGCCAATGGGCTAGGAGAGGCATATCAAAATCAGCTGGCGTATGTGTGTCTTTCATTTGTGAATCCAGAGAGCTCTTGGGCAGGTGCGCAAGTGTGACCCACTGGAAGCCAAAATGGTTTAACTAATTCACCACTACATACCTGTCGTTGTAAGGAACATTCTTTGTGATATTGTGTACAATGTCTACAGCCAAGATTATAATTCATAATACAGGAACTGTGATAGACTGACAATGAGCACAGTCCCAGACCCTAAGACAACAGGTGCTAGGTGTCAAGGAAGAGTACGGGCCCATTAAAGAATCTAATATTGAAAACCAAGACCAGAGACAGAAATACAACAAAGTTTAGCAATAGAGTTGTAGGCACAGCCTTTCTATGTATGCTGTCAAAGCCCTGCTGTCTCTCCTCTCAGGCATTCATTTTACTGGGAAATTTTAGCATTATTTAACTGCAGCAGTAGTTTCTGTGTTCTGATACTTGTTATTCTAGCTTAGCATCCAAATGTGACTTGGGTTTAAGTAGGGAGACTGCTCTGGCCCAGAAATCTTACAGTTAAATAGGCAGAGACCTCTGTAAACTTGGAATTAAAGTGATTCAGAAATCCCTACTCTACCTCCTAGGTGTGACATGGAAGGAGCCACCACTCCTTTACAATAAAGATGGAGATGATAAAAGCATATTCTTCACGGGTCTGCACAAGGACAAGGGTGCATCATTGCTGTACCCAGCATGTTTGTCTTCCACAGAGCTGGCCATTCCCCGGCCCATGTTCTTATTTCTTACCACTGAACACTTGACACTTCTGTTCATAATATGAGTTTTCACCTTGCTGGTGTGGTAATCATGTCCAATACCCACAACTCAGACACCTACCTTAAAGATGAGGAAACAAATCCACGACCTGTTTAGCAATTTGTCATCAAGTCAGAACTAAGATACCAACCATCTGTCTGCAGAGAACGCAGTCTTCAGGATGACCCTAGAGAACTTCTTCAAATACTCCAATAGCAGTAAGGAGCATCTATGGAGGGCAAGCCCATCTCTTTGGACGCCTGAAAAAATGAAGCTCTCTGTTTCGATACCCAATAAAGATCTGCTGCTCACAAGGTGTCTGTTTAATTGTCTGTATTTTTCTACAAGGCCAGCTTGGTAATTGACAATTCATGGATTTTTTTTTTTTTTGTCTCATTGAATTGAATCACTTTGAAATCTATATACTCACCCAAACTTTGACTTCTCCATTGTTGCCATAGTATAAATGAAGGAAATATCCATGATGCTGAAAAGGAATCTATCACCACTACTCTCCTCAAGTTGTATAGTTGTATGTGTGTATGTTTATATTCATGCACACACATGTGTATACACATGTGCACATGCATGTGCATGAGATCATGCAGGTACATATGTCCACATGCAAACCAAAAGATAACTCAAGGTGTTGTTTTCAAACACCATCTACCTTGTTGAGACGGATTCTTACTGGCCTGTCACTCATCAAGTAGACTAGCCTGGCTGGCCAGCAAGCCCCAGGGATCACACTGTCTCTATTTTCCCAACCTTGAATTGCAAGCATGCACTACCACCCTAAGGATCTAACTCGGATCCTTATATTTGCATCACAAATGTCTTACAACCTGAGCCATCTCTCCAGCAATTTTTTTAAAGACTCCTTGACTGGAATTTGTTCATTAGTAAGAAAAATTAGCACATGCATTAGTATGTATCTTACTGTTAGATAAATCTATCTCTAGAAACCGCGGATCATGATAAACCATAGAAGTTAGTCCTACCAAATGTCCGATTAGACTTTGAAACAAAGTTGCAAAATATGAGCCATATTTGTTGGCAAATGCCTTTTCAATCGAGTATCAACTATTGCCCACATCTGTTACTCTTACTTTATTTTTTCTTTTTACTCTTCCTTACTCACCCATATGACTTTCACAATAGTCAAGAGCCTTACAAGAGAGATGGATGTTGGAACTGGCCACTCAACCATGCATGCTGTGTAACTAACTCACTTCGAAACCAAACAAAAGCACTCCCCCTTTTTCTTCACCCCTCTAAGAAGCTGTCTTTTGCTTCTCCCACTAGGACAGAAGAAAGACAATAGAAAGCATCAGTGTTCCCATGAAAAGGGCCAGTCACATAGGGTGCAAAGGCACAGTAGCTCTAGCATGCTGCCAGGGCCAGAGCAGGAACAGAGTCCAATCGCTCTAGTTCAGACCAGTCCTGCTGTAGTAAGACAGAGGAGACAGAGCAGTGATTCAGGCCAGGATGTGACACTTAAGACTAACTGTTTTCCCAGGATGAATTCTAACTAGGTTTCTCCTTTGAAGATGCTACTCGGTTAGCGGGAAATGCTGTGGATAGCCCTGGTCTCGTATTTGGATGCTAGTTCTCCTCTCCTGGAAAGCACTGCAGACAAGGAGCAAATTACCTATACAGGTGCTTTGTGAACCTTCTCCCCACCTTAACTTTTCAAATAAAGGCTAAGGCCGATGATTGGACAACAGGAGGGAAGGTGGAGCTGAAAGGTTTGGGGGAGAAGGGGAGAAAGGGGGAGGAGACTGGAGAGGATGATGGAGGAGGATAAGGTAGAAGGAAGATGGAGCTGAAGCACGTGGCTTGGAGAAATCACAAGTCATATAGGATCTAATAGATGGGAATAGAGTAGTATAGTGGTAGATCTGCCCAGTCTAGGCCGGTAGCATGTATACCAGTTAATTGAGTTGTGAATTGATTGATTTGGTAAATTGGGTTAAAAATTTACAGCAACAAATTTTCCTCCCAGTATAGAGGAATGTCAGGGTCAGGAAGTGGGAGAGAGTGGGTTGGTGAGCAGGGGGAGGGGGGAGGAAACAGGGTTTGTTTTTTGTTTGTTTGTTTTTGTTTTTGATATTTTTGCAGAGGGGTAACCAGGAGAGGAGATACCATTTGAAATGTAAATAAAGAAAATATTTAATAAAAAAAAAAGAAATATTACAAAAAAAAAAAGATGATAGTGTCATGTATGCCTCCTCTTAGAAATTCAGGGTTAACTATGTGTTTCTGTACTTCTTGGCCACTTAAGAACAGGACCCTTTCCTAACTACCCTGTCTCCTTGTGTTGCTTTTAGGAGTTGAGACACTCATCCAGGATCCATGATGTATCCATCAAGTGAAAGGTACCACCTAGATCGGAACTACAGGATGTAGGAAGAGCTCCCCAGGCCCTGGACACTTCTCCTGGGGTGGGGAGTGCTGCTTTCAGTTTTAAAAGGTTTGTTTTTTGCTTTTCCACTCTAAATCTGCAAACATTCCAGAAGGGTTTTCTGAGGTGGAGTGGATTAATCATTTCTTTCTGGTCTGTTTTCAAGTGACACTTATTTTGTTCTCAACAGTGAGGTAGGCTAGAATGAACTTCAGCAAAATAGAAATAGCTGACCTGGGCTGATCTGCTTGTTTCAGGATGCTCCCTCAGCTCTTGAGAAGTCAGAGCCCATGAACTGTGTGCTAGCTCTTCCTCCCATTGCACAGCAGAGGATCACTAGCTCCCCAGGAAGCACCAGGGATGGAAGTCAAGAGTAGAAAATCCAAGTCTAGTCATGAGAATCATGGAAACATTGAGTCCTGGCATCTACATTTAACAGCCTTTCTAACTCTTAGGAAGTTTTCTCATTTTAGTGTGCTTTACCTATGCTTATACATTTATTTTTCTCCTCCTGGAAAATTTGTATTTAATTCTCATTTTGTCAGCATATAAAACCTCTGTTACTCTCCCAAAGGATGTCTACCTTCTAAAACAGCTGAGTGCCGGGCAATTGGGAGGAGCTGGAATAGCACTTCTGGGTGTTTTAAATATGCTTTGGCCAGATGCGGTAAGGGTTGCCTCTAACAGACTGCACTGCCTTGATGACAGGTGTGGATTTCAGATGTGCCACAACACAGGTCTACATTCGTTTAAATGAATGAAGAACGAGCCGTTGACAGGGTTGAACTTTAATATGAACCTGATAGGCAAGAGCACATGGGAGCTTTGGATCACTCTATAGAATTTTAATTCTGAGTAAAAGAAAAAAAAACATTTGGGTAAAAACTAAGCTGGATACCTTTTTTATTACTAAATTATTTTATTTTTTACACTCCCATACTTCATTCCTCACCCCCCCCATCCACCCTCTGAATGCTCCACATCCCACACCTCCTCCATACCTCACCCCACCCCCATCTCCATGTGGATGCCCCCACCCAACACTCCACCTGACCTCTAAACTCCCTGGGGCCACCAGTCTCTTGAGGATTAGGTGCATCATCTCTGAATGAACACAGACCTGGCAGTCCTCTACTGTTGGGGGCCTCATATCAGCTGGTGTATGCTGTCAGTTTGGTGGTCCAGTGTTTGAGAGATCTCAGGGGTCCAGATTAATTGAGACTGCTGGTCTTCCTACAGGGTCACCCTTCTCCTCAGCTTCTTTCAACATTCCCTAATTCAACAACAGAGGTCAGCAGCTTCTGTCCATTGTTTGGGTGCAAATATCTTCATCTGACTCTTTCAGCTGCTCATTGGGTCTTCCAGAGTGAAGTCATGCTAGGTCCCTTTTTGTGAGCACTCCATAGCCTCAGTAATAGTGTCAGGCCTTGGGACCTCCCCTTGAACTGGATCTCACTTTGGGCCTGTCACTGGACCTTCTTTTCCTCAGGCTTCTCTCCATTTTTGTCCCTGTAAATCGTTCAGACATGAACAACTATGGGTCAGAGTTATGACTGTGGGATGGCTCCCCTCTCCCTCATTTTATGCCCATTCTTCCTGCTGGAGGTGGGCTCTATAAGTTCCTTCTCCTGACTGTCAGGCCCTTCATCTAGGTCCCTCCCTTTGATTCCTGAGAGTATCTTACCTCCCAGGTCTCTGGTGCACTCTGGAGGGTCCCCCCACAACCTCCTTTTTCCTGAGGTTGCCTGTTTCTATTCTTTCTGCTGGCCCTAAGAGCTTCAGTCCTTTTCCCTCACCCAGGGAAACCCAGATCAGGTCTCCCCCTCCCCTCCACTTCCAATCCCCCCATCCACTTTCCCTCCATCCCCACTTGTGATTGGTTTCTTCTCTCTCCCAAGTGGAACTGAGGCATCCTCACTTGGGCACTTCTAAGTTGGATAACTTAAAGCAGGTAGTTTATTCACGGTCTTGCTGCAACTCATCTTTTTACTCAATCTGCTAGTGTGTGAGTGAAAACCAAATGGCCTATTGTTGAAGAACAGAGAAAATACATACTGAATGTTTTTGATAAATAAATATATAAAATTATAATTTCCTATTGCTTTTTGTGTTTCTGAGATGTGTCTTCATTAGGAGGTTTGCAAAATAACTGCCTAAGACTCATGAAAAGACCAAAAAGCATTACAGATGTATAGTATGTCCTTCCAACATGAATTATTTTATATCATATACTAAGTCCATTAAATAATAGCATGGGTTCCCTATGACAACTTTGTATGTAGCACAATGAGTGTCTTCTGTGTGCCTGTAGTGTGCTAGACGGTTAGTTTTTTTTTTTTTATTTTGTAATTATGTTTATGTTTATAGGAAACTTAGTAGTGTATATTTAACCCAGTTTAGAAGTAAGTTTTTTGGCCTTAGCATGTATTAGCTTGGATATGCGAGCTACATATTTAGGATGCAGCACATTACCTTCCCAGTGGCAGCAAATCTCATTGCATCTGTCATAATTGGCCTGATAGCTCTCACCAGCTTACCCAGAGCACCACTGCCCTCTGAGTTAAGGCAACAATGAAGGCAACTGTGGTGCACATCCTCCTGTGGACAACCTATCCCAGCCTGACCTTCCTCTTGATAATGCAGTAAAGGACACCTATCTTGCAGCCCAGGGCAGGCAGAAAGACTTCCAGCTCAATGGGGTCTATGTCATGGGTAATCAGCATCAGCTGAGCCTCCTTGTTCTCTACTAAGGTGGTGACTGTATTGACCCTTGCTTAGAGGACAGGGAGTCTCTTAGTTGGGACGTCCCCTTTGCCAGCAGCTTTCTTCTCAGTGTGGCCTGTACCTGTTGGCAAGTTTAAGCATCTTGGTAGCTGTCAAGGGTGTAGGGCCTGTGAACTGGTTAAAAGCAGGAGGTACTTTGAGCTTCATGTAGAAGATGGCCTTTGGCCACTGCAGCATGGTGTAGAGGAGCCATTTATCTAGGCCAGTGAGATTTCTTTGGGGCTGGATGTCCTGTCCAATGCAGAAGTTCTTAAGGCTTTTCTCAGAGGAATGCCTAATCACAATGATAATTTTAACAGTACATTACAAATAATACATACAAGGTATTATTACTATATTGTAAGCATTTAGTGTATCATTTACCATGTAGTAAATCCCCCTTTAAAATACATAGATAGTCAGAATCTTAGACACTAGGGAGACCCATTCAAAAAAGGATTGCAGTCTAGAGTCCTAGAATAACAGACAGCACAGAAATCAGAGGGTCAGGTCTGTCACAGCAATACCCCATAACGTACCAATTCACCTTAGCTTTATATTGTTATGATAAAGCACCATGACCAAAACGACAATTCTGTAGCTCATGGGGACCATGGCAAGGGCAGATTCTGCAGCATACAATGTGGAGAAATGTGGTGATACTTCCAGTTTCCTGATGTTAAAATGCTCACCCAGCTTTGTTTAAGTATGCCTAACAGCCAGTGATTCCAGCTCTCTGTGGTTCTTCCATTTGATCTGTCTAGCATACATATTTCATATGACATATGATTTAATTCCACAAAATTTTACGCTATCACTATTAGGAATAATTTGCAGACTGCATGCCTGGCTTGCTCTGGCCATCAAATACTACTCAATATGTAATTCTGGTCATTGGAAAACTCAGACTCATTTGATAGGGTTTGTATGTCTCCCTCCTCCTGCTACAGCATGTAATTGATTTCCTTTTGTTTGTTCATTGTTCTTCAATGTCCATTCACACAGGCCATTTCATTTTATTCATGGGCAATAATTGTGTTTATTCTGTTTTGCTAAATGGGGATAACCTTTTTTCCTTTCCCTTCTTTTGAAAAGATCCCTCATATGGAAGGAATGATGAGGTATTCTATTGATTCAAATTTCTAATGAGAGAAAAAAAAACCATTAAATTGGCTGTTGATGTGAGCTGCATTCCACATGCCTTAATGTAGAAGCTGACAGCTGCTGCGGGTGACAGTCTGGTGGAGGAGGGTCTTCTGATGATAACATTTGCAAACATGTCTTAGCTCTGCACCGGTGTTGGAGGCTCAGGGATACTGGAAACAGATTTCATCTTTTGGTGATTCAGACTCCTCTCCTGACAATTTAAAAGAAAAGTCCTCATTGGGTTGTTTCAGTGAGTGTTCACACCCCTGTTTCACAAGAAGAAGTCAGTAATTGACAGTAACCTTCCCAGATGTTTAGCAGCACCAGTGTCACAGGATGATTGTAGCATCGCCCCACACATCCAAGCCTGAAAGATGTAAAATGGAGTCTCTTTTTTGCCTTCTGCTTTCTTCTGCTGGTCTCAGGGTAAAGTGGAGGATCTGAAAACTGACTCTCATTTCAGAAAGAAGAAAACTTTGAGGCTAAAGATTTCACAATCAACTACCCCAAGGGCTTCATAATCAGGCTAGCGTGGAGCCAGCCTATCCCTTGCTTCAAATTTGATTCACTATCCAAGTAGCAACCTTTGATGGGACCTTGACCGATCTTCAAACCTCACGATACACACAGATCACCTGGGAAGGCTTTCAAATGCATACTCCTAGGTCTTACTTCTAGAGATCTTGATTCATAGGGTCTGGTATAAGGCCGATGAACTTTGTATTCCATAGCCCTCCCAAGTAGTTCTAACATAGGTTGACATAAGAGATACATTGAGAAATTCTCTTCCTTCATTCCTTATATCAGAGGGCTTTTATGAGAACAAAGCAAATGTAAGATCAGAATGTATTTTGAGCACTTTCAAAGGAAACCAGGATACCAAAAATTAGAGGTCACAGTGCAACCTTGTTCTCTGCCCCAGGCACCGACAGGAGTGAAAACCTCCCCTCTATGTGTCAAAGCAAAGCCCTGAGTTTTCTCCCAGCACCTAGGAGTCTACAAAAGGATTTCCTAGGCGACTTTGATTTGTTGAGGCTTCACTCTGCTGGAAGCAAAATTGGTCTGATTACGAACAACTTGCCACAAGATGATGAAAGCCCTTTGCTCAGCCGAGAGGGGGGATGTCATGATGTGAGAGGGCTCGAAGCACAATGCCGGCAACCTGGTGAGATGTGCACTCTGGAAGGAAGAGAACAGCTTTTTATGTGCCACACTGAGCCCAGGCGTTGTGTTCATTTATAAAAATTACATTAGGTAATTAAACTTCTCAAAAAAAAAAAAAAAAAAAAAAAAACAGATGGACAGAAAAAAAAAGTAAAGAAGAAAGAATTCTTTTCACCACTTCCCTAATGCTAACTAGGTTAAGTAGATTTAATGAACTAGTAGAATTCTGGAAGATCTAGTATGTAGCAGGCACAGAGAAGGAAAGAGAAGACATTGTCATGCATAAGACCCTACTGGCCCTCAGTCCTGGAAACAGTGTGCGCTCTCCTGGGGATACTAACAAGTGATGTTCGGTTATGATCCAAGTAAACATGAAATGAGCTGGAAGAATGGTGAGTTGCAGGGTCTCTCGTTGAACTTAGAACTTGCTGGTTTCGCTGGAGTGAAAGAGGTGGCTAGCAAGAAAACATAGGGATCTTCCGGCCTCTGTCACAGGATATCTGATCATACCGTGATCTTGAGATTGTGTTATTTACTGGAAAAACCTGCTTCTAGTTGTGGTGTGACTCAGCCCTAACACACGCCTTTAATCCAAGAGCTTTTGGTTTATTGTAAATAAGATTAAATGAAGTCAACCATAGGCAAAGAGGTGGAGCTAGCAACCAGTTGATAGGGAGTGAACATGGGGACCATAGAGATTAAGAAGGAGTCAGGAGGACAGATAGAGAGATGCACAGGAAGTAGAAGAGAGGGACATTCAGTTTGAGTGGGGTTGGAAATAGCGTGGAGATGGAGAACTTCCTTTTGTGTCATCAGAGAAGGAAGGTCAGCTAGGTAGTTTTTCTACCTCACTGAGCTAGCAGGCTTTTACCCAGTATCTGGCTTCCAAGTCTTTATTGGTAAAACCGAAAGATTGAGATTTTGTTAAAAACAACAAAATATCCTGTGCTCAACATGAACATAGGAGTTACAGATATGTACTCCATGCCTGGCCTATACATGGGTGCAGGAGATCAAACCAAGGCCCTCATGCATGCATGGCAGTTACTTTCCCTGGATAGCAAGATATCCAACCCCATTTGCCTTTTTAGTAATGCAAATTAAGTGCATTTGTCATCCTCCAAATTATTACATTTGGCATCCTCCAAATTATTACATGTATTATTTGCTCATGGTATTCAAAGACCCACAGTTAATAACTAACCATATAGCCTTTCTGGGGGTAGCTCCTGACAAGTTCAAGCTTTCCTGGAAGTATCATACCTTTCCTTTTTTCACAGTTTTTTTTTTTTTACTAACTTTTAATCTAGTTAGTAGTGATTTTGTTTCCAAAGGATGTGGCTAATTTTATAGCTGTTTCACTAAATATAACTTTGAATTTCATTTCATATGCTTTGTCAATAAACATGAACCAGACAGATGTTGAAAACACAGCAACACTTGAATTCTCCCAAGTCTCTGGTACAGTGGAACTCACCTTCTAAATTATCCGCTAGTCAGCTCTGGGAAAGGAAAGCTCACAGCACATGAGAGATGTTTTTTAGTTGGCAACACAAGCTAAAGAGACTGGTGAACCTTGACCATGTCAGAGCTACTGGGCTCCTACATCCAGTGATCATTCTTTGTAGGTTATTTTTTCCTATGAATATTATCTCCATAATTTTGTTAGGTGTTGGCATGCATGTAGTATGTATGTGTGCGTGATGCAGACACATGATTGTACACATGGACATGAACTGGTCCGTGCAGAGTCCAGAGCAAAATGTTGGGCATCTTCCTTTATCAACCGTATGCTCTCGACCTCATTGCCTAGGAATCTATCAGTGAACCAGAAGCTCACTGCCTGGAGGGGATGCAGGTGCCTGTACGGAAGTTCCAGGAGGATGTTGGATGTGGTCCTCTAATGCTCTCTGCATTATTTCCACGAGACGATATCTCTCACTTAAGCCGGAGCTCACCATTTCTCTCCTAAGCCCCAGTGACCCTGTTGCCTCTTTACCCACCAACATTGGAATGGCAAGTTATGTGCAGCCATGCCTGGATTTTTCTATGGGCGCTGGGGATCTCAGATATGCTTGAGTATCAAGTTGGTCAGCAAAGTCCTCTGAGATCTCCCTGTGTCTGCCCCATAATGCTAGGATTACAGGCATGTGTATCTACCCTCAGCTTTTTATGTGAGTGAGGGGGACTCAAACTTGGATCCTCATGCTTGCAGAACAAGCGTTCGTATCCTCTGTGCCACTTCTTTAGCTCCTTGTTAGCTGTTTTTAAGGAGTCATCTTACAAGTTGAAGTAACTTTTCACAATATCATGGCATAAGTCATTTTTCAGTGAGTGCTTCTTGCTCATCCACACCACTAATCAACTGTACAGGTAATTTCAGTGGTGGCAGGTCTCTACAAATAAAATTCAAGTAGAAATGATTTTGGAGTATTAATAGTAACCACATGTTTTCCAAGTGAAGCTAATGGCAATTTTTAACAGCTTACCATTTACATATGCTTCAGAATTTACCTTCTTGCTATTTTTGAGTGTATGATTCATGATAAGAGCACCTTCCCATTGATGTACTGCAGAGAGTGTTTTTGAATGAGTAACTTACAGTGGGTAGGGTATGGCTCAGCAGATAAAAGCACTTAAGCATTAAGATCTGAGATCCCCAGAACCTATAGGGAAAAAAAAAAAACAGGCATGGCTGCACATGCCTGCAACCTTAATGTTGGTGGGAAAAGAGGAAACAGGGTAGTTGGGGCTTGTTGGCCAGCCAGCTTAGGAGAGAAGCAGTGAGTACCAGCTTAAATAAGAGACCTCATCTCGTGGGAATAATGTAGAGAGCAATAGAGGAACACACCCAACATCCTCCTATGACTTCTGCATAGGTGCCTGCATCCACACAATCCTCCTCCCCTCCTCCTTTGTCCCCCTCCTTCTCTTTATCTCTGACACACACATACACACACATACACACACACACACACACATACACACACACATACACACACACACACACACACACACACACACACACGTTCACCCACATGGGAAATCATAAATTTTAGTTTTAAAGGCCAACTCTGATGTTACTTTATATATACATATATATATATATATGCATATGTATATATATGCATATATACATTAAATACACACAGATATATACATATATGTATATGTACATATGTGTATATATGTATGTATGTATACATACATATATATGTGTATTATGTAATGTATATATCTATGTATGTATTCTTTTTCACTTGACTCTTTACTGTGAATTCCTGATAGAAACTTGAAGGAACTGGGGAAAATTTCACCATAATTGAGAATCTGAATTACAGTGAATGGGTTGCCTGAATTTGGTCCTGACGAACTTTCTTCCCATCACTTCGTATAGGTTGCACATAACCTCACTATGTTGCCACTCCACCTTACTCCCCTGTGAAGCAGGCACATGGTGCTTGCTCCTTCAGAGTCTTGTGAGGATGAAATGACAACCCACATAAAGCATAAAGTGATGAAACAGATTCTATTAAACACTAAATCATATGCTGGCCCAGTTACTTAAGAATGTATTGTTACTCCTTTGTATTCGATGTGCTTGTCAAATTGGTTAAAGGAGTGACAAATAGCCTTCAGATCCAGTGGTCACTAAAGGGAACAAGCAATGACAAATCTCAACACCTGAGAAGGATCCTAGGTTCAAGTCCCACCTACTTCGTGCTATGAAAGCTGAAGAGAAATAACAGCTGGCTGTCTCTGTGTCAGCATGTGAAGTGCATGGGCAGCTTGCTTCTGCACTTTCTCCCAGAAGATCCCCTTCCCCTACCCCAGGCTCTCTCCCACAGCTAGCATGGTGTGCTCAGGCCACTTGCCTCTGTGCTTTCTCCCATACAAGTTCTGCTTTCTCCAACCCCTGCGCCCCTCTGCAGGGCTTCCTCCCCCCACAGCCACAGGTGCCAACTTGAGTGAGATGACGACAGCCTCCCTTGCCTCTGTAAGCTCTGTAACCGAGGCTAGCCCTCTCCCTGATAACCAGATGGACCTTCCCAGGTGCAGCTGGTGCCTGTCCTTGGAAAAAAAGAGATTAGGGTCCCACTTTTAAATCATAGGAGGGAGGTGATCAGGGGCCACTGACTAGTTCCTGATAGCCCCAGGGGGGTCAAAAGAATCCCCTCTCAGCCTTGCAATTCCACCCTACCAAATGGTATCATGTTTGAATTACGACTTGCATCGCCAGCCTTCCCCCATCACCCTAAGCATTTGGAGACTCTCTAACTATGTTGTGTGTAAGGACCAAGCCTTCCAAGTACTTTGCTGTGGGAAGGTTTACAATCTGTGTCTGACTCTAAAATAAAAAGACTCTTACGCATGACTGCACCGGACGCTGCAGTTCTTGAGCTCTCCTGGGTCTCCTTCAGAGTCGGGGTTTCACACATGCACACACAGTCACTTAACCCTTCTTATGCTTAACCAACATGCCATTAGCCACATAGTCTTTCTGAGCCAGAGCCTAGTGCGATTTGAACACTTAGGTTCATAGCTGGTAGGTTGAAGAGAACTGGAAGATCAGTGCAAATTCTCCTCATGTTGTGGATGGAAAATCAGGATTCAGGAAGCAATAGACACAACCAATACTGGAGTTCACTCTTCCATAGTTCCTGTAATGTTTCCTCCACTCAGGTCCTCCTGAAGTATGAAACAGACGAGATCTTTGCTGGCCTTTCCAGTTAAAAAGTAACAGAGGGCTGTTCATGAAGTACCCATGCTCATTTCAGCAGCACACATACTAAAATTGGAATGATACAGAGAGTATTAGCATGGCTCCTGTGCAAGGATGGCATGCGAATTTGTGAAGTGTTCCATATTTTTCAATCCAGAGACCGTCCCACTATGGGATCCATCCCATCCACAAACACCAAACCTCATCACTATTGCTGGTGCCAAGATGTGCCTGCAGACAGAAGCCTGGTGTGGCTGTGTTCTGAGAGGCTGTGCCAGCACCTGACTAAGACCTGACTAAGACAGATGCAGATACAGCCAACCATTGGACTAAGGCTGGAGTCCCCAATGGAAGAGTTAGGGGAAGGGATGAAAGAGCTGAAGGGGATTGCAACTCCATAGGAAGAACAACACTATCAACTAATCGGACCTCTCAGAGCCCCCAGGAACTAAATCACCAACCAAAAAGTATACATAATCCAGTCCATGGCTCCAGCTATATATGTAACGGAGGGCTGCCTTATCTGACCTCAGTGAGAGGGGAGGCGCTTGGTCCTGTGAAGGCTTGATGCCTCAGAGAGAATGCTAGAGGGGTGAGGTGGGTGGGTGGGTAAGGGGAGCACCCTCTTAGAGGCAGAGGGAAGAGGGATGGGGTGAGGGGTGCATGGAGAAAAGACTGGGAAGGGGAAAACATTTGAAATATAAACAAATAAAATAATAATAAAATAAAATAAAATGAAGTAGTCATGCTGCGTGTAACATGGATGAACCTGCGTCCATGCCATGTAAAGCAAGCCAGTCTCAGAAAAACCATCAACAAGATGTTGATCTTATTATTATAAGATCTCAGAAAGTCAAAGGCATAAAACAGAAAGTAGAATAGTAGGGTTTTTTCAAGGTTTAAGGACAAGAGCTGTTGAGAAAATTGATCATAGTATACACATTTTCATCTAGAGAGCCAAAATGAGTTCAGGAGAGATTTAAATTTTTAAAAAATTATTTTATGTGTATGAATGTTTTTCCTGCATGGATATCTGTGCATCGTATGCATGCCTTGTACCTGTGAAAGTCAGAAGGGGGCTTCATATCCTCTAGGACTAGAATTACACACTGTTGTGTGCCATCATGTGGGTGCTGGGGACCAAACTTGGTTCTCTGGAATTGCAGCCTGTGCTCTTAACTGCCAAGAATCTCTCTAGTGCTGAAGAAAGGCAACAGGACAGAGGCCACGTCTCTCTATCTTGTTCATGTCATACCACTCCTAGAGTTCTTGAAAAACTGACAATCTTAATACCGACCAAGACTGATTCTCCTCACTGGACAGGTGCAGCATTGTAGGTGCTGGGAACTCAGTGAGTCAGGCTTTCCTTAGCTCAGGCAGCAGTGGAGAAGCCTAGATCCAGACAGACATACTCAGTCAGTTCTGTGACCAAATTCTGTAAACCTTGAGTATGGCAGTCCATGTCTCTATGCCTCTGTCTCTTTATCAGTAAAACAAAGAGTGAAGATGCTTCAAGGGCCCTTGTGAGAATTAAATTGACTAATTCTTGTGAAATGTTTAATAATCTAGCATAAAACACAAACTCAGCACTCAATAAATGCCCAATCCAGGCTTAATTTCAATGCTTCTTTTTTCATCTCCAGCCCAGTAAAGGAGACTTCCTAATACCAAGATTTGGGAGTAGAGGAGATTTAGAGTGCAATATCACAAATGACTAAATATTTTCTCCAAAACTATCACCTGTAACTTGAGAGACCTTTAGTTGAAACCTAGAAATGAAAAATAAAATGGCTACATGTTGCAGCTAACCATGCAAGTTCTGAAGTTAGCCTGGTAAGTTTGAGCCAGGTTCTGACATTCCTAGTATGTATGTATTATTATATGATAAAACTTTTCCTAGAGAGATGCAACACACATCTATTCAGCATATATAGGAAACCCATGACAGACCAATGTACCAATAACACCAAAGTACAACATGGTGAACCATGTGTTTTGTTGGGATTACTTATAGTAATATGGGTGAGGGGTTATATATAGGAGCAGAAATTATTCAAAGACAGCTGTATCACCAAAATATACTCCAGCATGGATGACAGGTCACAAAAGCTAAGAAACTTGGAGCACATTGCATAGCCTGCAGGTGGCTCAACTGTTGGAGAGTGTCTTTTCCAAGTGTCTTAGTGTAAATCTCTTCCAGACAATTTGGCTGGTCTCTGCTTCTCCAAGTCAGCTGGGCTGGGCTGAGTCTTCTTTGTACCCTGGATGAGAATCTGATTTGCAGCTTGGCTCTTTCTTTCTCTGAGAGGTACTCTCAATGTTTACTATTTACTCTGGAAGGAAAGGGCCTAGTGAGTCTAATCAGTTTCAGGAACTTCCGGAGGATATTTTGAGTCGTTTGCCTTAAGGAGTTTCACTACAGGATGAAATGTTTCAGCATTTTTGGAAACGTATACAACTGTCATTAAAAAAGTTTTAGAATCTTTATGTCCCAAGAATAAGAGACAATTTGTAACAGAGGGGTATCCAGCTTTAAATGAGAGCTTCTGACTGAGCGTTGAGCCTGGGGACTGGCCTTCAACTCCCTACACGCTTGAATCTGTGGTACCGATGCCAATGCCTATAGTCAACTCCAGATACCTACTCTAAAAGCCTCCCCAAGCTGAAAGTCATCCTAAGCTCAGCTCTCTTACCTTCCCAGACTTAGACACTTACCTGCCTTACTAAGTCCTGTGCATTCTGCCTCATAAACATGACAGTCTCTTGAAACTCTCAAACACCTTGCCATCTCATCACCATACTGCCTTGAGTTGAATCCTGATAAGCCCCAAATCTCTTTATCTTAACCACTTCCAATCTAGTGTGCAGCATAGTAGCTAGCCCATGGTAGTGCTTAAAACAAGTATTTGTTGAAAATAAAGATGCTTATATTGGTATTGTTTCTATAAGCAGCACAAAAAATACATAAGACAAGAGACTCTTAAACTAATTTTGTGGCATTTCTTACCAGTGAGTTCAACTCATCAGTATATTTGGTTGATAGAATGCTTTCATTTTTAAATGATTAATCAAAGAGTAGAGCTGTCAATATGCCATGTATCAACAGTTTACTGAAAGGCCAGGTGAGACTAAAAGGCACACTCATTTGTTTT
>NW_022196895.1:39069399-39097262 GCF_008632895.1 Mastomys coucha | reverse complement strand
ATTTATATACCACAGGTGTAGAAAATCAGGGTGGAGAAAACAAAGTCTAGTGTGTTCCAACACGAATTTTTGTTATCTTTGTGCAGCTAGTGTGGTCCGTCCTCAACCTAGGTCTTGGACACTATGTTTCTATAAAGCAGACTTCTTCCTTATCTAGGACAACAGAATGCGATTCCCCTTCCCATCCTCAGATAATAGTTCCCAATGTCAGAAAACATGATTGTCATGACTCGAGGGAGGGCAGGAATACATGTGGTACCTGGTGTGAGAAGGAGAACATTACTATGCATCCTACAATGCACAGAATGGTCCCTCCCCAGTGCACCATTGCCCCCTACCTAAAACATCATCATTGATGCTGGTTATGTGGACTCTGATGTCAAGCAAAACTCATAGACTGAAGCAGCAAGATGAACCTTCATGAACCCTCTGATGAAGTGTAGATGCAGACAGAGTGGTATGTGAAGTTTGAGTTAAAAAATAGAATAGCCTGCAGCCAAACACAACTCACCGACAGTTTGGTGTGGGCAGTGTGAGATTCCTGCAGGAGAAAAGTTCTCTCTGAATGAGAAAATCATTCCTTGAAGAACAGTGGAGGGTTTTTTTTCCCTCCTTCATGGCTTAGTAAAGGATTTACCGTTATAGCTTTTCAAAATAACAGAAAAAAAAATGAGTGAAAAGTGTCTTGTAGAAGAGCCATTAAATCCAATCTCTGAGAAGCCTTTTCTACAACTCTTAAGGGTGCCTGGAGTGGTCAGAAAATGAAGATTTTCTACCTGGATTCACAGATGGTCTGTGTTAAAATTCTCTCTAAGTTAAGTTCTCCTCTGTCCACAAAGAGATATGGGCTGAGTCCTAGGGAATGCCCAAAGGTCACAGTAGCTATCCCAGGGAGAGAAATCCTTGACAAATGCTGTTATTATCTCAGCATGGAGATTCTTTTCATATTATTCATTATTTAATGAAGACCCAGGGATATGCAGGAAGGAGTCAGACTGCATCACTCCTCTCAAGGAGCTGAATATGCATCTAACCTTGGGATGCCTTCTTTGGAAAGGCTTTGAGGTGATGGACATATTGAACGCCCAGACGGCTGTTGTCCACTATTTCCAAATGAGAAATAATTAATGCATAGTCCAAACACAGCAGTTGGAATTTGCTTTATTTATTTAGGGTATGTTCCATTATACATTAGCTTAGAATAAATTGGGGCAGGGGAATGAATGAACTAGCGTACTTTAGCCAAACCAATGTTTCTCCCATTACCTCCTATTACTAGAATATTCTTCGCAATTTGTCCACATACTTTGAAGTTTATTTCAAAGCTCATTGCAAATGCTGCCAATTCCAGGAAATCCCTAATTTCATAATTAGGCAAGGGGATTTTTTTAATCTGTGTTCTATCTGTTACTACAGTATGGCCCTCGTGTATTTTGTGATGTGTTTGTGTTTTCAGTACCTCATTTACTGTCCCTCTATCTCTCATTTCTTCCCTTCCTTCTGATTGCTTCCATGCTTCTTGCTCATTTTTATGTTCTGTACATTACACATTCATCCAACCCCATGTTTCCTGACCCCATTCAGTACATATTGAACCCCTATGGACATGAAGCAGTAGGTGTGTGGATTGGGTTAAATTTCTTCTCCATGACAATAGTGGTCCTTCACAAGTTCTTCCTTTCAAATGAATACAAATGTAAACTTCACCAGGCCTGGTAAAATACAGATATGAAGTTTAATCTGATTCATGGTGCTCTGGACTAGACTAAAGGGAGATAATTTCAGATCAACTCACCCAACTAATTGTCACCGTGCCCCCACAGCCCTGGGTAGGTGTGAGTGAGACATTTGTACTGGAACCTCAGCCTTCTACAAGCTCAGAGTTGTGTAACCTCTTTGTAAGTCCTTTCATATATAAATGGATAAGGATGTTTACTTTATCATGAAGTTTTTAAAAAGGATTTAAGGGAATATTCTAGGCTCTGTGTGCTTAGCAGAGTGACTAGGACCTAGTAAGAACTTGGAGGAACTCAAAACTGAGGGTTACTATTATCACAACTATTATTATCATCTATTAAAACTAAATCATACTGCCATGTCTCAGAGCTTCTGAACATTGCATTTTTGGCTTGCACTGGCGTCTCTCCATCAATTAGGAAGCACTATTTTGCTACTCCCTACAGGTTCTGTGAGATGGCTGGTTATATATGTTGGTGGGAAACCTGCTTAGCTACTCCTGTAGCTTTTTTAATGAAAGCCAATAATCTTCAGTCAAAACTAACTGCATTTTGTTTCTTCCTCTGCTGTGTGGTGAAACTGCTCCCTAAACTTAATGTTCAAGTCCCCTTAATCATATCTTCAGCTGGCCCTGTCTCTGTTGCTTTTGTCACACACCAAGGGAGCCAACAGGATAATTGGTCTAGACTGCCAATCAAACATATGAATTACATCACTGGTGATGACCCTAGTGGGTCTGAGAGTTGTACTGGGAGGAACATGAGCACAGATAGCATCTGTGGCTCGACAGAGCTTGCATTACAGTGATGAAACAGAGCTGGGGATGTGTTCTCCAAGCATGTTTGATGCCCTAGCACCCTGCACAACAAAAAAGAAAACATAAAAGGCAGGGAAGAAAAACAAGTACGTTATTTTAGAAACAACTTGATACTTAAATTCAGAGAAAAAGGTTGTCATGAAGATAAACTGGCTAGGGCCAATAATTTACAGCTTCTCTCTCAGTGATAGTTCAGATGTCCCTTATTTGGAGAAGTCACCCCTGACCATCTGGATAAGGCAATCCGTCTTCCACACCCTCAGTTTACTGCCCCATTCTCCTATGCACCATCTGCAATCCCATTGTTGGTAGAATGCTTCCCCCACTGCCACTGTCTCACTCATTGAGAAAGCTAGTTTAATCCACTGAGTCTCTGCTGACTAGGAGATGGATGGAGCATCTAAGAGCTGTTAGAAAGCTCATGTGAATGTGTGAATCTGTTTTGGTTGCTGTTTTGTTTTGTTTTGTTTTGTTCTGTTCTGTTCTACTTTGAGGGAGGGTCTCATGTAGATTGCCATGGAACTCCTTCATATCTGAGGCTGACCTTGAACTTTTGATATTCCTTACTCTACCTCCCAATACTGGTACTACAAGGAAGCATCCTCATACTTGATTTTATGCAATGCTGGGGACCAAACTCAGGGCTTTCTTCATGTCAGGCAAACCTTCTAAATGCACACATGAGTTAAATCTTTCTTCCAGATCAGAATTTACTATGCTGTGGAGTTCACAACTAACTAGAGACTAGGAGGACCAAGGTAGAAATTGTCAAGTTCTGCTTATTTGATATAACTCAGCTCTATCCAAGAGGTACTTATTTAGCTCTGGAGTGTTCTAGAAAGTAAATCTTGAACTTGGATTTACAGCAGACAGAAGTCAAATTTCTACCTCCCTGTGAATTACTCTGGCTGGGTTCAGATGGCAAACAGAATTAACAATGCAACTGAATAATACTTAACTCCATGTCAGGCAGACTTCTAAGCACTTTACTGAATTGTTTTATTCTTCTTTGTTACAGCCTTTATGTTTAGAATGAGTATTATGCCTGAAGAAGAGGACGGATGACTTACCTGTCTTCTATTCTATAGATTTCTGAAGTAAATAGATGCTCACTAATGAGCAAGTGTTCTGGAAGAAGTAGGCAGTACCTGATAGAGTGTGACAAGGGGATACAGACCTGCCCAAAGCATTACAAAACCTGTCCCTCAAGCTGTGACATTTTACTTAAGGTTTGATAGTGGAACGGTAACTTGCTTTGACTTGAAAGTAAAAACAAGAGCAGGCGCCTCTCGATTGGTCAGAAATAAGCTACCCTTTCCCCCATGAGATTTCTAGCAAAATCAAAAATGAAAACAGTGAATCTTGCCCCACAGGGGGTTTTAAAAGCACACGGTAGGAGGGGTCTTCCATACTTTTCTCATCAAGCTGCTGCTTCTGTGAGAGGATGCTTCTGTGAGAGAGGATGGCTCCTGTGGGATCAAGCAGTCAGGAGGCCAAGAGTCTATGCGCCCTGGAGCAGGGGATCTAGCTGAGACTTGTCAGAACAAAGCGATTGCTTCTGGTCTCCCAAGGGGTCCCTCTACAGAAGCTTGAAGCCGTTAGTTCTATAACATAGTACTCAGGGAACTCGATTGCTTTTTTTCTCCCCTATTTGATGTCTGAATCTCCCTGGGGTAATTTCTCTCTGGACTCTACACGATGGGACTCCAGAACTTTCTCAAGTGGAACCTAAAATGGATCACTTAACTTTCCTGCCTTCTAAGCCTGTAATTTTCCTATTGGAGACTTGTTTTTTGCTCTGGCTTCCAACCCCTTAGACATACCGCCAATCCCACCTCTGCCATTGCCATCTCTTGTTATGACTTAAAACTTTTCTGGCGACCCCAATGTTCTCTCTTTTCTAACATCAGAGATATCAGAAGGAAGTCTACTTATAATTTAGTGACTACTAGCTCTTCATTTGTTACGCCCCTCCCCCGGTGACAGGGACCATTTGTAAATAGCACCTAAGGCAGGAGTGTGCATATCTAACATTAACCATTAGGGTTTTATAAACCCAATGAATCTCCTCATCTCCCCTTCTTGCAGCCTAGGCCACCATGAGACTGCATTAGCTTGCTCTCATCCGGATGTCAATCCTTTGTAGCAGGGATGCTACCTTTTGCTCAGAACCTAACTATCCCTTCTAAGGCATGATCAGCCATCTCAATGGCTTTACACTGCTGAATGAGAATGGCAGAGAGCATGATTTAGGACAAAAATATCAGGGGAAAGCATTCATCCGTGTTAACCCATAAAATCAAAGCCTGAAAGTAAACTCCCTCCTGAACAGCCTCTTAAAGCCTCGAAGCATTTTGTTGTCCCCAGAGGGTCTCAATCAACTTAGCTAGCATTGTAAGACCCTAAGCAAGCTTTTTCAAGATGGTTTCAGGACAGCAACATGTCCCCTTTCCAATAAATCATCATGTCTTCACAGCCTGTTTTCTTTTATGTAAAATGGCGTAAATGTAAAAAGAGGACCAAAGAGGGAAAGAAGCAGGAAAACACACAGAAGCAAAGGATGCTGCGAGTGTTGTCTGAAGGAAGTTTCTTGTTCTTTCTCCCCTTTCTGTTCTTTACATGGGTAGGTGGGAATTATGGGCCTGACACCAAATCAACCATTTTAAATTTGTATTAGAAATTTATTCTCACCTGAGGCCAAAGGGTACTGAGAGCTCCAGCAGCAGCTGAAGGTTAACAGTGGCTTTCCTCGGATTTGAACACAGGCCTATGGGTCTCTCCCTCCTGATGGAAGAGACATTCTTTAGTCCGTTTCCTTTTGTATTTATTTAATTCGCTGCACATAGATATGGACAAAATAGTCAGTTCTCCCCCCTCTCTTTCTCTCTCTCTCCCCCTCCCCCTCCCCCTCCCTCTCCCCTTCTCTCTCTCTCTCTCTCTCTCTCTCTCTCTCTCTGTCTCTCTCTCTTTCTCTCTCTCTCTCTCTCTCTCACCTTGTTCCTTGCTATTGATTCAGAAGGCACCTCCTGCATATGAGCTTATTGCACATCTGACACTAATGCAGAATGGAAGTCTGTGGATCCATGACTTCTATAATGGCTTTGGTTGAATCATCTATGTTTCACTTATATATCTTGCTTTATGTATTCATCTGCTTATTGAACTAAAAATCCAATGAGTATCTGTTTTGTGCCAGATACTGGTTCCACAAATGATTTAGACATGAATGTCTCCCTGGAGTAGTTTCCAGTATGATTATATAGGTGTGGCAAGTAATTGCAGCACTATTCTCAGACTGAGGGTGGCTCTTGCTACTAAGAATACAAAGAACCAAGCATAGGAAGCACTTACTGCAGGGAGCAAGGAGTTCCTAGGTGTGTGGAGTCCTGAGTGTCTGTGTACAGTTTGCATAGGCACCAACATGTTGCTTATTCCAGAGCCTTGTACTCATGGAGAAAATAGCAAAGCCTTTGCCTTAAGGGTGAAGCACAGGGGGAAATGCCAAAGCTTTCCCTTCTGATTGGTGTGTGGGTATTGACAGAATACAGAAAATGTCCACCATACTTTCTCCACCCACCCCCAAGACATTTCCCGCCTGAAGACTGCTAATGCCTATATACCATAAACCCTGCCTTCTTGTTTACCTGGACATAATAACCCAGCCTCTCTAGTAAACTCTATAGAATTAAACATGCTGAGCTTAGAAAAGCATTGAGGTTTCTCCAGGCAAGAACTGAGGCTACCCAGTTCCAGCCTTCCGTCTGTCTATCTGTCTGTCTATCTGTGTTTTTCTTGACTTCATTCTCCTGTGACCCCAGTTAGGTGCAAGTCCCTCCAGGTCATGCATAGACTGGCCAACATGCAATGTTCTAATTCCTTTACCTGTACAATTCTATTCACCCTCCAGTACTGTGTAAGATTCTATCATTACCCTTATCAGCATGCTATTTGGCTTCACATTGCCCAAGGTCACACTGTGAGTCCAAGTCAAAGGTAGGATCTAACTCCAAAGGCTGTCAAACTTCAATGCCACAGTCTTTTTTTTTTCTTTTTTCTTTTTTGGTTTTTCAAGACAAGGTTTCTCTGTGTAGCCCTGGCTGTCCTGGAACTCACTCTGTAGACCAAGCTGGCCTCGAACTCAGAAATCCACCTGCCAGAGCCTCCCAAGTTCAGGAATTAAAGGCGTGCGCCACCACTAATGCCACAGTCTTTAACACCTCCTGCCATTTGGAGGCTCTTGGAGGGAGGGGTACATGGTCAGAGATGATTAAGGCAGCCACGACAGCAGCAATGTGGGAGTTTATCAAATGCCTGCAATGTGCTGTGTGTTTTATACTTAACTATCTCACTTTTCCCAAGAATACTCATGTCACACTCTGTTTTCTTCCCCGTTTGACAGTGGGAAAAACAGAAGCCTTCTGTTAAATGGCCACGCTCTACCTCACTGCTGATCAGAAGTTGAATGTGAAGTTATCTCCTAGGAAGGACCTACCCCCACCCACTCCACACTCCTGTGTTCTGAGTTTGAAATCATCCACAGGGCAACTAGATCACTTAGGCCAGTGGTTCTTAACCTTCCTGATGCTTCGACCCTTTAATACCATTCTTTGTGTTGTGGTGACGCCCAACCATGAAAGCGTTTTGTCGCTACTTTATAACTGTAATTTTGCTACTGTAATGAGTCATAATGTAAACATCTAATATGCAGGGTATCGGACATGTGACCCCTGTGAAAGTGTGGTTCTACCCCCAGAGGGGCTGTGACCCAGAGGTTGAGAACCACTGACTTAAGCATTTTCAAACTGCACCTTACTAGGAATAGCCTACTGTACTAGGCTGTGGGTTGAAGGAAATTTTTGTGGTGATCTCTATACTAAATGGGCTGGCTCTCCCAGCCAGGAGTTTGTGTTTAGGTTGTGATAGACCAGAAGATGGGGCAGGGGGAGCAGTGGGAGTGTCTGTTTACATTCTCATGTTCTGCCTTTCTTTATAATTCCTCTGTCACATTATCTCTGAGACATACAAACACCCTTCCTCGGTGTTCAGTCAAATGCAATAGAGAACCTGTAATGTCTTAGAAACAGCCCTGAGGTTTTCAAGGCATTTCTTATTTTAAATCTTATTTTTAAAAGCCCCTCTCAGGGGGAATATCTGCTTTCTTTCACTGACTATTTAAATCATTCCCTTGTGTGTCTGAATACAGCACAAAGGACATTCGCTCTTTCTCTTCATCATATACAATAGCGTCTTTGACAGAACTTATAAATCCTGAGCTGCAGCCCTGTGGTTGCTTGCCTTCCAGTGGCAAGGCTTCTGAAGTCACTTTATTTTATGCACCCAAATTAAACCAACCCCAAATTAGTGTCCAGTGATCAGTCATATCTTTTAGTATTCCCTCTCTCCCTCCCTTGGTCCCTCCCTCTCCCCTCTATCTGCCTCTCTGAATTTTGGAAAAGTTATAGAATCCCTGGGTTAACTTACTTTTTGCATTTTTCTATGTCATCAGGGGCATGAGCTGTTAAAGGGTCAGTTCCCTTGAGTTGGCCTCGTCCCTTGGGCTGTGGCTTTATATTTGTACAGAGGGCAGATCAGGACCAAATTCATGCTTCAGTGCTATGACTGGGGGTGGGAGGGTGTCAGGCACAGGGGGATGCTAGAGTGGAACACAGAATCTTTCTGTGTTAGCCCTGCACCCCTGGCTCCTTAACCCAGCTTTCGGCTTTACCTAAATGATAAATGGCCCTATTGTTTGATCTTTAGAATTAAAGGGGGGAAAAAAAGAACTAAATCTAGATTAAGCTCAGGACAGAGACCCATTTCATTGCACTGTACTTTAATATTCCTGAGATCCATGGCATTGCGGGTGGCTCCTTTCAATAGCCAACCCCTCCAGGGCAGAACACTATGCTGTCTTTGTTTAATCTGATCTTTCAGCTAAATAGGAGATGGTCACTTGTCCTCACCACTCCCGTGTCCGGCTGCATTGCTATTACTGAGAAACGGACACACGGGGAAAGGTAGAGGCTTCAGGCAGAATATTTCAGCGTGTGTTTACAGGCAGGACTGACTTACTCAGCAATCCTGCTCGGAGAAGCTTCAGCCAATGAAGAGGCTCTATCCCAGCTTGCTTGGGGGCTTCTGAGTTTGAGCTGCCTGCAGAAATGTAAGGCATTGCTTCCTGGCGCTGATGGCAAAATGGGACCCATCTCCAGTGATTCCTTGGGCTTCCCAGCTCTGCAGACCTGGGAGAGAACCTACATAAACATATTGGTGATGTAGCCAGCTTTCAAGGCTGAGAGAATCCTTATGGATTCGGGAGACTGGTTTTTCATTTAGAATTTTCTTTTTCCTTTGGAAGATGAAATGCTTCTCTCGTTACCTGCCTTATATCTTCAGACCTCCAAACACCATCCTCTCTTCCAGCTGCCATACTGAAGGTACAGATCGGAGGGGGAGAGTGTCTGGGTGGGTGGGACAAAGTGGGCTGGTGTCTGACTTCCCACAGGTTCTGCTGACGCTGCTTGCTTCTGCAGCTTACTAGATGACTGTCGTTCCTGGGAAAGCTTGCATCTGACATATAGATCTGTTCCGAAAATCAGCCTGCCGCCTCCAAGGAAAGGGAAGTATTCTCTGAAGAGCAGGATACTGTTGCAAAGGTGATCTCTAAGCTGGCAGCGGTTCTAAAAATCATTCAGAAATATTTCGTCAATTTCCCTCGTTCCATTTAACGTGCAAACAAGTCGGTGGAACTAGTGCCGGGGGAAAACAATCACTGGGTGCTGCCACATACATTTATTCTAGCTCTGTTTTTGTCAATGTCTGCTTAATAACTTGGTGCATGCCCAAGAAAGCAATTAGCAAAATAGAATTAGCTCAGTCTGTGACTGTGGAGCGCCGGTTGTGGCCCTGGAGTACTTCAGTCTGTACTTGGGTTGCTGACTTCTGGTACTTTCTAGAAATCTGTCTTGTGGGGTTCCCAAGTTAATTCTGGAGAAGGAGCATGATCCGGACCTTGTAACAGAATTTCCCTGGTCTCTGCTTCTGTCTTAGCCTGCCTCCTCGACTTCTAGCTGGACATGACATGTATACATGGGTGTGTACTTTCTGTGTGCACATGTGCGTGCACCTTGTAAACATCTGGCAGTACCTCTTCCTCTAAGCACTGCAGATCTCAGCATTTCTCCAGCAAGGAGCTGGTTGTTTCTCTTCCCTATGGGATCTGCCTGTGTCTTTGGGTCTGAGGCTCTCTGGAAAGTGCAGTTTCACGTCAAGCAAGTAAGCTGGATAGTTTTCAGCTGGAGGGGTCATCCTAAAAGTGGAACTGTATTAGGAAGGGCTCTGAGGGAGACTCCAACTCAGTCCAGCCATCATCTTCCTTGGATGGAGGTGATCAGCCTGCTCTGAAACCACCCTTATTTGTCATCCTTGCCGAAGGAGTCTGGGACTTGGGGCTGTGTATAGCAAATCAGAGCAGCAGAGTTTTTTTTTTTTTTTTTTGTCAAGTGGATTTCTGATCACTTCCTATAGGGAAGGGAAGTCCATGTTTAGGGTGACTTTAGATTTGAAACTAGGGGTGGTATTTACATGATTTATATTTCCATTGTCCGTTTAAATGTATTGATAGCTAAAAAGCAAATGACCCACTGGATTTTTTTTCTTCCCCATGGCTGGAATAAAACCTAATTAAAATATCTACATTTTTTCTACATTTATATTGAGGAAGGAGACAGAAGAAGGTAGCATGGATCAGAATCTCCAGAACTTTCTACATACAGAAGACTAAAAGCCATTTGGAAGGGTCCTAAATGGCTTTCCATTCTGATTGGCTCCCTTCTTCTCTCCTCCCAGCTCAGACTCTGAAAACCCAAACACCTGATCTCAGTTGGGATTTTGTGCACTAATCAAACTAAATACTCTGGTCCTATAGACAAAACTGCTACCACAAGAATGATTTCAAACCAATTTACTTTATTCTATCAAAATAGAAACATCACTTTGCCTCAAAACAATTTCTGCTTCACCCCCATGAACAGACTTAAGGATGGAAATAAGGAGTCCTGTATTTGAATTCCTTGTGAATCTAATAAAGAATATTAGGTAGGTGGATAGCGTCCATCAAAATAACATCATGGACAATGCCTTAGGACATAGTGGAAAAGACATGAGTCAGATACCAAGCCAGCTGGCCTACTATACTTAATTGCTCTGCACCCGATCTCTTTTGTAATGTAGAAATAAGAAGCCCTCATCCCCTGGTAGCTGAGAATGAAATGTGACAGATAATAGATTTCCTCAAGCTCAGTACACAGCAAGCACTGTCTGGCTTTGATTCTAGTGTCCCATGTCTTCCTAGGAGGTCCACATTTTCTTTACCCTGCCATCTCCAGTCCCAGGCAGCTTCCTCATACACACCAATGTGTCTCCCCAAACTAGTTAACGTATTGAAAATTCCCCTGAGGAGAGAAGCATGCCGTGACAACTTTGAGTTTATTTTGCTTTTCTCTTAATGCGTATTTCCTTTGAGTGACCCGGTTACTCTACACTTGAACCTATTTGTTTCCAGCTATGAATTCTGTCTTTTATTTAACTGATAAGTGAAGAATGAATAATTTTTTTAGTTTTCCTCAGAAAGGCAAGTAGATATTAAATGCCACCCCCTATCCCAGATTCTCCTAAGAGTAATTCTAAAATTAGCATCCAAAGCAGCTCTGGGCTCCTTAAGGTAAAGAAATCATCATACTCTAAAGACTCGCATGGTCTTCCTCACGTTGCTTAGGTGCTGCTGTTTCTCCACACAAGGAAGGTCATGGTTTGGGGTGGACCTGACCTGTGCTGCATGCCAGCAAGGTGCTATTAGGTGTTTACCTCTCCGAACCTTGGTTTCTGTAAGATAGCTTCAAAGAAAACCATTCAGAATGTCACAGATAGGGTATTAATAATAGTAATGGCAAACTGACCTGTATATTGAATCTGCAATATTTAATGCTGGCCCAAACAGAAAAATAACACTTCATTTAGAAAGCAGATCGAGAACATGAACGTCATAAATTAGTTCTTCTTCTCTTTCTCTCTGTTATTTAATCCAACAGGTGGAAGCTTGTTTCTCTATAGAGTAGTGAGAATGATTTGCTTAAAATACGGAGTCCTGGGGCTGACAAGATGGCTCAGCAGTTAGGAGCACTGTCTGCTCTTGCAAAAGACCTAGATCCAGTTCTCAGCATCTACATAGCAGCTAGTAGATATTTGTAGTTCCAGTTCCAGGATATCTGACCCCCTCTTCTAGCCTGCACAGGTACCAGGCATGCAGGTGATACACAGACATACATGCAGGCAAAGCACCCATACACATAAAAATAGACAGACAGATAGACAGACAGACAGACAGACAGATGATGGCCCTGTAGGTAAGAAAAGTTACTCTGTAAGCATAAAGGCTGGAGTTCAAATCTGTAGCACCTAGATTAAAAAGTTGGACATGGCAATATATACCTGTAATCCCAGAATTGGGAAATGAAGAGCTCATTTACTCCCCCAAATAGCAAGCTTCTGGTTTCATGAGAGATCATCTCAAGGCATTAAAGTAGAGAGTGATAGAATAAAGTGGCCCAAATACTGCTCTGGCGGGCTTCTGTGTCCATGCGTACCCATGCATTCACATGCATGAATTACATTAAGTAAACAAATAAACGATCTTCCTTCCATCCCATGTTCTCAAACATATCTGTACTTAAAATCCTGTCTGTTCTGCTTCCTGTCCAACCTCTCTTCCTGCTTGGCTTTAAGCCTCTCCATCATGTCTGGCTGCTGGCCACACAATCCATTCAACCCTCAACATCCTCCCTCCAACCGCAGGCTTTTAGGAATCCCTTCTGCCATAATTCACTGTTTTTCTAGACTTCGACTCCCAGTTCCAGCCTGAAATCCATCCCTGACCCTCAGCTCATCATAGCTCTTTAAGACCGTGTTTCTTCACTTCAGAGAACATACCTAGCTTGTCACTATGAACAAATTGTTGTGACAAGTTTGTTACCCTGCTACATCGCCTGACAGCTTTGGGGAAGCAAGCCTATGCATGACTGTATTCTCTGCTATACTTCCAGCACCAGGATGATCCCGAGTTGATAACAGACAATAGATAGATTTTCACTGACCGAGAGGATGACACATATGGCAGTATCATGAAATGCAAAATCATGTGTGTGTATATTGTGAAAAGCACCTGAAAATAAACACATAAACCTAAGTTGTCTTACTTATTGAAGGTTGGGGAGCTACAAGGAGACTTTAAGACACAGGGTTTACTGCGGTGTTATTCTTTGAAGCCATGTTTGTTTGTTT
Organism: Mastomys coucha; assembly: GCF_008632895.1. Classification (NCBI taxonomy): domain Eukaryota; kingdom Metazoa; phylum Chordata; class Mammalia; order Rodentia; family Muridae; genus Mastomys; species Mastomys coucha. Next base: position 39,084,370 of record NW_022196895.1, on the reverse strand, counting down.
GTTTGAGAATGTGTCGTGGTGCAGGTGGAATCGGCTCTTCCCTTCCACCATGTTACTTCTGGACATTAAACAGGTTGTGAGTCTTGTATATGTGTACCTTACTGACTGAGCCATTGAGTTGGTCCCATGGCTTTTTACACTGAGATAAGAGAGTGTAGTCATAAATAAGGACAACCAGATAATGTTGTCACTCTGTCCTTGCTTCTATATAACTATGTTAAGGGGTCACTTTACTTATTCCCTAGATAAGAGAGGAATCATCCAAGAAGAAAAATTGGCTTCAGAATTGGGGAGATAACTTAAAGAAACTAGTCAAGGGAACAAATAGGCCAGAGGGGAAAAAGGCCAGAAGAATGGGTGGGCCAGAGAAAGAAAAGAAGACTTGGTGATATTCTTGGAGCCTGATTTGGGAGCAGATACTGGAAGACCTTTGGTTATTAACCAATCAAAGTGGGGGTTCCTATCCTAAAAGAACAAGGGGGCATGTCGTGCGTGTGCCCCCATTTCTATGTGAATTGTCCTTGTTACATTCTTATGTACAAAACCCCACTCACAGCTGGGCAGTGGTGGCACACGTCTTTAACCCAGCACTTGGGAGGCAGAGGCAGGGGGATTTCTGAGTTCAAGGCCAGCCTGGTCTACAGAGTGAGTTCCAGGACAGCCGGGGCTATACATAGAAACCCTGTCTCAAAACAAACAAACAAAAAAACAAAACAAAACAAAACAAAAAAAACACTCATTCTAGAAAAATTATCTAAAAGAAGTCTTTCTATGTAAATTTCAAGACTTCAAAAATGGAGGTATATGCGTCACACAAACTACAGTCACAAAGTTGATCAGACAAGTAAGTCACAAAAAAAAAAAAAAAAAAAAAAAAAAAAAAAACAGCCAACATGAAGCCTGGGGATCCCAACTGGGTGCCAGAGACCATGTCTGGAGTCTCTGGCCTACTCCTCACAATAACCATTCTTATTGAATACCATGATTTGCATGTTTTAAGTGAGGAATTGGCTCAGCCCAAACTTAATAAAGGAGCAGAGCCAAGAGCCAAGGCTAAGCCCTTAGACTCTAACTTTAGATCCCTTCTAGCCTTCATATCACCCTGTTACTTCCTTCTGAGTCTGGGTGGGGACAGCGTCTCTATTGTTTTGAAAGGATCTCCTTACCTATGTACTTATCTGTGTGCTGGACAGCTAGGAGCCACCTGGATTTTGCCCACTCACTTTCACTAGACATTCAAGACAACCTTTTAAAATTAAGAACTGAATTGGAAAGAGGATGAACACACTCACCTATATTCTGTCCATAATGACTCTTCACCCAGAGGGTCAACTTGGAAGCAGAGTCTCTTTCAATGACACCCCAAAAAAGCATGCTGGAAGTTACTTCCCTTATGCACACAAATGAGTATTTTTGTAACTCTTATGTCATAAATAATAGTAACATAAAGAGGAGTGGAGAACATGATCTTGTAATTCGACTATGTGTGCATATGATGTGACTGTGCATGATTGTGTCTGTTTCTCACAACTATCTTAAGGTGACCCCTGTTTTTATTGGGTCTCTGAGAAGCTGGGTAACTTGTCTGTAACCTCCTTCCTGTTGAGAACAAAAGTTAGGACTAGAACTCATGCAGTCTGATGCCAGAGTACATACAAAGAATAGACTCATGGCTGCATTTTTTTTTATTTACAGAATTTCTTATGTTTTGTGTTTCTTAAACTCTCTTCTAAATCCTTTTCGCATACTTAGAATCCTCCTACTCGTCAGAACCCACATCAAATGCACCTCCACCCACAGCTTTCTCTGACAACTCTTTTTCTAATCAATCTCCCTCATCTTCACAAATGTATGCCTGCATTTAAAACCTGTCCCAAACATGGTGCATTTCTCTGTAACATAAAAATGGTAATAGCTACATCAAGGGAACTTTGTTACGATCAACCAGGGAAAGATTGTGTTGTCATTTGATACTGCTTTATGTCTAAGCATAATTTTTAAATTGCTGAGCAGTAGATGAGTGGACCTTCTGATCATCCACTGTGGGAAGGTCTCATTCCCTCTCTTTTTTTTTCCTTTGGTTTTTCGAGACAGGATTTCTCTGTGTAGCCCTGGCTGTCCTGGAACTCATTCTGTAGACCAGGCTGGCCTCGAACTCAGAAATTCACCTGCCTCTGCCTCCCAAGTGCTGGGATTAAAGGTGTGTGCCACCACTGCCCGGCCTAATTCCCTCTCTTAACTCACTTTAGATCTGCACTTGTGCCCACCTCATTTTCTTTCCACAGAAACATTGTGTGCAGTCCATACATGCATGATAAGTCATATGGCCTTAGTCATCTCATGATCTTGTATCTTCCTTCAGCCTCAGCATGATCTCCTTGCCCAGGAGAATAGTCATTTACGCTTGCTGTCTCCCCCTTATTTTCTCTGGTTTCCTCTTTGCATTACTTTACAAGAGTTTTGTGAGAATGTAAATCATTCTTACACCAATGAGTCTAGTCATCTGTGCAACGTCTCCTCTGAGCCAAGCTCTGCACCCCCACCCCACAGGATCATAGGACTACTGATTCCTTCCTAAGAGCTTATTGTCCTGCCTTCTAGGTTTCTGTCCAGCCTTTCTTAGATTCCCCGGGTACTTTCTAGCTGTTTGCCCAACAGTTCCACCTGAAAGTATAGTAGAAATCTCAAAAAAGTCTCATTTCTGCCCTGGAAAAAAACCTGTTTGTCCAGCATATTTATTTAGCTTAAGAAATAGGAGCAACTAGTCACTCCAGCCAAAAAAAATTTTTTTAAAGAATCATCCACAGTTCCTTGCTTTCTCCCATATTCATCTTCCAATTCTGTGATAAATCCCCCTGGGCTTAACCTCCTAAAAATACCTACAATCCAATCATGCTTTATCACATCCATCTCACAAAATGTTTCTACAACAGAGAATCCTTTCCTGGCCTTCCTTCTGAGGCCAGCCAATCTTAATCTCCCTCCCTCCCCCCACCTCCCTTCCCTCGTCTCTCCCTTTATACTGCTCAGATTTGTCTTATTTTATAGCAATTATCTTACCTTGCTTGTTATGAACCAATTAAGTTAATTATTGCCTGCTTTCCCCAACTGCACACCCACCATAGCAAAGGTTTCCAACCAAGCATGGTCCTTAGCTCATAGTAAGTGTACAATGGGCATTTGTGTGCTGTACGAATGAATGTAGGAATGAGTATTCGCATGAAGCTTTAGTATGACATGGGGAGAAATGTGCGCTTGAAATCAGACTTTCCTGAGATCTAATCATTACATTGATAATGACTTACAGGCTTTCAGTTATTAAACTAGTGTATTCCTTCTCTAACTGTAGCAATATATGGCTATGAAAATGGAAAAAAATGGAGCTGTAAAGTAACTACAATAATGCCTTCATATATTCAGTGGATGAAGCGTTGTGTCATTTCCTTTATCCCTGTTTTACTTGCCACAGTAGGAGTCATATATCAATATCAGTAGATTCTTATTTATTGATTTTGGGGGAGGGGGTTGCCTACAAAATTAGCATTAACTAGAAGCTTGTTATGTGCCTGTATTAGGCATACAGTTACTGCCTCACAAAACTATTCACCTTTATATATTTTGCCAGATGAAGATACAAAGTAAGGTATGGTTAGTTAAATAAACCACCTAAAGCTATGAGGCTAAAACATAGCCTATTAGAATTTGTGCCCAGACTGAATGACACTGAAGGCCAGGTCATTATCTGCCCACCACATATCAGAAATTGTATTCAGAACACGGAGAAATGAAAAATGAGATTCTTCCCACTTTAAAATCTTGATACACACACACACACACACACACACACATGCTGTGCCTAAGATTCCCCCATGGGCAATCCATATGACTACATCATAGCTCAGTGATGCTGGATTTCCTGGACATGGGAACTCTTGATATATATTGTTGGTTTTTCCCAGGCAAGTATGTGAGTCAAAGATGGGAATTAAATAATCACAGTAGGGAGAGTCCTGGAAGAAAAAACAACTGCTCAACTGAGTTTCCTGAAATGATAGAGTAAAATTCTGCAATTAAAAAATTCTGTATCTGGTAAAGGCATCTGAAGATATCTGACAGAATCTGTCCTGGGAAGAAGCAAGGTCAGTGTGATACTCCTGGAAAGTGAGTTACCTTCTGTTCAGTATCGGTCTGCTACAAGGTAACTGAGTTTTCTTCAAGCCTCATTATTTAGGTATTGACTAAAATGTCTAAGTAACAGGGAAAGCCAATTCCTTGGACTTTAATTTTGTCACATATAAAAGAAGGATAAAATTTATGCAAATAACAAACAGTTGCTCTAGTGAGCAAATGTAATAATTTATTTCAAGTATATCGAATGGTACCTAATGGTAATTAACTCGAGAAAAAGTATCTATTAATATTAATCTTCTTCATGGTTGTCTCCACAAACACCAGGCATCAACACTTAGACTATGCATTTGGATACAGTGCAGTGATGGGAAAAGGCCTGAGGCTAGCTGGATTCAGGTCATTTTCTGACACTGTCATGCCTTCAGAAGCTGACTAATTCGGTGCTGGAGAGGTCCCTTGGAATAGAGTGAAACCTCATTGCTACAGTTGCTATCTAGAAAGCCCTTCCAAAGGCTCATGTTAAAGATGGATTCCCCTGCCATAGCACTGTTAGGAAATAGTGAAACCTTTAAGAAGGAAGACCTCGTGGAGGTTTATATTACTTAGAGGATTATACTGAAGGAAACAGTGGGACACACACACCCCAGCCCTTTCCTCTTCCTGTTTTTAATCCCTGGTTATAAAGTGAGTTGATTTACCAAGAGCTACTTCAAGGATGGGCTGTGCTGACATAAGCAACAGAGATAATAGGTCCTACGATATCCATCCAGAAATGGTCAAAGCTGTGAGGTCCTTCTTCCTTCATAAGCTGATTGTGTCAGATATCTGATACAATATCTGATATAGTAATAGGCAGGTTACAGTGGTGCTATTGTGGTTGGGTGAAGTGAAATACCCCGCACAAAGTACAACCTCTTTCTGTGTCTTCCCATACCTGGAAGTTGTAATTATTTACAGAAATGTGTAATAAGATCTGTAAGAAACTCACAATCCAATCAAAACCATGGAGAACAGAAAATATTGAATCAAAGCCAACTGTGTGTTCATGATTCTCTGTGTTGGCTCATGAAGGTTAAAGTTCACAGCAATCCTGCATAGCATTACCCATCCTGTACAGGTGATGAGTAAGCAGATGATGTATTTAGTTGGAAACAATAAGAATCTGGTGAGCCCTGATTTTGACTTAAACTTACCTGTCTTCTACATGTCTGTTTATCCATCTTTAAAATGGAAGAGACAATGTTCTCATCTTAGGTTGATTATAAAGACAAGTGATGCTGATCAAAATGTGCCAGGTGGACACCTAAGTACCTCTGCTTCCTCCCAGGGCTTCTCTATCCAGGTCTTCCCAGGTACATTGCCAAGCTTGTCTGATTGCACAGCCAGAGGTCCACCCAATCCACCATGTCCTGATCCACAGGAATTTGCTTTCATTTTTGATTCTCTCAAGCTTTCTCTGGCATTCATCTGTACCCCACACTAGTCAGTGTTGCTCTGATTTATGTTTCTGGATCCATATTTTCTTCCTGATACTTGTACCCTTAGGCCTTTCCTTCACCGGGACCCAATTTTAGAAATCTAATAGGAAAATCACAGACAGTGAAATCATTGTCGTCATTATGGAGCCTGGCCCATTAGTTTTCTGAGTCATCGTTTCTTCATAGGCAGAGTGGACTGAGAGAAAAGATGGCTGAGGTGCCCAAGGTCTTTATCTTCATAAAGTATCTGAAAAGGCAGTGAGCAAGAAAATCAAATGGGAGATGTATCTATGTATTGCTTCAAGGATGTGCTTTAGGGAAGCCTGCTATAGGTCTTGCTGGTGATTCATGGGATGGGATGCCACTGTTCCGGAAATGGTAGACCAGTGAGCATCTTTGTAAATGGAGACACTCCTATACTGCTTTGTCTGTTCAAAAACTATAAACACATGAGTAAAGAACATCCCCATCATGTGTCAGATGCCAGCTACTTGATGGTGAGTGGATACTAAAAATAGATGTAGCTCCTGCCATTGTGAGAGGCAAATAAGCTCATTGTACCCTGTGACAACACTATGAGGGAGAGAGTGTTGGCATTAGGGCAAGGTCTAATGAAATTTTGTTCATTATGCAGAGGAAGATGAGGATGACCCTGATGAGAACTCAATGCACTGAGATCTGAAGGACAAATAGAACTTAGTGAAGTAGTATGAGAGAACTTTTCAGGTCAAGGAGAGCATGTTTGAGGTCCTGTCAACAGAGAGCGTAGGTGAATCAAGAATAAAGGAAAGGCTTGGATGTGGCTTAGTATCATAGTCCGTGCTTAGAATGCCTAAGACTAGGTTAGATCCTTGGCACAGACAAAAAAAAAAATGTTAAACACAAAAAGACTGAAGGAAAGCCAATTGGCTGCATGCAGAGACCAAGAGGGGGAGGTTAAGGTTCTGGAGCCACATAAATTTGTGTGTCTGTGGACATGAGTCATAGAGTTTAGACTCAAACCAAAAAGGAACTAGAAATTATGTCAGGGTGTAAATTTCAGAAAACAATGGTTAGGTTGTATAACATATTTGAAAAATATCATATCTGTTCTTAGGGGGAAAATGTATAACACACTTCATGGAGGGGACATACCAAACAGATATATGTGATCTCTAAAACAGGTCCTCATTGTCTCCTTAGAGTAAACAGACATATATGGGTTCAATGTGTGCTCCAAATGCCTGAATTTTGTTTGTGACTATGACTGAATAATATGGGAGCTTGTCCCTTGTCCTGAGAGTCAGAGAGATTTCTGTTTTCAAGGAGTGGTGGAAGAATCTCTATGCTCCTTTTGACAGAGTCAGTAAATATTCCAGGCATGGAATGGAGGTTTCTCTTCCAGGCTCTGCATTTGAAAGCATGGCATTTATATGACAGGAAAAGCTGTCTTAGGACAGGATCCCCAAGAATGCTTTTAGGTCTTGTTTATTCAGGAAGCCTGAGCTGCTGTATCAATGCCACTAGACAGCATTGCACATTTGCTCAGCTGTGTATTCAATGTAGGCAATGAGATGGGCTGTCCAGGGAGAAAGAACCAAAAGTCCATCTTGTAAGCAAAGGCTAGCAAATGCCTATCTTAGTTATCACTCTGTCTACTCATGGTCCTATGAAACAGATGGCAGGATGCATAGGAAGCTTGGTGATTTCACATTCCCTCAAGTAGCCTGTTACTGCTACCCTGGTCATTGTGCTGGCTAGTCTGATGTCAACTTGAAACAAACTAAAAAGCTTGACACAATTGAGGAAAAAAATGTCTCTATAAGATCCAGCTGTAAGGCATTTTCAATTAGTGATCAATAGGGAAGGGCCTAGCCCATTGTGGGTAGGACAGTCCCTGGGTTAATAATTCTGGGTTCTATAATGAAGCAGGCTGAGCAAGCCGTAAGGAGTGAGCCAGTGAGCAGCACCTCTCCATGACCTCTATATTGCTCCTGCCTCCAGGTTCCTGCCCTGTTTGAGTATCTGTCCTAACTTCCTTCAGTGATGGAATACAACACAATGTGTATGTGTAAGCCAAATAAACCCTTTTCTCCCCAACGTGTTTTTGGTCATGGTGTTTCATAGCAGCAATACAAACCCTAACTAAGACAGTCATATTTAGGAGAACGTAGGTACCACGTCTAATTCTAATGACTCAATTAATTAGCTCATTGTATTACACACATTTCTCATTACTATAACCAAAATGCTGACAAGAAGCAACTCAAGAAGGGATTATTTCAGCTCTTATATACCCTAAGAAGGGATATAATCCATCACAGCAGGGAGGTAGGTATGGCCATAGGAACATGAGGTGGCCTGTCACATAGTGTCCACAGTCAGGAAGCAGCAACAGGGCAGGGAATAGGGCCAGGTTGTAAAACCCCAAGGTCTGCCGCAGTGCCTGGTTCCTCCACAAAGTTTTCACCCTTAAAGGTTCACCAGCCTTCCAGAGCAGCATCTCCAGCTTGGAGACACAGTGTTCAAACCTTGGGGAATTTCTGGGATGTTTCCCATTCAAGACACAGCTCAGTATGCATTTAGTTCTAATAACCCCTTGGAACGAGAAGTTTGATGCATATGCACACTGAGTACCAGAGACACAACCTGCACAAAGCCGCACAGCTAACAAGCAGTAGGAGTGGGACTTGAACCCGGGGTCATTGGCATCAGGTTTCATTCTCCCACCTCCAATGCAGAGGGAGCTTTTCTATCAGTCTCGCCTCTGAAACACAGGTGCTTGCCCTAGCCAACAGCCCATCTCTAAGCCTCTATTCCTTTGCCTAGAGGATAACGTTCATAAGCTCTATCTCAGTACTACTGAGAAACTGAATAAGAAATGTCTGCAAGGCACATACAAGGCACTCAGGAAAGGCTGTTTACATGCACATGCTGGAAAATAACCAAGCAAAGCCAACCCGACCCTACCTTTATGCCTGAAGTTATTAGAGATAAGCCAGTAGGCTAATTTTTACAGAGACAAGAGGCATAGAGAGAGACCTCTCTTCTGTCTTCTGTACCTACACGTGCCTACCTTCTACCTGAGTCTTTCCTCTGTGTATACACTCCTGTGTCTCTTCTACTTCTCATAAGGATGCCATTCCTACTGGATTGGGGCCCATCCCTCTTAAAGGTTCAATTTCCCAACACAGCCAGTCATGCTAGGGATTAGAGCTTCTATTTCTGAATGCAGACAAACTTATACTTTGATGTAAGACTTGTCATTAACCATTGTCCTTTTCTTTCTCCCAATTCTCCTCTCTCTCTCTCTCTCTCTCTCTCTCTCTCTCTCTCTCTCTCTCTCTCTCTCTCTCCCTCCCTCCTTCCCTCCCTCCCCCATCCTTCCCTCCCTCCCTCTTTCTCCTCTCCTCTCCTTCCTTACTTTCTTATTTTTTTTGGCAGAAAACACATTTTTTGTTTATTGGTTATTTGTGTATTTCACTTCATGCACCCCAATCCTACACCTTTCCTGTCCCCTCATACCTGCCCTCTGTCCTTGCAACCTCTCCACCAAAAGAAAAAAATTTGTTGTGGAAGCTGTAATGTATCTCACAGTATACCCTTTTTGTCCTTATGATTTTGCGTGCAAATGTTCATTGCAATGAGTCATTGGTCAAGTTTGAGGCCTCTGGCTTCTGCTTCACTATCAATACTGGATCCTTACTGTGACTCCTCTCACATGTCCTACTGTTGCCCTGTGTCATGGAGATCCTGCAGCTTTGGATCTGCAGGACTGGCCCCTTCCCACACTTCGGCCGTTCACAGATGAGGTAGATGTTGAGGTGGGCTAACTCCAAGTCCTAGATCTGGGCCTGGGTGGTATCTGAGCTGGTTAGTCACCAGCTCTCCCATACCCACACCACCAGGGTGATCTCTCTGGCACCACACCATCTAGCTCATCCAATGCTGAAGCCACCTAAGGCTCAGAGCCACCTCTCCTGTTCTCATACCAACAGGGCCAGTTTACCTGTAACCCCTGCAACCAGGACCAGCTCTACTGTGCTGCCCAAACTAGGTACAAGGCCTGCTCTCCTCTGTCCCATTTCTTAAGTAACACGCTTGTTCTGGGTTGCTCACAAGACCTCAGCTAGGAATAGGAAGTCATACGAAAATGAATATAAAGTACTACGTATAGTGGTGAATGTCTGTAATTCCAATATTCTGAGACTGAGGTAGGATGGTTCTGAGTTAAAGTCTAGTCTGAGCTATATATTTGCTATTTCAATAAAACAATAACAAGAGAAAAAAGGAAGAAAAAGAAAAAGTGTTATATAAGTTACTCCTCCATTCCCACCAACCCACTCTTTATAATGATCTGCAGCCTAGGAATAAATAGCACATAGAGTAATAGACATTTAAATGCTGTAGTGCCTGTCCCAGTTACATCCCTGTCAATGTCTTGCCATTCATCCAGAACAGATATAGTCGATCCACAGCCTGTGTGGCCCTGTGTGATATGGGGTGTCTTTCACTTCTGTCTTTACACAATACCATCCCAATCACAGACACCGTCTCTATATATCTGAGAGAGTGCCCCCACCTTACTTGTCCTTTGCTTCATTTCAAAGATTATCCTTCTACTTGCTGCCTGTCACTAGAGTACACACTCCATGAGAACAGGCACCTCATGCCTTTGCTCTCCCTTGCATCTGGCACTTGGATTGTGAGATGATGTTTCTGTGTTGACTGAGAGAAGCTAGCTGCATAGGCAAGTGGAATTATGAATTTCTGGCCCCTTCTAGGTTAATGCTTTCCAACTGTTGCTTGGCATATGTGAGAATGATTAACAATGCTTGGTTCAGAGCTTACCTCCAGAGCTGGAGAGATGGATCAGCTGTTAAGAGCACTGACTATTTTTCTAGAGGAACCAGATTCATTTCCAAACACCTATATGGGGGCTCACAAGGGTCTGTAACTCCAATTCCAGGGCATCTAATACCCTCTTTGCCCTCTATCAGAACTGTACACACATGGTTCCCAGACATAGGTCCAGGCAAAACAACCACACACAAAAAATAAGAATAAATAAATCTTTAAAAGACAAAAAGAAACTCACTTCCCTCAATATCCTCTTAGAATTAGTAAGTCCTGAGTAAAGCCTAAAGGTCTCCATTTCTGAAAGGATCCCAGTGCCTCTCAGGGAGAAAATACAAAGCACAATACTTTGCTTACTTGGCAAAGGAATAGGTGATACTGTTAATGTGATCAGGGATCTCCCCACTCCTCTGTGTGTGTGTGTGTGTGTGTGTGTGTGTGTGTGTGTGTGTGTGTGTGTGTGTGTGTGTGTGTGTGTGTGATAACAGAGGAGAAAGGAGGCTAGGTGTGACCTTCACAGACAGGTACGCTGCTCTCCAAGTCTCAGTAAGAGAGAGCATTGCTGAAGTGCTGCTAATAGAAGAGCTTTTGTGTTGAACCCAGAAGCCAAAAGGCAGAGTTAATTTCCTCCCCAGCTTGTGCACAGATCAGTTTTCAGTGGTACTGATATGTCCTGGGACTCCAGAAAATTCTCATCCACAGAGCCTGAATTAGGACCATTTTATAGAGAGATCTACTTGAGTTGCCTAAACCATTACAGCTCATCTGTAAATGGCTTGTGCTCAGACCACCTCATGCACCCCCTGCTCTGCAGTTTACTTCTCACAATCCTGTCCCACCATCCAGTGATACTCTGATACGAACAGAGACTCTCCAGGGCAAGAAAGCTTCCCAAGGATGCACTATCAAGGTTCTTTGCCTTCACACTGCTGGCATGCATCTTGATAATCCCCGGGGAATGAACCAGCTTCAGCTTCCTGCTACTTTTAAATAGCTGAGCAAAGTTTATGCAATGGCACTATTACTTTACAATTTTGTAAAGGAAGCTCTTTGAAATTGGCCCTATTCACATGCACAGAATAAACTGAAGAGTTGTTAAACCATCCAGAAGTTTCTCCTAAGTGCTTCCTTCCTCATATTGGGGACTTATGAATTCCACACCAGATTGTGGATCTCATGCTTCCTCCAATGGGGCCCCTTAAATTCATAAGTTCTAGGGCTAGTCTGAAGAGACCTCAGCCTGGGGATTTAGTACAGCCATGTAGTAACCGAACGGATGCCCTGCAGTTTCTCCTGTTCCAGTTTCAAGTGCAACGCTGTGCCAACCTGCATTGTCCCCTGTCTAACTGACCCAAGCTGAGCTTGGCTGCACCTGCTCAGAACAGCCTCTTCTAGATCTATTTCATTTGTGGCCATTCCTACACTTCTATTTGGAAATTACACTTTTGGCTCCTACTCAGATAAATCTAAGCTGAAATAATACCTGGAGATGATCCCGTAGGTGAACATGGCCCCCCCGCCCCCTGGACATCACAAAACATTGTTTATTGAATACAGCATTGTCAGGTTATTGCACTGACCCAGTGAGTTCGGTGAGTGTCCGAGGCCTCAGTAATATGCAACCTTCAATTAAAGAACTACTTGCTTCGTGTGACCTCAGTTTACATCATGGTGGGGGGTCTTCTCCTCTGAATAAGCTTTAGATTATTTAGAAAGAAAGAACATAAAAGTATGTGGAATAAGTGTGTGGCTTAGCCGGTATTATACCTTCCCATCCTTCTATTCTCCCTCCTGCTCTTGTCAGAGGCAGAATCAACCACCAGTCCATTTCTCCGTTCATTTCTTAAATATTTCCTGAGAATGCCTCTGAACGCTTCTTGTGTGGTAAAGGCATGTGCGTTTTTCATGCTGTATATTCTGCTAGGGGGAAGGCAGGTGAAGTATTAGGCACAAGTTAAAGTGAAGGCTAAACGTCAACAACTCATGGGATGGGGAGATGGCTCAGAGGGTAAAGCTCTTTAATGCTCAAGCAGGAGAATCTGAGCTACCATTCAGCTCAGCATGTGCTCTAGATATGTGAGGGCATATGCTCTAGATACATGAAAGTCTCTGGAATCTGTAGGCTCCAACCCTAAGAATGATGTCAACTAATTGGATGTTTCCGTCCACCTTTTTGCACTTTGTTACACTGAGTTCCATATGCCATTTCCTGCAAGTACACAGTGTACTTTAAGTATGTACCCCACCCTCACCACTATCTCCTTTCTAGCCCTTCCCATTGGCTGTTCCTTGAACCTTATTGCTTCCACTTTCATGTCCTATATACATACCTGATTTTATGTGTCTATGTAAAAAATCTGGGAACCATAAATGAAATAAAGGATGCAATATTTGTCTTTCTGAGACTGATTTAGTTTGCTTAGTATAGTTACCCCCGGTGGCATCCATTCTCATTTTAATGACGTAACTTTATTCTTATGTACAATTAAGAAAAATGACATTGTGTGTTAAGTCACATTTTCTTTATCCATCCTTCTGTCATTGGATGGGCTCCTGGATTGTCCCATAATCTGGTCATTGTTAACAGTGCAATAAGCATTCATATGCAAATATTTCTATGGTATGTTCACTTGGAGTTCTTCTGGGTAAATTCCCTGCAGTGGTTTCATGAGAGACCGATAGGAGATTTTGAAGAACCTACACATTGATATCCATAGTGATCAGACTTGTTTTGTGTCCCCACTAACAACATGTAAGGTTTCCTTTTCCTCATATTTGTTTTCTTTCTTCCATGTATACACTCCATTTGGATTATTTTTCCCTCCCTGCCCTCTCTGATCCTTCTGCACTGCCCTTGTATAATAGCCTTCTATATATTCCCTTTCCTACTTAGGAATCTCTTTTCCACATTCATGAATTTTTGTTTTGTTTTCTGACTCATCTACTTTTAATCAGGGCCGTATCTGAGACCATGGGTTTGAAACTATTTATTGGAGCTCCGTTTGCTCACCAATGAATACACATCTGAAGACAATGACTTGTCTCCTCTCAGAATCTTTCAGAGGCCAATAGATCATCACTAAGTGGAAGGGTGCCATGATCCATTTCCCTACCCGTAGATGATTGCTGGCAAGGCCAATCTCCATTCAGGCCCAGTGCCAGTAACCACATCTGTTATGAGTTCATGATTCCATGTCTTCAGACTCTTACATTCTTTCAGCACCTACTTCTGCAGTGTGTCCTGAGCCTTAAAGGAGGTGATATAAATATCTTCCTTGAGCCTAAGCCTCAACTTCACTTATCCGTAACAACTTGGGGCTCCCAAAGTCTACATTCACTGTAATTCACTTCAAAGAGACATTTCTCTGGTTAAAGCTCAGAGTAGCATATGTCCATGGGTATAAACAGATATTTATGAGCTATTTGAACTCTTACCATATAGCTAAGCAACAATAATTTATTCCCCTCGGGGTCTATGATCTCCCCAATTATAAGTGTTTGATGGGTTTTCCAGTATCAAACATGGATTCTTCCTTGTAGAATAGTCCTCAAAACCAATCAAAGAGTGGTTAGTTACCCCCATAGTAGTTACCCACCGTATGCCTACATTTTTTTTCTTATTCTCAAATGTGTTTGAAGCTTCTGTAATGTGCCATGCAGAAGAGAGGTTTGAGAAATTTCAGTAAAGAATCTACTACTGCTTCCGAACTCATGGTGCTTCAACAGAAGAAATAGGGAGCATCAGGTACCAGAAACTTAAATCAGGATGAGGGCAGGGAAGAACCAGAAATAGGATGGGGATGGGAAAGGGACTAAGGGGTGGGAAATAATGGGAATAGACTAGACATGGAAGCCATCTGTGAAGAAGTTCATCTGAGCTTAGATTTAACTGGGGAGAAAAAAAATAGCCACATAAAAAGCTCAGGGAAGGCCATTCCAGGCTAAAGGACCTGTGAGCTCAAAGTCCCAGAAACTGGAGTAATTTGACCTATTCAAGAAATAAAAGATTTGTGTGGAATACCATATCTTTCTGTTATACAGTTTTTAGGATTACTTCTTTTTTTTTTTTTTTTTTTTTTTTTTTTTTTTTTGAGAAAAGGTTTCCCCGAGTATCTCTTGCTGTCCTGCCACTCACTATGTAGACTGGGATGGTCTGGAACTCAGAGATCTACCTGCTTCTGCCTCTCACTCTGCCTCTGCCTCTGGCATGCTGGGATTAAATGTGTGGGCCATCACCACCAGGCTTATAGGGTTATTTTTAAAAATGAAAAAATCCCTTAAGAAATAAGTCCTTTCATGGCTCCAGCAGCATATGTAGCAGAGGATGGCCTAGTCGGTCATCAATGGGAGGAGAGGCCCTTAGCCCTGTGAAGGTTCTATGCACCAGTGTAGGGGAATGCCAGGGCCAAGAAGCAGGAGAGGGTGGGTTGGTGAGCAGGGGCAGGGGGGACGGCATGGGATTTTGTTTTCATTTTTGCTTTTTTTATTTTATTTATTTTTTCTTTTTTCTTTTTTGTTTTTTCTTT
>NW_022196895.1:39021836-39069377 GCF_008632895.1 Mastomys coucha | reverse complement strand
TTGGAGGGGAAACTGGGAAAGAAGATATCATATGACATGTAAATAAAGAAAATATCTAATAAAAAAGAAATAAGCCCTTATATTTTATTTCACCTTTGAAAAAAAACAGTGTATCTTAGTGGTTTAAAACAGGTTTCAGATTCTAGCAATCCCTAGATACTTCTGGGAGAAAGTAGTTTGGCCTTAGCTGTTTGCATTCACTTCTGGGTTTCCCATCTCGAACTGAATGAATTTAAACTGCTACTTTGTGGATCTTTCTGTGCCTCATATTATATAAAGATATAAGAGTATTTCAAATGAATAGTGATTCTTACGATAAATTGGTATAATGAGCCCTAAGTACCCTATTCGTGTTACCTTCTCTGATCTCCTGGTCCTAGTCCTCTAGAATTTCAATTTTCTCAATCTTTTGATTCTACACTGATAAAACCAGCAAGCAAACAGCAAAAAATAATTTCCCCAGTGTTTTAGGATTTCAGTATTCTTGAGATCCTTGAAAAGTTTGATTTAATAGAAGCAAGCCTTCCGAAACCCTCATTAAATTGCCTCTAGGATCTCGACAGTGCTTTCCCCAGGAAAGATTGATTGTTGGGTCCATGCTATCTAGGGCGCATCTTTCATGTTATTTCTACTTTTCTTGTTTTTCTGTAATATGTGCTGCCACCAGCTGTGTTACACTGTCATTTGTTTTCTTGCTTAACCTAAACAATATAAACCCTAGGAGAATAACAGCTTGCCTTATTTCATGAATTACTCCCAGTTCATTCTGTTTTTAAACCCTTACTGATTTAATGATGTCTCTACATGGCCCTAAAAATATAATTGGAGGTGGATTTGCTAATAGGTTTGTGCTGGTTGATTCCTTTGTCAGCTTCGTACAAGTTAGAGTCATCCGAGAAGAGGGAAGTTTAATTAAGGAAACGCCTCCATAAGATTGGCCCATAGGGAACCCCATAGAGCATTTTCTTGGTTGATTATTGGTATGAGCTGGCCTGTCTATCATAGGTGGAGCCACCTGTTTGTAGGTGGTCCTGGGCAGTATAAGAAAACACACTGGGAAAGCCGAAGGAGCAAGCCAGTAAGCAGTGTTCCTTCATGGCTTCTGCATCTGTTTCTGGCCTTCAGGTTCCTGCACTGACTTCCCAGGGGGATAGTCTACCAGCTGAAAGATGAAATAAACCCTTTCCCCCCCAAGTTGCTTTTGGTCATGATGTTTTATCACAGCAATAGAAACATAGCTAAGACAAGGTCAGAGAACCTTGGTTCTAAAAATAGCCCACAGCACAATCTTAGTTGGCAGCATCTCAGTGACCCAGGAAAGCAATGATCTGAGACAGAACCTGATCCAGTAAAACCAAAACATCTATTATTCACCCATTCACTAGCAGATGTTTATTAGGTCTTGATTCTGTTCCAGATAGCAGATTAGTTGCTGGTGCACAGTGGCAAATAAAGTAGATGCCTATCCTCAGAAGAGTGAC
The DNA here is from genome assembly GCF_008632895.1 of Mastomys coucha. Classification (NCBI taxonomy): domain Eukaryota; kingdom Metazoa; phylum Chordata; class Mammalia; order Rodentia; family Muridae; genus Mastomys; species Mastomys coucha. The sequence continues at coordinate 39,067,896 of NW_022196895.1, read as the reverse complement.
GTCTTTTTAATAATCATTCTAATTCTTACGGGAACTATCTCACCAGCAGCCTCAGAACTGTCATTCTTTCCTATGAATCTGAAGACTAGAACCTAAAGAATAAAACAAAACTTGGCAATATCCCTATGAGTAGGCAGAGAGAAAATGATGTTCCTGCATGACTCATTCTCTCTCACACCACTCAGAAGGTGCTGGCTGCTCTAAGTAACATTACACCATTATCAGATGGCAGCCATATATACTTTCCCATGGTCCATAACGGCTCCTCTCTCACTCAGCACATGCCTATGGCAATGCATACACACACACACACACACACACACACACACACACACACACACACACGTGCACGCACACACACACACACACCACTGTACAACTCTCAACACCAAAAACCAATAGCAGTAAATTGGAAATAAGATCCCAAGTGACACAGGATGACAAGGTCCTATTTTCTAGTCCCCAAGCCACTTTGTGCCCGGCAGTGTCACACCTTCAATTGGCAATTTGCAAGCATGCTGTTGTGTTTGTTTGTTTTGTTTTTCATTTTGTTTGGTGGTGTTAGCCAATGAGAAAAGAGACATCAAATTTGTTTTCTTTTAAAAGATGGTTCCATATTTTATAAGAAAATGTGATATTAACTGATGGCATTGTACATCAAGTCAGAATTTTTAACATGCTAGCTATATAGAGTTTACTATTTTATTTTTATTTAAACACCTTTATAAGTATAATTTAGAAAGATTTTTTGTTTTGTATCACTATTTCTTATTTTAGTTAATTAATTAATTAATTATATATCCTGACTTCTGTTCCCACTTCCTCCTCCCCTCCAAACCCCCTCATACTGACCCCATCCACTCCTCTTCCATTTCTCTTCAGAAAAGGAAAGGCCTCCCATGAATATCAGTCAGCCTTAGCATATAAAATCTCAATAAAACTAGAGGCCTCAAATAGTTAATTCTTCTGCCTCGACCTTCCTAGTAGCTAGGACTACAGATGTTCACCCTCATTTCCATCCTGAAACTTCTCTGTTAAAACAGACAAAATAAACTGCTGCACTGGGAAATTTCAGAGTGTTAGGGGGCAGAGAACTTGGGTAAGTATATATGAATGTGTGTATACACTTGTGCATACACAATACATGTTTGTATCCCTATGCACACCCATATTTCCTAGGAACTGTGAGTTTCTTGGAAGCCAACACAGAGTTCCCAAGGTAGACCACATAAATTCCTTTATACCTACCATAGGGTATCCCCAGGCAAAGTTACTTAGTCTGTACAACTGATATAGAATCAAATAAGCTAATCCATAACATTGACCATGAAGTTACTGAACACATTAGTTGATCAAGTGATTTTTACAGATCTTTTTCAAGATGCTAACCCTCTACTAGATCCATTCATGTACAAAGTAAACTATCACTGTTATGATTTTAAAGATGATTCTTAATGCTATGGTTCCATTTAGTTTTAAAGAAAGAGTTTAATGTCCAAATGCATAAAACTACATTTACAACCTAATGTAGGAAACTGAAAAAAAAATAGAGGCAATCTACTGGATACTAGTAACCATTATTAAAATACCATATTATGTGATTTGGCATCTTTGTGTTGTATAGCAAATGATCAAATGAGAAATTAAAGTGTATTCAATTGTCTAGACACTTAGTCTATTTTTTCCTCTTTAATTTCATTCAGACGTTTAAGATTATGTACAACTTAAGTCTTTTAGTCTATGTGGTCTTTTATTTTCCTAATTTTTCCTTCCTGTTTGAAACTGTTAATGCCTTATAAATATATAATTTCAACTTTAGGTATAATTTTATTTCTTAAGTAATATAACAAATTGCTTAAGCTATCACCCAGGGTTGATTGGCCAGCAAAGTTGGCCTTTCTAATTTTCCTAGTCACAAAGCCTTGGGAATCTCCTAATTTCTTTTTGAACAGAAGATGGGAAAATGAACTGATTTTGCTCATTGACTCACCTTTCCTTCCAGGAATAATGTTGAATAAAGTTTTTTCAGGGTTTGCTACCAACATAACATCAGGCTGTCTTTGTAAGAAGTCGGTACTTACTGTTCCCCCAATCCCCTCTCGGGTACCGTAGGAAATCACTAGGAGGTTTATTCAAAAGCATTTGCTGACAAGTCAACAACATCTTCCTTATCATAGGCGGCTGATGTCTGATGTTTGCTTGAGATAGTCGAGTGGCATGTCAGCTGGCATTGTGGACTTCAGAATGAAATAGAAACATTCTACAGCTTGTGTACCTTGTATATAGAATAAAGACAACAACAGGACCCTTATTCTGAGAGTTAACCTAATAAGTACATTCTATAATCAAGTACCCTGTTTGAATCCAATAAGAGCTCAAAATATGTTACATTATTTTCGCTGTAACAAATTCATAGTAGTTCTATAGTAAAATGACTTGTAGACAAAGAGCAAACATGGATTTTCAACTTCACTTACTCTATTTTATTTTAAATAAGCAATAGGTTAGGACTCAGTCCAAAAAGATGAGAGACTGAGATTGGTGTGAATACCTCCTGATATTCATTCTATAAGTCCTCCCAGGATCTGATCCCGGGATCTGTGCAATGAAGGAACAGACAGGATAATTCCATCCCTATTCCAATATCCCAATGGAAATAGATGAACTAAAACAAGAAGTATCACAAAAGGTCAGGCACATAAACCTACTTTGATGAACTGGGGAGAAAGTGCTACAGCAATGGCTGTTGGGTTGCTGCATCAGAACAGGTGTTCTCAAGACCTCGGTTGCGCGCATCAGAGTTCTGTTTGGATAGACTAGCTTTAGGTTGTGCATCCACCAGTGTGGCGATATCAAATAGACCAATAGACAGTAGAGACTGGATTCCTGGGAAGGGTATGGGATTGAAGATCTAAATGATACAGCAAACCATAGGCCTGGGTGATCATTGATAGAAAAAACAGAACCTGAAAAGAGAAGCAGGTCCAGGAAGAAGGCTTGGAGGTCCCCTAATTGTTATCGTTTGGACTGTTGAAGAACTACCAAGGGAGATGGCAATAACCAGGGTGAAGGTAAAACCAGAGGACTGAGCTGTTGTTGAGTAGATGAGGTGAGCCCCGCTACCCTCTTCTTCTTATTATTCCACCCTCCTTGATGGAATTCTACGTAAGTTTTAAGGCCCCAGGTAGGTACCTATAGTAGTAGCATACTCTGTACATTCTGTCCTTTCTCTGTATACTGTGCTTTGCTTTTTCCTATCAATTTGACACAAACTGGAGTCAACTGAGAATAGGAAGCCTCAACAGAGGAATTGCCTGCATCGGATTTGTCTATGGACAAGTCTATGTACTATTTTCTCAAATGGTGATTGATGTGTGAAATCTAAGCGTATGGCAAATCACCTCCTGGGCAGGTGATTCTGGGTTCTATAAGAAAGCAAGCTGAGCATGCTTTGTTTTTGTATTTTTGCTTTGGTTTTTTGTTTGTTTCTTTGTTGTTGTTTGTTTGTTTGTTGTTTGTTTGTTTGTTTGTTTGAGACAGGGTTACTCTGTATAGCCCTGGAGCATGCTTTCTTATATCATGGAGATCAAGCCACAAAGCAACATCCTCTATGACATCAGTACTTGCCTCCAGATTTCTGCCTTGAATTCTCCCCCCTGATTTTTCTCAGTGATGTAATTGTGATAAGTATGTATAAGCCAAATGAACCTTCTCCTCTCCAAATTGATTTTGATCAGTGTTTTATCAAAACAAACCAAGACATATACCATTGATGAATTTTGATTTATAAATTAAGCCTAGTAAAAGAGTAACATTAAGCTACTAACAAGAGATGGTTATAATAGACAATAATAAAAGTGATTTACAATTATAAATTGTTAATTTTAGAATGTCTTATTTAGTAATTTGGAGACATGATTGACTAGATAACAAGCCACAGGAAACAAAATGTGTGTGAAGAACTACTATTAGGTCAAGGAGTGGAGCCCTGCTCCTCCTCTCACAGAGAATGATACCCTCTTGATCAGAGTCAAACCAGGCCAAGTCATCTAGATAAATAACTGCTTTGCTGATGGAGAGAGGGTAGGCCCTGCATTGTGGGGACACTGAAATCAGCTGTGATTGTCCCACTTTTAAGCCAACAGACAGCTATAGACCAGCAATGTGCTCTGAGACTTACAAAGAACTGTCTGATATGCAAATAATATCTAATTACCCCAAGCAAGCAACATAATGGCTCTTTTCTTGGGGAACACAAACAACAGAAGAAGGTTTCTAGGGACAGTTCAGTTCTGTAGAATCCTGTGGAGCCAGGAGGCACAGGTGCAAGTAGGAACAAGATCAAGTAGGAAAGATGGGTAGGGACAGAAAGAAGCACAGATACCGTCTACAGCCATGTGATAGCTCTCAGCGAAAACCTCAGAAGAAGAAAAACATTCAAAAATTCAATTCAGAATTCCATAGATAACTGACCAGCTGGGTCAATAAATATTCCAGTTGAAGCAATAAGTAAAAACTATAGGAAATAAAAAGGGGCCTAAAAGATGCATGAGCCCAAGTTAAAAGGGATAACATGTTTTGAATCGAAGTCTAAGAAGTGTAAGTGAGAGAAGTAATAAGCAGTATCAATATTTAATGAGATACTGGCTGAGATTGTTTAAAATTTATGAAAGTCATTAAGCTACAAATTCAAGAAATGCTATTAACCCCAATCATGATAAAAGGCTAAGAAAGTTCAGAATACTGCCTATGATACAGTGCTCTGCCTAGAATGGCAAAGCCTTGGCTTCAGTCTCCAGTAATGCACACACACACACACACACACACACACACACACACACACACACGCACGCATGCACTTACATATACATACATACATATACACACATACATATATATATATGCACATATACATACACACATATACATACACACATATACATGCAAAGAAACACACACATACACATAAATACACACATATACACATACATACATATACATATATACACATAGATACACATACATATATACATACATACATATATACATACAAACATACACTTGCTCCTGCACACGTGTGCTTGCGTGCACACATACACATACATACACACACACAAAAGAGAGAGACAGAGAGACAGAGACAGATAAACAGGTGTACAAATCATCTGATTATAAGAGGATGAGTAAGTAGCTTGGGGGTGGGAAGAGCTGGGGTGTTTAAAATGTAAACTGCATAGAGTTTAAAATGTAAAATGTATGGAATTTAAAATGTGAAACATTATTTGTGATACTGAGGGAGCCTCCAGGCCAGCATGGGAATTGATGTACTGGTAGGGGCTACAGGTCTATATGTAAATTGGAGAGCCATGTGGAAAAACCATCTCACAAGTAGTTCCTGGGGAATACTGGCTTTTTATCTAACCTCCAGAAATCCTTCTATAGTTCAGCTTGAGCTCATTTCTGCATATACAGACTGCCTGTGAGACTTAACAGGAAGTATTTTAACATTCAATATAAATTAAATTTTAATTAATAGATGTATGCTGTCCTTTCTAGTGCAGCCATTATTTTAACAAGGTAAAATAGTGAAGGTACACTAAGCTCATAGGGAGAAGATTTCAAAGCTAGGAATACATTAGTGGCCCTGACATCTGTTCTTACTATCCTGTGATGACTTGGCATGCCTGTTCTGCAATTTATTTCCTGTGTATCTTTCTTGGTGAAATGTTTGCCCATGTAGTTTTTAAAATTTATATCATTTGCCTCCTTGTAAGCCATTGTTGAAAGTTCTTTATTTTACAGATGTGTCCTTTATTGGATACATGATTTGCAAATACTTTCTGGTTGCTCTCCTTGTATTTTTAACATTATCCCTTTGAAGTGGGAGATTTTAGTTTTGATGGAGTCCAGGGTCTACATTGCAGATTATAAGATACTGCTCTACCTACCTGGCTCAAGGTTACAATGAGTTTTAGTTTTGATGGAGTCCAGGGTGTACATTGCAGATCATAAGGTACTGCTCTACCTAAACTCTTCGCCTGGCTCAAGGCTACAGTGAGTTTTTCCTCCTGTTTTCAGTGTCAGAGGATGTGGCTGCACATGATGTGCTGTTTCCTCCTCTTCCAGTTTCTGAGAAGCCTTGACTAAGATTGTGACTGTAGTATTTGATAGGATTTATCATGGTAACCACTTAGACCAACATTTTAGAATGGTTTCTTATTGAAATTCAGACCTACATTTTGGGAATTTTTTTTTTTTTAAATTCAGTTTCTTGGGAGTAAAGAAATGGCTCAGTAGTTAACCATGTATGGCTCTTGTAGAAGACTGGAATTTGAATGTGGTTCTCAGCATCCACATTAGGTAGCTTGCCTGCAACTCCACTTCCAGCAATCCAATACCCTCTTCTGATATTCTCAGACGTGTGTGTGTGTGTGTGTGTGTGTGTGTGTGTGTGTGTGTGCGCGCGCACACACACACACAGCACACACACACACACACACATACACAGAAACCACATTTTATTTATTTATTTACTTATTTATTTATTCATGCATATGGGGATTTTATCTGCATGGGTATCTGTGTACTTGTACAGCTAGTGTCTGTATGGAAGTCAGAAAAGGCATCAGATCCCCAAGGAACTGGAGTTACAGACCATGGCAAAGGGCCATATAGGTGCTGGGAACTGAACCAGGGTCCTCTGGAAGATTATCCTCTGCTCTTAACCACTTGACAGTATCTCCAGACCCAAGAAACTGATTTAAAAAGTTTAAGAGCTCTGGTTGTTGGAGCTGGAGGAGCCATGCTCTTTCCCCAGGACCCATATGGCAGCTCGCAACAATCCATAACTCCAGTTACATCTTCATAGCAAAACAGTCATGCACATAAAATAAAAATAAATCTTTTTTTATGGTGTGGGGTATGTGTATGTATGTGTGTGCATGTGTATGTGTTTGTGTGTCTTATATTCATGTGAGTGCACAGGTGACATACTTGTATGAGCACATGCTAAGGCCAGAACAGGATGTCAGATATCATCCTGTATAGCTCTCTATCTTGAGCAGTCTCTCAAGGAGTCCCAAACTTGCCATTCTGGTCTAGACTGCCCGTTAGTGAGCTCCTGTCTGTTCCAGAGCACTGTAGCTACAGGCACAGGCAGCCGTGCCTGGCTTTTTACATGGCTGCTGAGGGTTGCAGAGCAAACACTTTAACACACTGAGTCCTCTCACCAGCCTTGGTTTTCTTTTAATGTCTGTAAGATCTACAATGAGCATTCTTTCATTCCTGATACTGTTAATTTGGCCTTGCTCCCTCTACTCATTAACCCAAGTTCAGGAGGATCACTTCCACCCTTCTATGTAAATGGTCTGTTCTGTTCCCAGTTCCAGTTTTATTCCTCAGTCAGGTCTATTTAGGCTTCTTTTTGTAGATCTAAAGGTGGGAACGTGGGTCAATTTACTTAAACTCTTTCACAAATCCTGATGCAAGACTTTAAAGCTACGAATTTCCCTCTAAGCACTTCGTTATCTGCTGTTTCTTGATTTGGGCATGCTTTGTCAGTGTTGTTCAATTAAAAATAGCACGTTGATATCTTTTCTAGCATCTTAAATCCATGAATAATTTAAAGCATACTAATTATTTCCTAATACTGAGGAGCCTTCTGGCCCTACATTTACTGTTAATTTCTAATTTCATTTGTTGGAGCCAGAATTTATTCTGTACAGAATATTCAACTTTTTAAGTTCATGGAACCATGTATTGTAGCCTAATACATGACTTCCTCTGGGGAATAATCCATGTGAAATTAGAAGGGATGTGTGGGTATTTTTTGGATGTCCATATGTTTCACAGTGGCAACTGAGTAAGAATTGAATGATGGTGCTGTTTATTTAGTCTGCTTTACTGGTGATTTTTTTTTTTTGAGTTGCTGAGAGAAGAGTGTTCATCGAACTTCTAACTATGATAATGAATTTGTCTTTTTTTTTTCTGAGTGGTTTCTTATTTGTGTTTTTAAGATTTATTTATTTATGTTATATATGTGAGTGCACCACTGTGTCTTTAGACACACCAGAAGAGGGCATCAGATCCCAGTACAGATGATTGTGAGCTACTATGTGGTTGCTAGTAATAGAACTCAGGACCTCTGGAAGAGCACTCAGTGCTCTTAAGCACTGAGCCATCCCTTCAGCCCTTATTTGTGTTTTTAAAAACTATGTTGTAAGATCTATACACATTTAATATATTTATGGCCTTTTTCTCAATTTTATTAGTTCTTGGACAAAACATATAGTATGTTTTGGTCATATTTACCTCCCCAAATATGTATTTTCTGTTGTTTGTTGTTCTCAATCCATCAAATATAACTTATGTCCATATACTCTTGGATATGTGGTTTTCCATTGGGGTTGATCTACAAATGGTTGCACCCTTAACCAAATTGATTCTCTCAGCACCTATTTGTTTCCAAGAGCTTTTTAGTTGGGGGTGGGACTTGCTATCCAACACACACACACACACACACACACACACAAACACAGATTTTGTCTAGTTTGAGTTTGCATAGGTCTTGTACATGCCATCACGACTGCTGTGAGTTCATATGTGTAGCTACCCCACTATGTCTAAAGACACTGTTGCAGTTGTCAACCACCTCTTGTTTTACAGTCTTTCTTCCCTCTCTTTCACAATGTTCCCTGAGTTTGGGGAAGAGGGGTGTGATACAGATGCTCCAATCAGGGCTGAGCTCTCTACAGTCTCTTATTCTCTGCTCCTTGACCAGTCATGGGTGTCTGCATTAATCATCATCCACTGCAAAAATGAGTTTCTCAGATGAGGGTTAAGAGATGCACTAATCTATGTGTATAATAAGGAGTCATTAAAAATCTGCTTAATACTATGTCTCTTTAGCAGAATAATAGTTCTCCCCTAGGACCTAGGGCCAGTCTAGGTGTATGTCTTTCTGACATAGTGACCTCATTATCAATGTTCAACCAGCATATTCTGAACAAACAGAACCAATGGAACATGCAGAGATTTATAAAAGAAACTCTATGGAAGTTTGTTCACATAAATATGAAAACTGAGAAATGTTGTTATATGCTGTCTACCGCTTGCAGAACCAGGAAGTCTAGTGGAAGATTAAATGTGAAGATAAAGCTTTGATCCAGGGCACCAAGTGGTAGGATTCTTAATCAGAGACCAATCACCTGCAAATTAAGAGGCCATTGGTCAGTCCTGCATTTTGAAGGCCTGGGACTCTGACATTGGAAAGCAGAAGATGAATAAACTATATCCTAAAAACTCAGTAAATTTGTCTTTAGTCCACCGCTGTGCTCTGCCTGTCCTGGGTGGACTGGCATGTGCCCACCCACATTAGTAAGGACCATTCCAAGAGGATTCAAATGCCATCCTCTTCCAAATCACTGCAGACACACCCAGACACAGTACTCACCAGCTACCTGAATACACTTAACCAATCAGGCTGACAGGAGAAGTTCATCAGCATGAACCTCCCCGTCTGATACAGAGGAAATACCCTGTGGTCTTTGTGTGAAAACATGGAGCCCTCTTAGCCACAGTTCTTGTGATTTATCTTTTCCTATCATTCTGCTTTTGACCTGAAATACTGAAAGTATTTTCAGCCAGTACTTAGTCTGGCCCCACATTTTATCAAGTCTGTCAATCTCTGCTTTTTAATTGGTGTGCTCATTCCATTTTTAAATTTACCATATTGCTATTTTTCTGTTTATCCATCTGTTCTTTGCTCCTTATTTCCACGTTTCCTCACTTTGCTTATATTAATTGGCTATTTTTAGCATATTTCTCCTGTATTGACTCATCAGCTATATCACTTAGTTTTGTGCTTAGTGGTTTCTCTAGAGTTGGTTTTCTGTATCTGTAACATATCACAGTGCTATACCACTTTTATAGCACGTAACAGCAATAAATGTTACCATGCCTGACTTTTTGCCATTTTATTCACATATGATATTAAGTTTAATAAACTATACAATGTAACATTTATTATTCATTTTAGTTTAATAAATAATTTCCAATTCATAAATGAATTGAATGGACAATTCTTCCATATTTACTCATGTGCTTACCATTTTCTATTCTTTCACATAGAATTAAATTTACATCTAAAAATCATATATGATGGTGAATTAACTTGCCTTTTATTCCACTTTGGAAAAAACTTTGAAAATATGAGGATATTTCTATTGATGTTAGTATTGTAGATGTTGAAGTGATTTTTTTCCATTATTTCAATAATTTACAGTTGTTCAATAATCTTTTGCTTAGCCTTTTCCTGAATATTTAAAACCTGTTTATCTTTATAACCATTTTTAATAATCTTCTATCATGTGCATAATAAAGGTTTTATTGAATTTATACTAAGTGTATTTTATTACACTTCCTTATTATATAGTTTTATATTATTTTATTAAATTTAGAAAAATTGGTGTGATTAGCTATTATTTCACAGTTTTTCTGCCTTTTTTAAAATTATCATTCCAGCAATTACCTTATGTTCAATGTCTAGATACATTTCCACAGATCATATATGTTTGTCAACTCTTTGAAAATATCAATGTCATCATTGTAACAAACACATTAGAGAGTTAGAAGATGATATGGTTTAGCTTGGCTCATAGTTTCAGGGGTATCAGTGCAAAGCTGGATGTACCTGTAGATTCTGCCCAAGATAAAGCAGTGTAACATTACTTTGGAATGTGGGGATGAGGAGAGAGGACTGCTCATCTCATGGCAATAATTAAACGGACTTAATGGGTTTGACATTATGGCAGAAGGGCTTGGTAGAGGAAAGCTGGACACATAACTGTAGCCAAGAAGCAGAGGGAGCTTAAAAGGAAGATCTTAGGCCAAAACACACACTTTATAGGCACATCTTCAATGACCTTCCTCCAATGAGGCCTTACCTACTTATAGCCTATTGAACTAAGAAATCATTGTATTACTGTGTCCGTATGCTGCTTTACGAGATCTCTCAATAGAGCTACCAACTGGGTATCACACTTCCAACACATGAGCCTTCACATGAAAACCTCATATTCATAATATATAATTATGACCTACTAATTTTGGGGAACATCAGGGAACATCCAAGTCTCCCAATGACTGTAAGAATCGGTTGCAATATATCAGATGTGATACTGCAGTCCCCTAGAAACCAATTATTCACAGCTTTTCTCAAGCAGCTTCCTAATCTCTCAGTGTTCACAGAATCTCCTTGATTAGTTTGGGGATCTTTTTCTTTTTTTTCACTATCTGAACAATCACATGGATTTAGTGGGTTTGACTAATATTGACTAGGCTCATTGGTACTTTACTAATTCAAATTAATGTACTAAGAATAGCATAAGAATATTTTGTGCTCTGAAAGATTTGTAATATTGGGCAGTTTATTCATTGATCCAAACAAAACCCCTAAGCAGAAGGATACAGTTAAGTAAACTCGCAGATGCTATTGGCTTCACTTGCCTTCTTGTTGCTCAGCCTTTACTTCCCTCTATTGAGAATCTATCATGGCTAGCTTGTTCCGTCTTCTTTAGTGAAAACCCAAAGCCTTCCATGATAGAATAGGATAGGATAACACTATTTTGTCATTCATTTATTTAGTCAATAAAATTTGAGTAAATAAAAAAGAAGTCTTCATCAGGTTGATGATGAGCCCTGGAACAACAGTTAACCTTCTAAAGAACTGCTCTGTGGATAAAGTATGACCAGGTCCATTACTCACATTGAGATAGGTCACTCCTCCAGAACCCTTGAAGGCAGATCTGAGCCATGTGCCCTCATTGCTGAAGCATGGGACAATCAGAACTGCTCTGGCAAGCTGCCCACAGTTCCTCCAGCGTCATTCAAAAAAAAAAAAAAAGTTTACATGACAGAATGGTATGTATCAGTGGAGAAAACGAGGTGCTCAAGGTACAAGATGAAAGTAATTTGGATAAGTTGTCAAGTAAAACCTTTTCTGCATTTTGGTAGAAGACCCTTCATGTAAAGCACTCTACTTTTGACATAGTTTCTTTAAAAACTAAGGGGGAAATTAAAAAGCAGAATAAAGCTATTTGGCTGTATTAGAACTCACATTGGCAGGGCTTAGGAGTCTATTCTTTCAGAGGTTTGGAAACTAAAAATTATTTATCTCCCATTTCCATACTGGTAGTAAACATGTGGCATAAAATCCACTTATAAGTTACAAGCATGACCTTAAGAACCTTCCTTGATTTCAGCTGATGGAACAAGGCTAAGCAATAATTGACTGGATCTTTCCCATTTTATCTTGCTTTCCTTGACCTCACCAGATCACAGTTGTAACTTCACCTACCGTTGTGAGTAGCTTTGATTGTTGAACAGCAGTTATTCAAATATTTATGGTCAATCTGCTCCATAGCAATATTGAAAGCAGCAGTGCACAGTTTAAGAAATACATAAAAATCAATGGGGCAAATTTATGTATCAGGAGATCTACATTTCTAACTAAGTGCCAGATTTTCCATTTATAATTTTTGCAAATGAAACACTTTGGGTAGCCGTAAATACTGACCTCTCTGAACCTTCCTGTTTGAATTATGATCACGCAGTAATAAACAGAGAGCAGTATTTGATTTGTAGGCTGAACTATACAAAGCAAGAACTCAATGCTAATGCCTTTGATCATTCTAATTCATTTTTACTGGCCTAAAGGGACATGATAAATAGTCTTTTATAACAGCGTTACCTTCTGTTCTGAGTATGCTTTGGGTCTGGCTTGACACACTTTCTCCATAGCACCGTACTTAGCATTGTATATGATATCAAGAGGACATCATTAAATATTTGTTTATAAGTTGGGTAGTCCAAAACAACATGGACACTGTCTAATTCAACCCTCCTCCTAGGAGGGCACCCTCAGATTCAGTTTCCATCTTCTCGGAGTTCCAAATAATTTAGTCAACTAAGCTATTTCTTTTCACTACCAATCAATATTTGCTATAGTTTCTAGACTCTGGATAAACGATGTTTCTCATTTAGAAAGATCCTTAGAGATAATACAGGGATAGTAATTGTAATTTGTTTTGTTAGCACAAAAAGAAAAATGGGTTTTCTTTTAAAACAATGTCCTTCAAAGGGTGGTAAGGCTGTGGATCAAGTCACATCCCACCCAGTTCACAGATCAGTTTGAAGATTTCCAAGGGAAAAAAAAAATGCTACTGCCTAAAAAGATCATCTCATACCTGATTGATGGAGAGCCATCCCATATCATTAGACAGAGCTGTGCCTCTAAATTTCTATCCTTTACTGTTCTATCTTCTGAAGTCACACAGAATAAGCATTTCAGTTCAGTAGATTAATAATATTTTATGTTTGAACACATTTTTTCCTGAAATCCTTTCCTTTTTTATTTATCTCAAGGCTTTTAGAACTATTGGCATCCTTTTTTTATAATCCTTAATGCTTTCTGACTGGTGTGTGTGTGTGTGTGTGTGTGTGTGTGTGTGTGTGTGTGTACCTGTGTGTTGGAGACATTGGTTCTTCCTTTCCAATGTGGAGATCCTCTCCTTAGATAGGATAAATAAGCAACAGACAAGCTGGAGCCTTCTCTCACCCTGTCATCTGTTAGCATGACATCATCTTTCCAAGAAGCAGGCATTAAGCTATCTTGTTTTTCCTTCTTGCACTAAACCCAATTTCAAATGCCTTTTGCCAAATCTCAGAGACACTTTTTAGTTCATGTCTTGTTTTGCCCTGCTACTGCATTTGATACTGTTGATCAATTTCTCTCTCCTGAAAGTCTCTACTCCCTCAGTGTCAACAAATTCATTTTCCCTTCTTGGGCTTCCTCTTTCCTATTGTAATGACTGTGCTCACCAGAACTCTAGCCCTGACATAAACTTTGTCCTTGAATGAGTTATTTGACTGTTTTAACTACCCTTTGCTCCAATGATACTAAATGTTACCTCCAGCTCAGTTCTCTCTCTAAAGTCAAGATTATCAGTGTATTGATGCTTTAGTATGACTGCAATTGCCTCCACACCATATGTACCCTACTCCTTCTTACCAACAGAGTTCCATCTCAGTGACTAGGAACACTGTAGACTTGTTCATTGGAATAGAAGCTCATGTCCCTTCTTTCTAAAATCCATTCAAACACAAACCACCAAATCTTGCTGCTTTTGCTCTCCATGGTTCCCTAGTGCAGCCCCTCATTTCTGGTTTAAGGAACCTATTCTCTTGCCTGAAGCTGTTCTTTAACAATCGTTCACTCTCTCAGTCTCTCTCTGTATATATAGTGCTCTCTGTGTCTGTTGCTTTCTGTCTGCTCTGTGTCTCTCTCTAGTGCTTTCTCTGTGTCTCTGTCTCTCTGTGTATCTGTCTGTCTCTGTGTCTCTGGTGCTTTCTCTGTGTCTCTGTCTCTCTGTGTATCTGTCTCTGTGTCTCTAGTGCTTTCTCTGTGTCTCTGTCTCTCTGTGTATGTCTCTGTGCTCTTTCTAGTGTCTTTCTAGTGCTCATCTTTCTCATCTCTACTCTGTGTCTCTGTCTCCCTATCTCTGTGTGTATCTCTCTGTGTGTCTGTCTTGTTGTTTCTCCCTGTCTCTCTCTCTCTCATATACACACACACACATACAAGTGCACACACACACATTTCTATTTTACCAGAGTGATCTATTCAAACATAAATTTGATCTGCTTATGTCCTCTTCCCCTTTACCAACAAAAGAAAACCCCACAATATTGTATTAAAGGTTGTTATGGTTAATTGTGATCATGACCTTGATTGGATAGAGAAATGCTTCTATGAGTGTCTGTATGAGTCTTTCATGAGGTCCTGGCAAAATGAATGGTTTCATTTATTCATTCATTCATTCATCCATTCATTTAGAATGTAGATACACTGATGTGAAGTGCTGAGGCTATAGAAGGTGGGGTTTGGGATGGATGAAGTAGGATGAAGTAGGTAGGAGGTGTCTTTGCGGTGACTTTTGCCTGTGACTTCTTGTTAGGGCTTAACTCTATCGCCTCTCTGATGTGCATCTGCCATGCTCATTATGTGAGAGGGAAACTGCTGCAATTGCCAGCAACAGAAGCCTCTCCTTTCAGGTTAATTATGCTAAAGAGTCAAATACATCCATATGATGGCATGCCACAAACACCAGAGTATTAGTAATTTCTTATACAACCTACTGTTCAACTTCATACCTCCCTTACTGCTCTAGAACATGCTTAAGTGTTGGTGTAATTCCAACATGTAGCATGCTGTTGCTGGTCTTCTTGTCTTTGCTGACATTATTTTTTCCAGAACAGAATGTTCATTCTGCTTATCTTCTTTCAATGAATTTTCACCTTCTCTCTTAGTTTTGCTTGGTGAACATCTCCTCAAGGAAATATATCCCCAACAGCACAAAAGGCCTGGTTACCCTCTACATTCCGAAAACACCCTGAGCTAAGCCCTTATCTATCCCTCTATATAAACCAGTTCTGTGTGTATCTGTGGCTGTGACTGTCTCTTACTGAACCAGTTTAAGACTTTATTTCTATTTCTTTATCTTCTTCCTTTTCCTTATAGTTTCTATGGATAGTTTTATAAAGTTTAGAGTGATAAATTATTAGCAAATGAGCTTTTTATCCCTGTGCAGTAGGGTATATAAAGATTGTTAATACTAGTGTGCTTCTAATTTTATGCAAACAAAATTTGAAAACAAAGACAAAGCCACATAGGGAGAAATTTATTTGCTAGACTGTGATTGTGAATTTTAAAACAAGTGTATTTGCTTTGACTTACAGAAAAGAGCTATGGTCTTGATTCCCAAATTTATCCAACAAATGATCATTTTATAGATTAAATATATGTATACATATAGATAGGCAAACTCATTATTTATACTGTTTTCATGAAACTCTGAGTTTAACAAGAAAATAACAGATTACATGTTTTTATTAATTTTTATTTTTATTTATTCTTTAAAATGTTATACAATATATTTTGATCATATTCTCTTCCATCCAACTTTTCTCAGATTCTTTCTCACCTCCATATCTACGCAATTTTATGTTCTATCTCTCTCTTAAAATTAAAAAAAGAAGCCCCCACACAAACAACAACATTGTGGAGTCCAATTTTTGCTAGCCAACTTCTCCTTAGCATGGGGTTGTCTTGAAGTCATATCCAGGATCACCCCCACTGAAAAAAAGAATCTGACTTTTCTTCTCTAGTAGGTATCAATTCCGAATAGTTTCTTGACTAGAGGCGGGTCTCTGTGTCCACTACCCTTCTCTGTGCTGGAATGTTGTCTGGTTTGAGCTTGTGTAGGCCTTCTGTGTTCTGGCACAATCTCTGAGTTCATGTGTGCTGTGCATCAGCCTACTGTGTCTAGGAAATTATGTTTCCTTGATGTCATCTACCACCTCTGACTCTTACAATCTTTCTGCCTTCTCATCTGCATAGATCCTTGAGTATTGCGGGAATAATAAAATAAAAAATAAAAATAAATGAATCCACCCCACAAACTTTCCCACCAGGCCACATTCTTGAGCTGGTTTTGACTGGCATCACCACATCCTGGAAGGTTCTTATTATTCTCTCTCAGCTATTAAAAACATCTCGCTCACATGCAACTCTTTGCACACCCCCACAATCATTCATGTAAATAGCACCTAAGACCCAGTAATTAAAGCATGACTCTTAAGGCCTTAATATCCAATTAGATTTACATAATAATAAAATTACAATTTACAAGATGCCAATATAATAATTTCAGAACCAAATATTCTAACCCAATTAATCTATTTTGTAAAAACCTTTGCTTGGTTGTATAACCTTGTGGGGTCTGGCTCATCCTTATCATCTGCCTCCATGATCCCCTCTCTTCTCCTGCTCCTGACCTTTTTCCTTCTCCAACTTTCACTCCACCTCTCTATTCCTGTGCAATCACAGGCCTGTCATTGCCCTAATGTGATTGGACAGAGAAAAGGCTGCAGCACTTGAGCCTTTCCAAAGGGCCTTTAATGTTATTTATCTGTTCCCATATCCTTTGAGAATTCTGTACAACCTTTTGATCATATTTATTCTCTCCTATCTTCTCTCTATTTCACACCCATTCAACTTTTTGCCCTCATTTTATCTTTCTACTGAGTCTAGTCTGTACTACCTAGGTCCTCCTGGGTGAGTGGCCATCCTCTGGAATGTGTTCGACCAATGAATGGGCAAACCCTAAAAGAAAGCTAACGTTCCTTTTCCTGGCAGCTATCATTGACCAATAGCTCTTCGGCAATGGGTACAGAGTCATGCCCGCCACCCACTTCTGTGCTGAGATTTTATCTGATTTGAGCTTCCACAGATCTTGTGTATACTGCTACAACTCTGTGCCTTCATTTCTACAACTCTCCTGTAGTGTCTGGCAAAACACTTTTATTTTATTGTAGTCATCCATAATCTCTGGCTCTGATATTATTTCTGTTCCCCGACCCCCATTCCACAATGATCCCTGATCCCTGGGGTGTGTATATAATATAGGTGTTCCACTTAGCTGAACACTCTACAATCTCTTATTCTCTATATCTTGACCATTGTAGAGGAGGAGGAGGAGGAAGAAGAAACAGCAGTAAGATTTGCAGAAGAGCAACTGGGTGGCTCTCGTTAGAGCTGAGAGATGCAGTAATCTGCGGGTGTAAGAATACGTCATTAGGAGTCAGTTTAATACTATGTCTCTTTAGCAGAGTAAGAGAAAAAGGAGCTCTCTTATGGTCTATAATACTTTTAATCACAGGATTGGGGCCCTGATAACTATCCCAGATATGGATTACATCTGGTAGAGCAAGTCTTAAACCCAATTAGAAAGTGATTGGTTAATTCCCATACTTGTGTTGAACCAGTGGGCACATCTTGACACTCTAGTCGTTAGTTCAAGTCATACTTTTTTTTTCCTGCCATGACATGCACAGCACAGTCCAGCATTATGATAGCTAGTTAGTAGGGATCAAGCTTCCACATCAGGATCAGCTTAATTTCTTCCTGTCCTAAGATTCAGAAATGTTTTATCTTCAGCCATAAGTTCTCACTGTTAAGTTCTGGGGAGTAACCAAAAATAAGAGCCATACCTGTAATATTTGATGATCTGTAGGAACTTACTGGCCAATGACTTCAAGAGAGGGACTCATTCATGAGACTAGATTTTATGTGTTAGCCTATAGCACTGTTGTTGCTTCATTACATATGATGCTGTCATATAGCTAATTTTAATGAAGAAACTATAGTAGTGATTATACTAATAATAGCTAACATTCATTAGGGCTTAGCATGTAGCTCAGTGGGAAAACACTTGGATCCTTTGCACAGTGCCACCAAAAGAAGGAAGGGGGTAGGGAAGAGAAAGGAAGAAGCAGCAGCTCTGGCTTACACCCATACATAATCATACAGTCAGTAGGCTCCTACTGTTGTCCCATTTTATGTTGAAAAAATGCTGAGGGTGTTGAACTCATCTTTATGCTAAGTGCCCTGTAGTATTACAGTGCAATATGAGAGAAGCCAATGGTAAGATTCAGAGAAGAGCAAACTGGATGGCTTATCACCGGAGGGGTCAGAGACAACTACACCAAGGCATGTGGCCTATGAATGGAAAATTGAGTAAGTTTAGCCCTTTCTAAGAAGAAGAAACATGTGGGGGAATTTATGGCATATACAGTACAAACTAAAGGAAATTAACTTACTTGTAAAAATAAGCTGGCTGAAATCTTAGTAGGAAGTCCATGCCATCATAATATAATTATGTGAACTTCCTTCTAAAAGTGTACACAGTCAAAGAAGATTTTAAAGCAATATAGAGTGAACTCCACTATATCCCATAAGACTGACTATAGTCAAGAGAAGAGTCTAGAGGCCTAGTTATATTATCACAAACATTTACTGAGCAACTCGTATGTCCCAGACATACTGATGTATACAGTGAGCAAGACAAACAGCAACAATCCTTCTCTTCACAGAATTCTGATTAAAGGACACAAACAAAATGGATGTTTACTGTATAAATATACAGACAGACAGACAGAAAAATAGATGATAAATAGATACATAGATAGATGATAGATTGATTGATGGATAGATAGATGAACAGACTTATATGTTTACATACAGTTATATAGGTTTGTAATGATTTGGCTATTTAGAAAACAGAAAAATTAATCAGTATAGAAATGGAAAGTTCTTAGGTAGATGAAAAGATATTTAGAACTTTAAATCAGGTTCTAGAGAACAATCTTATTGAGAAGGTTCACATAAGCAAATATGAAATAGGTGAGAAAATTATCCGGTTGAGTAAAAAGTATTATGAGAGCAAGGTCATGGGCGTGCTTGCAGTATTTAAAGTGCAGTAAAGAGGCCAAGTGGTTGGATTGTACTGAGCAAGTACATTGGGATAAAAGACATCCAGAGGAATTAAAGTGAAGGGTGCACCTCTTGCAGTGATTGACATGAACAGCCACCACATTCCAAGCAGAGAGATGCCATTGTGATTAGCTTCTATGTGGATGGAGACTATCTGATGGGTTGAGAGCCATCAGGAGTGAGGTGATGAGACTCTGTTTTTACAGGTCATACTGTCTTGATCTGGGGTCACTGTAACTAGTTGGTGTGGCCAGTTGTGCTGGCAAATTGGATGCAGGTTGAGTGTGAGAGAAGGGGAAGGATACTCCAGTGCATGGACTCAGTAATAACTGCTACTTGTTTTTCTATGCTGCTGGGTTTGTGTTCGTATATGTGTGCACATACTTTTATATACTGTGTTTATAGCCCTTTTATATCAGGCTATAAAAACCGGAATTTCCTTCTGACAGATAATTGGTTGTCCCTGTGAAAATGTGTGCTTATGAATATATACATATCACGCTGCTTTTGATTAAGACCTCAGCTTTCTGGAGAGCTTTCTCTTCCCGTCTACGCTCATGATATACCGGTCATAGGTTGGCTAAACAGAATATGAAAATAAGGTATTAAATTATATATAAACCTGGTATCTTGAACCACATTGGGTATGAGGGTGCATCAAAAATGGAATTGCTATAATAATCATTTTATATTTATAGTAATTTTTTAATTGGTGGACATATCCATATTGGTGCCCAATACCTTCATATAATATATAAGAATAGTCTGTATACTATTAAAATTAATTGGGAACATGTAAAACTTAGACTTTCTTTCAAATGTTTAAAATATCTAACTTGTATCTATTTTTTTTTTTTAGTTTTTTACCATTTATCTATATGTTAAAATTTATATAGCTAAGATCCTCTGCTGTTGAAAACTGATATATCTAGGGTATCTTTATTATTAACTTTAATTTCCCCTTCTCCCAAATTTAAAAATGCATGCAACATATCAACACTAAGCTGAATTTTAAAAATTAAAAACACAAAAGATATTATTTGCCTTAGAAGGAATATGAATCATGTAAGGGTAAGGAGTTGCTCCCTGACACTTCATACAAGCATCCCAGATGTCTTTCAGGGTAACGATACAGAGAGAGAGAGACAGAGAGACAGAGAGACAGACAGACAGACAGACAGACAGACAGAGACAGAGAGACAGACAGAGAGAGACAGAGAGAGAGAGAGAGACAGACAGAGAGAGAGATACAGAGCTACAGAGAGAGAGGCAGGAAGGCAGGCAGACAGACAGACACAAAAAATTAAAAGGAAGGAAGAAAGGAAGGAAGGAAGGAAGGAAGGAAGGAAGGAAGGAAGGAAGGAAGGAAGGAAGGACAAACTGAGTTGGCCAAAAGCCTGAATTAGAAAATAATATGAAGCAAGGAGTGGAGTCAGTATTAAAAACATTCTAGACATTTATTCGTGACTTTCTCTCAGCCAGTTAATGAGAAAATAGGGCAGGGTCACTGTTATTGCACTGAACTGCAAAGGTTTCATAGGAAGACATCTTTTCCTGGCCCTTAGTCATTAATACCATTTCTATGGTGGGTAGCAGAGAAAGCAATTTTAACTACCTAATGTATGGAAATTACCTCTTTCTGGTGACTGTGGGCAAAAACGAAGCAGCACATTCCCAAAATCAAAAGTTATGCTATCGATCACTGAGCAGTTGGCTGAAGTAATACCCATGAGGCTCATGTGGATCTTCAGCTTCCCCAGCATGTCTTGCTTTAATCATCTATGGAGGGTTCCCTTCTGGTTAGACTCACCCTGATTCATTTCAGACCTAACAGGAGATTTAAATCTATTTCATATCTATATACTACTTAAAAAGTCACACAACTTCTTGTTCCTCCACATCTTCTGAATTGTCACTCGTGGATTTTCTTAGTTCCAAAGATGTTGTCTATGAGGACAATATGATGACATGTACCTCTATAAGCAACAGTAGCAATACACTAAGTGGTTCCCAAAGAGCTTTCAAACCATATGT
This sequence comes from Mastomys coucha, assembly GCF_008632895.1. NCBI lineage: Eukaryota > Metazoa > Chordata > Mammalia > Rodentia > Muridae > Mastomys > Mastomys coucha. The sequence continues at coordinate 39,046,475 of NW_022196895.1, read as the reverse complement.
AGCAATGAGTTTTATAGAGCACAATCTTGTATTTATTTGTGTAGATACTACACCACTAAAGCATCAATCAGTAGTGGGGTACAGACGGTGAGATCTAAGGATTACTCAGGAGTATCTTTCTCATGTTGATGATTTGATAAGAACTGAGCATCAGAGCTATCCAGTTTCCTGACCAAAGCCTAGGGTCCTACTATCTGACATGCTATTTAGCAAATGACCAAGTTATTTTGACAGCTGATCAAACAGAAGCTTGAATTGTGTTCCCTCTGTTAAGATAAACAACTTACCAAGGATTTTATGCAGAAGAGAGCCTGACCTCTTCCTCCTGCTAGAGTAGGCATGCTGTAGCAGAGATCCGCAGTAACAATCTCATGCCAGACAAGGGTATCAGAAAGTGATTCTGGAAGAGGTGATTCTTACAGTGCATCTAAAAGGATGAGTAAGATTTTAATGGATACACATTACGGGTCATTCCATGTGAATAAGCAGCTTGATCAATGGAGAAAGCAATGGGCTCAAGTGTAGGTTAACCAACAGAGAAAGGTCTTATTTGCTGAAGATAAGTGTTGAACTCTGAGAGAAATGAGTCTATAAAGATGGTCTCCAGAGAGGAACTTTCAGAATAGACACTAAGGGACATGAGTTAGAGCCCTGAGAAACAAACAAACAAACAAACAAACAAAAAGTATACATTTAGCAGCATTGGTGTGTCATGAAATTAGACAACTATTTATTATGTTTATAGTTCCTGCTTAGAATCTAGTGAGTGTCATTCCCCACACTATATAGATATTTATTTATGTTCTACACATGAATGAAAGTGGTTCTTGGCATCCCTGGTAGGAACTAGTCATTCATTTTTATCAATGTTTAATAAATAATGAACATCAATCTAAAATTTGCTGCTCCTGGAGATTCTACAGACTTTGGGTTATAAAACTACATATCATTATTTTGCCCTCATAGAGGGCCTCTTCAGAATTAAGCCAATTCACAAGGGACAAATTAGGAAATAGGCAAGAACAAGAAATTGTATAGCTTTTTAAGTACTATGTAGAATTGAAAAAAAAATTTAAAGTTTCTCAGGGCCAGAAAGTGGGAGAGGGCGGGGTGGCAGGCATGGGGAGGGGGGAGGCAACAGGGGTTTGTTTTTGTTTGTTTTTTTGTTTTTTGGAGGGGAAACTGGGAATGGAGAAATTCGCATGTAAATAAAGAAAATATCTAAAAGAAAAAAAGAAAAAAAAGAATAAACAGAAAATGTTTTAAATTTTTTAATCCCAAAAAAATAAAAATAAAAATAAAGTTTCTCTTACATCTCAAAAGAATCAGAAGGGAGCCCTCGGTAAAGGATGAAAGCAACACATGACTGGTGATGTCAGCCCTCATGTGTGCCTCATGGGTATTACTTGAACCAACTGCTGAATGGTAAATAGCATAAACATTTGAATTAGGATAATACTGTTTTGTTTTTCACTGAGTGTCACCTGGGAAAAGAGAATTTCAGTAAAGAGACAGCCTTCATCAGATTGGTCTGTAGGTGTGTCCTTGGGGCATCTTCTTGATTAATAATTGATGTAAGAAGATTTGTGGTCTACATGGTGAGTACCTTCTAGATAGGTGGTCCTGGGTTATATAAGAAAGAGGGCTGAACAATCCATGAGAGACAGCAAACAACAATTCTCTGTGTCGAGTTCCTGCCCACCAGCTTCCCTTGATGATAGACTACAACCTGTAAGCAAAACAAAACTCCAAGTTGCTTTGGGCCCTGGGCCTTATCATAGCAATAGAGTGAGCCAAAACAGTGGATAAGGACCAGCAGAGTCCTGGCAGGGTTTATCACTTTTCCAAGGCTACAAATCTTTCAAATTGTGGGGAATCTTTGCAGTCCTGAACAGGGAAGCTTAGCCCCTGATCACCTTTGCTTTGTCACTGCTACAGACTCTGATGGAAGATGAGGACCAAAGGGGCCTTTAGAAATCATTTACTTGAGAGACTCTACATGTTCAGTACCTAGGGGTAAAGGATTAGGATTAAAAACAAGACAGCCATTTTGACTGAAAAAGTTTACAGAGCTGTCAAAAGCTTAGTAATCAAGACGAATAGTGTTGTCACACAATGGTTAGGAAGGGCTTGAAACTTATTTGCAAACTTGGGTCCTCTCCTTTCTACCGTACTGGCCCTCCTCCATTGACCAGACAGGGCTAGAATTTTCACAGGCTTCACTGTGCCACCTCTACCTGGGTTTCCAGAAAATCACTTACTGTTTAGGGAATAAATCTATTTGCTCTGAAGATCTAAATGTCCTCTTTCTATGTTGACATATAATCAACCACAGAAAGGTCCATGTAAGGGGCCCTGGAGCTGACTACCTCAGCAGTGGTTTTCAACCTTGGTGACATGTCAAAGTCACCCATGGAAACTTGTTATTTGAGGAAGTACCAATGTCTAGATCTCACTCCAACCGCATAAACTAGAAACTATGGGAGAGAAACATGGCTATTGGTATTATATTTACTCCTTGGTGATTGTTACATGCAGCCAGGGCTCCAAATCACTACATAGGAAGATCCTGCCTTGGTAGAATATAACAGTCACTGTCACTGTCCTAAGAATCAGGACCTGGATATTATCCTCACCACCTTCCATGTTGTCAGCCTCATATCTGCTATTGGTTTGCATTGCTGTCCATTTCTCTGACAGGATATCTTGTGGAGGTAGGAGCCATATCTTGGTTTACATACCATTGACTCCACATCAACTACCCAGTTGGCAGTTAATAAAACTTTGCCCAAAACATCACCAGCATTCTGCTCTAGCCTCCTCCCTCCTCCCTCGGTCCATGAGTGCTACTGGAATAATTCAGACAAGACACACAATATAGTATAGAAAATAGGTAGTATTTTATAAAGCAAGTCTTCTCAAGGAGTGGGAGTGGGAAATGGCCAGAGGAACCATGACAGAACAGAACATTTCAAGGCATCAGAGTGAACCCATGTACACAGGTCACACTCTCAAGGAGTGGGCGGGGACAGTAGCCATAGAGACGATTATGTCAATCTAGTTCAGACAAGCTTTCTATTGTTCTTAAAGACTTCTAAATCAGACAACTTTTTCCAAAGGGTGTTTTCCTGTCCAGTGAATGAAGAAATCATGGTATGGATGTCATTGTTCCTTATCAGGAAGCCTCCACCTGGATTAGCGGTTCTTAACCCTCCCAATGCTGCAACCCTTTAATACACTACCTCACTTTATGGAGAACCCCTAATCGTAAAATTATCTCATAACTACCTCATCAAGGTAATTTTGCTACTGTTATGATTCAGTATAAATGTAGGATATGCAGGATATCTGATATCCACCCCCAGGTTGAGAACCACTGACCTAGACAGTACTCTGAAACACTCAGAATGCAGTGTCTCCTCATCTCAGATACTATTTTAGCCTATCACCAGAGTCCTGTGGGTTTGGTTGCTCGTTTTACAGTGTCCGGAATAGTCGAGAGGGGTCAACACAATGGCGCCCAAGCTTGCTAATATCTTCTCTCGTTACTAAAAATTATGAATGAATTAATCCCTAGAAACGGTGCCAGCCATGTGAATCAGTGCGTAACCACGATATGCGGCATAGGAAAGCTGTCAGAACCGGATACTGGCTTTTGAGTGGAGGCTCTGACGCTCTCCAGACATGCTGCCTTTTTGAAAGGCCCTGACTTCTGGGTCTCATTCTGTTTTAACAATTACCAGCAGCATTTCATAAGCTATGCTTCCTGGAACCCTCAGGGTCAGTGAATGATGAGAGGGAGCTGTAAGGGCAACTACAGTAAAGTCTATTTGTATCTGTTTCTGGTACTACTCATCCTGGAGAAAAGAATTTAGCAGCTAAAGAAAAACGGTTTCCAAACCAGGGTTCTAGAAGACTTCTGGATGCACATTTCTCCAACACTGGGTGTTTTTCCAGCAGGGACTTGACTCAGAGTTCTGTGAGGACTGAACAGCTGGCACAGTCGGGTTGTTATTTTCTAGAAGGTCTGTAGATGTGCATGTAAACACAGGTGGGTTTTTCAGAAAAAGCCTTGTAGGAAGGAAGCCCATGCATTCTGTCTCATCTGCCCAAGCAGAATGTGCCAGCAGACGGACTGAGTCACCCACTTCCTATGCTGGCAACTTATTAGCCACCCCTGATTTTCAGGCTCAGCTGAGGGCGTTTACCAAGAGTCCATTTCCAGGTAGGGTGCACTCTTCCAGCTGTGAAGGGGTTTGGCTTTGCTCATCTCTCCCTAAAGGGATCTGTCTCTGCCTGTAAAGTTTTCCTAAAGATCTCCATTGCAGGTCTTTAGAGAAAAGCATCACAACAAAACAAATTTTCTTTTTGCCTTAATTAAAATGTCAGTTCCAGGAATAAGATAGAATGTCCCTGGGGCTTTTGTATATGGCATGCGAAGTGAATGGGAAAGTAATCCTTTTTTTTTTTTTGAGTGTTGGGTCTCAGTAGAGTGACTGACAAAAGTTGGGGTGATCTGACTCCCTCCCATTTCCCTAGTGTCCAACTCAATCATCTGTTTGATACCTATGATTTCTATTTATATATAAAATTTGCATTTTCAAGGAAGGTAAGGGTAGGTCTAGGAATCCATTCATTTAGATGCTACAAATGAAAATCCAACATTTGTATTTCCTGAAATGTTTATAGCCAAGACTCCAGAACAAATTTTCTCTTTGTGTACATAAAGATATTGTTAGGTTTCATGGAAGTATACATTTTGCTTACAGAAATTAGGTTCCATCCATTCTGTAAATTATGCTATGTCGTATATCACCGAATCTGCCTTCAGCTAAAAATAACAAATATGTTCCCATGCTTAAAAGCAATGACACATTTTTCTTTTTTCTTACTTCAACTTATTGCTTTGCTCCTGAGTCATCTGGTCCTGAGCAGGCCTGAAGAAAATAACTGCACGTCTAGTGCTTGGAGAAACTGCATTTCTAGTGAGTTTCCAGATGATACTAATACTGATACTAATACACGCAGGTCTAGGGCCTGCATCTTAGTAGCCCGATGGGATTACCAAGAATGTGTCAGGCACATGTGAAAGACTACATCTGTGGATGCAGTAATGTGCAGAGAGTCTCATTCCCATGTGCCTATGAGCAGGACTAACCACCCTAAGGAGATGGTCTACAGCTGAAGCTAGTTAGCCAAAACAAGAGTTCAAGTCCATGCTGTCTGATGTGGCCAGTGACTCATATGACAGAGGGCTGAGAGAAGGTGAGGTTTAGTCAGTGGCTGACAAATGGAAGAGCCTTAGTGCCTTAGCCAGGGTTTCAGTGCTGTGAAGAGCCACCATGACTCTTATACAGGACAACATTTTATTGAGACTGGCTTACAGTTTCAGAGGTTCAGTCCATTTATCATCATAGTATGAAGCATGGCAGCAGACAGGCAGGCATGGTGCTAGAGGAGCCTAAATTTCTACATCTTGATCCTAAGACAGCAGAAGATTGTGTCCTGTAAGCAGCCAGGAGGAGACTGGAATTCTACACTGGGAGGAATTTAAGCATGGGAGACCTCAAGCCCACCCCCCACAGTGACACCCTTCCTCCGACAATAAGCCACACTTATTTCAACAAGGCCACACCTATTCCAACAAGGGCATACCTATTCCAATAATACTACCACTCACCATGGGTCAACCATTCAAACACATGACTCTCTGGGGACCAAACCTGTTTAAACCACCACACTTAGAAATCAACCTCCAAACTCCAGGAATGCTGACAGAGAGAGGTGGGCAAATGCAGAGGGAAGTGTTCCTGCCCAGTCACTCAGGACACTCTTTCAGTTCCCTTTGTGGTCTAGTACTGTTCTGGTCATGAAGGCTGGTAGGTGTTCTTAGCCCCCAAAGGCTAGCACTGTAAAGGAAACAGATACAATATGAAGACAGAAATGGCAAATCTTTTCATCGTATCTAGTCACACTCTCGGACACCTGCTAGACCAAGTGAAGAGACAATTTTTAACCAGAAGTGGCTTTCATGTTCTGAAGAATATCCAGCAGAAGTGCTATCCACAGCAAACTTGGCTAAGACTAATAATGTAGTGCCTGGTTCAATGACCTCTAACACTAGTGTGTGTGTAGGTGTCTCTGTGTGCCTATGTAATTGGAGGTTTGAGATCAGCCTCAGGTATTATTCTTCAGGAGCTTTTCTGCTTGGTTTTGAGAAAGGGTCTCCCACTAGGCCCTGTGGCTCATTCATTATTCCAGGGTAACAAGGGATTCTTCTATCTCTACCTCCCCAGCCCTGGGATTACAAACCATACCTCTGTGCCCAGCTTTGAATACAGGAACTCGGTATCAAACTGGATTTCACATTCTTCCTCTGCAGTGCACATTTTCCAGTCCCTCAAGTCAGTACTTTTAAAAAATAACTAAGTGAAACTGGAGTGTTTGGGATTTGAACCAAGTACTATCACCAGGAGACAGAGTAGAGTGGCTTCGGGAAGGGATCTGAAGATCAGAAGAGCTCCCCAAATTTCAAGCAACCCCTCCCTTTTCAGGCCTAAGTCCCTGGATGCTCCTGGAAATCCCACCATTGCTTCTGGGTTTCTTGTGAAGCCTCAGAGCTTTGTTTAAATACGAATACCTATTGGACAGATGCAGATGGCCTGCAAATTTAACAGTTGAATCTGGTACTAGAAGAAGTGAACTTGGGAAGACCTACAGTTTTAGTGATGGATATAGTCCTGTGTGTCAGTCTTGGTGTTTTAAAAGCCTCAAATGGAAGTTCAAAGAGGTCAAGAGATCCTTTTTTTCCCAAAAAAGTCAAAACCAACCTGCCAAAAGTCAAGAGAAGCCACAAACTTGGCACTGTCAAAATAGGTTAAGTCTAGTGAGAGAGAGAGAGAAAAAAAAAAAAAGTCTAGGGATCCATCCTTAGCCTGAAGCATACTGCCTGAAGGAAGGTATAATGAGAGAAGGAAGATAAAGGTGCAGAGGAGATTATGATCTATCCCTCTGTGGTAACATTGGCTCCAAACAGAAGGCCTTGGGGTTCCCTACACCTAGTTCTTTCATGAGCCCCTCAGTCACCGAACCAGACAGTTGTCTCCTCTCTTACCTCTGCCAGCATCCAAGGACAAATGCTCATTGTCACTGGGACTGTGGCTCCCACATGCGTATATCTGCTTCTATTGACTCAGCCTCCTGTGAAGACACTGGAGTTCTGTCTGCTCCGGCATACTCCTGTTCAGGTGGCCTAGTACCAATGGGATAATTGCAGCTTCTGGTTCCTCCTCTCCTTTCTTTTCTATGTTATTTCTTTATCCTTCCTGTTACTTTAGGGTCTGAGTTTGAGGCAGGATTCCACTGTGAACATCAGGCTAGCCTTGATTTTACTAGGTAGCCCAGACTAGCCTCAAACTTAACTTTGTCTTCAGCCTCCCTGGCATTGAGATTATAGGTATATCCCTCCATGCCCATCCAGTGTACTTCTTTCATGAAAACTATCTTCCACCAATGGGGTATTTGAGCCTACCCTGCACTTTCACAGACATTTCATGCTTAAGCTGTATCTCATGATGTCCTCCCAAAGTCAAAATTCTCCCTCTACACACACTGTCAAGCTCAAATATGCCTCCATGGAGATGCCTTCTAATCTACCAGTTAGAATTGATTTCTTCCTCTCTTTGGTAACCCAAGAGCATTTTCAGTCATGAGCCCAACTTAATTAATATCCATATGAAGCCATGCTTATGAGCACATTTATACACATGCCCTAGTGTCACTGATCTTGGAAACGACTGAATTTAAAAGAGGTCATTTATCTTAATTCCAAGATTCCTATGACTCCTACACGGTTGCCAAAATTGTCATTGGGTGTCTTCGTTCTTTTACCTTAATTAAAGAAATGGGACTCAAACCCTGGCTCAGAGCAAATTGAATCATGGCATATATCTCACAATCTATTTGTTGGATTTTTAAGAGCTTTAAAGCAATCCTAACACAAGTAATGCTAATGCATTCTTGCTAGCATCTCTGGAAAGCTCATTATTGGAGGTGGGAGGAAGAGGCTCTTAGGTTCTTGTTCCCTTATGAGAGTGTCTGCCTGTACTGTATTATGTTCACTGTTCCCGACATATCACTCTTCTTAGTTCTGTCCTGTAGGTATTTTCAGAATCTTGATAACTAGATTTTTAGCTGTATTGTTTTTCCCTCTGAATCCTCATAAAATGATCCCCAGCATATAGTAACTACTTTGCCAGAAATAATAGTGGCAGGTAGGTCGACAACAAAGGCAACTTTTGTTCTTTTACAGTGTTCTGGAAGTACCCGTGTCATTTCTAATTCAAATCTGCACACTCCGCCTTGGAGGATTAGCTCTCAAAAGGGAACGCCTACCACTCTGGTTATGTTCCCAATTATAACATGTATTTCTCTACAGCCCCAGATGCAATAGAAAGCATACCTTTTTACCATAAGCAGATCATTTATTCCCTCACTCAACAAATAATAATGCACTACTACTCCACGCCAGACGGTGCCCAGTGCCCAGGCTACAACAATGAAAAAGGCAGGCACCATCCTGTTGAATCTTAATATGAATACTGATTACCATGGGAACCAAGAATTGCAAAGTGAAAGTCATTGTGAAAATTTAGCAAAGTCTTTCAAAAGAAGTGGTATATATAATCTAAGGCATGAGACAGCCAGATAAAGGCAGAGAATGGAGTATGAGCTGGGGCAGGAGAGCTTTACCACTACTTCAAGGAAGTCTCCCTGCACCATCTCCATTATGGGATGCCCCAGATGGTTGGGTTCTCAAGCATTCTATAGTTCATGCTCACCGCCTTTATCACCTCCCATTACGATGGCCTGTTTATTTGTTGTTCTCCACTAAATAACACAACCCAGAAGACTAAGAAGTGTGCCTATTTTTATGAGCACTATATCCTGTTGGTCAGGCACAGCACAATAAAATGCATTGACTAACATACCCTGCCCATGGCGTTAGCATTTACCATCCCTGTGCATGACTCGCAGGTTGCCAAATACCAGGGTCTGGCGGGTAGAAGGAGAAGGCACTGTAGGCAATAACATCCTGTGGACAGGCTTAACCTAGGGCTGTTAGGATTTGGTAGATAAAAACTGAACACCTATTTCCTACCTAAGATGAGGTGAGTTCCATGTTCTACAACCTGCTTAAGACCTTGAAGCCCACACTAATAAACTGCTTACATATTGCTCACAGGCTTCCTTCTCTCCCGATTTCCTGTTCACATCCCAGTATCTCCTGGGATGACTTCCAAATAAGCCAGTCTTCATTAGAGTCTTGACTCAGGACCATACACTAAGATGACCCTTACTAAAGAGTGCCCTGAATGACAGGGTATCTTAATGACTTGGCTTTATATTTGCTTGGTTAAGCAGGGTGTGAGCGTTCACCTTTCCCTTAAGCCTCTGAAAAAATGTTCCCATTAACCTTACTGGCCTGTTAGTTAGCTCTACGGTGTATAAAAATCCTGCTTGAGCTATATACAAAGTGGTTGAAATGGACTATTGCCCTGTCACATGTCCATCTGGCCTAGTTGGGACAATCAGGGTAAGAAGTAGGTAGCTATGGAGATGATTTTGACTGTCTGCTTACAGCCTGCTCAGCTATTCCTGAAGTGGGTGCATACCCGGAGGGAAAGCAGGGTGCCTTTAATGAGAGGTAGTTTACTGTAGGTCACACATAGCCCCTGGGCCTGCTCCTGCCTCCTGACTTAAATAACAGTTCTGATTCCTTAGACTGAGACTACTAACACAAGCAAGCAGAACCTCCTGTGGATGTGACTCACATCTGATAAAAGGGATGGGGATGTTTCTGTTACTAGGAAAATGACAAGGATCCCAGTCAAGATCCTGATGAAGGCAAGTGTGACCCTGATAGGAGGTAGGAGCTTTGCATAGACCACCCATTGAAAGCCTCCAAACACCCTATGTCATTGTTCTAACCCTTGTGTATTTTTCGTAAATAAGGAAGCTTATGCAGAGAGAAACTTTACACAGTGTCAATTCAGTCAAACTGATGTGCTGAAAGTCATAATCTGGGGACTATAACAACGGCTCAAAAATAAATATATCTTTTTGTGTGTGTGTGTGTGTCTGTTTCTTTTTATTAGATATTTTCTTTATTTACATGTCATATTAGTTCTCCTTTCTCAGTTTCCTCTCCAAAAAACAAACAAACAACAGGGAAAGGAGAAATCAAATATATCTTTAAAAATTGTTTAAATTAAAAAAATAAAATTATACTCTGCATAAATCCCTATTAGATACTCCTTTGAATGAATAAATTTAAGTGTTGGCCAAGACAGATGCCTCACCATCTTTTGGTAATACTTTAAAATACCAAAAAGCATCACCATAGCATCCCAGCTAGCACAGCCCATGGGGAGCATCCCCTCCCACCGCAAGAGTCTTTAAGGAAATTTCTCAGTATCCCTTTGAGATGAGGTCTGGGTGTTCTTAAGTAGGAACTTGGAACTTTATCCTAACTCTTTTGCAATGGGGCCCTCTGCTTTCATGAAACCATGAATAGAGCTTGCCTTTCCATGGTTTCCACGCCAATCAATTGCTAAGTAAGGCATTCCCTAAAAGGAGTAAATTTAAGCCCTAGTGAAGAACGGGGCTTCCTCAATCCCAATAGAAACAAGGCTTCCTCAGTATAGTCCCAGATGGTGGAAGATAGTTCAAATTCAACCTGGGACCTTATATTAAAAACAAAATCTAAGATCTGTAGATGTAATTCAGTGATAGTTCATTTGTCTGGCATGCATGAGACTTTGTTCAACCTCTTGCAGGATAATATGATAAACAGAATTTCAGTTATTCAATATTTCTCCCATTTGGTGGAAATAAGAGAGGCCTATAGAAAAATAAGTACAAATACCCAACATACAGACACATACACCCACATCCACAGACACAACACACACACACACACTTCCTACTGTGTAATAGCGAAAAGTCCTCAGGCATCAGTAGAGACCAGGTGAAGAGCCTAAACATTAGTTTCACATGGCAGTGGCATAGTGATGCTGTCTCAGTTCCTTTCTAGAGCAGTATAGAACACAAAGCCAGTAGAAACAGGAGTGAAATAATATCCAGAGCTGCCAAACTCTCAACTATGAGTTTCCATTGAAAGGCATTTGCCATAGAAAGATCAAGAAATTTCATGACGTGAAAGAAACAGTGTTGACTCTAAAAAAGATAAAGATGTTAGAATTGCCTAACAAACATTTTAAAGTATTATAATAATAATAATAATAATAATAATAATAATAATAAAGGCCTCCAACAAGTAAATCTAAACAGGACTAGAACAAATGCAGAAATACTCAGCCAACACAGAGGATATTCAAAGAAACAAATCAACTAGAACTAAACAACTAAGAACTAAAACAACTCAATAACCAAAAGCAAAGCAAAATAGAACTAAGTACATGTGATCAAAAGTGCGATGAGGATATGCTGGAGAAAAGGCCCGGCAGAGGATATGCTGGAGAAATGGCCCGGCAGAGGATATGCTGGAGAAATGGCTCGGCAGAGGATATGCTGGAGAAATGGCCCGGCAGAGGATATGCTGAAGAAATGGCTCGGCAGAGGATATGCTGGAGAAACGGCTCGGCAGAGGATATGCTGGAGAAATGGCCCAGCAGAGGATATGCTGGAGAAATGGCCCGGCAGAGGATATGCTGAAGAAATGGCTCGGCAGAGGATATGCTGGAGAAACGGCTCGGCAGTTAAAACTGCTTCTTTCTCTTGCAGAGGAATTGAGCTTTGTTCCCAGCACCTACACTGGGTGGCTCACAAATGCTGGTAACTCCAGGATCAGACAGCTCCTTTGGGCATCTGAGGTGCCATAAACTCATGAAGGGGCACACAAATACACATAAGTAAAAAATAAGGTCTTTTAAAATGAAACGACGAAGACAGGGATGATATCACTGAACTAAGAGAGCAATAGAATTATTAGGGAAGTGCTAATTAAAACCACAGTGGCACATCTCCTCGTGTCTGCTAGGATGACTGTCACTAGCAAAAGTGTTGACAAACATGTGGAAAAAAGGAAATAATTTTACATTGTTGGGGAGAACATAAAAATAGCACAATGGTTGTGGAAAACTGAATGAATACTCCTCAAAACTCTGAGAATATAATAGGACTACCAAGTGATTCAACAGACCTATTTTTATATATTTGCCCAAAAATCTTGAAGTCACTTTTTAAAATAGATATGTACATTTTCACTGCAGCAGCATAGACAACAGTTGTAGAATCAGTGCAATGGTGTAATATATTCTTTTCATAAACTTAAATATTAGTCACCCTCTTTAAACAAAGAAAAATCTGGTCCTGGAGAGATGGCTCAATGCTTAGGAGCACTGACTGCTCTTCCAGAGGTCTTGAGCTCAATTCTAACAACCACATGGCTACTCACAACCATCTGTAATTCCATCCACAGGACATCTGATGCCACCTTCCGACTTCCATAGGCATTGCACACATGTGGAGCACAATTATAAGTGCAGGCAAATCAGACATACACATAAAATAAAAATAAATATTTTTAACTTTATGAGAAAGATTAGGGGGAATACACTAAATGAAATAAGCCAAACACAAAAGAGTACTTATTGTATTTTCTCACTTAATTGTGAAATTTAAAACCAGTCAAAGCCATAGTAGAGAGTATTATAAAAGTTATTAGAAAATGGCAAATAAGAAATATAAGATGATGATGGCCAGAGGGTACAGAGACAGACAGAAGGTATAAGATAGTTCATTGAAAATCTATTTCACTGCACATAGTTAATAGCATGTTACACATTTAAATTGCTAAGAGGTTATACTTCACAAGGATCCTCAACACAAATACAGAATAAATATTTAGGTGAGGACATGACAATTACCTTGATTGAATTATTTAGTAATTTATTTATAATCCATAACATTATGCAATACAGAAATACATAGAATTGTAAATTTACAGTGAGATAAAGAATTTTAAGGAATAAAGAAGAAATTGAGATATTCTCTGGTGAAGAAAAACTAAGAGAAGTTGCCTAAGGAAGAGCCTCCAAAAGATTAAAAGAAATGATGAAGAAGCTTAGCTGATAAGAAAGGAGTATGTAGGCCACTAGTTCACAAACTGTGGGGTACCACCCCCCCTTCAGAGTCAACCAACCCTTCCGTAGAGCTCTCATATCAAATATCTTGCATATCAGATCTTCACACTATGATTCATAAAAGTAGCAAAGTCACAGTTATGAAGTAGCAATGAAAATGAAGTTATAGTTGAGGGTCACCACAACATGAGATACATTAACGTGTGGTAGCATTAGGAAGGTTGAGGACTACTGATGTAGGACAAAAACTGGGAAAGTATAGTCGTTTCCCCATTTCTTGAATTTTGTGTTATATTTCATGGTTGAAGCAAAATTGCAACATTGTCTAATATGGTTCTACACATATATTTTGGAAATGTTGTCGGTAACTATAATTGTAAATGGAGAAATAGAAAGAAATAGAAAGAAAGTCATCTATACTTCACTAGAACTAATGAAGTAACCAAAACAGTAGATTGTGAAGTCTAAGAAGGCATTTTAACACCTATATAAAGACATATACTCTAAAACACTAGATGTGAACTGATGTTAGTTAGTAGAAGGTTTGCTGTACATGCATGAACCCTGGGTTCTATATCCATTACCTTATAAAGTGGGCATAGTGGTACAGACATGTAATTCTAGCACTTGGGAAACTGGAGGCAAGAGGACCAGAAGTTCAAGGTCATCTTGAGAACAAGTTTGAGGACATTATGGACTACATGAAACACTGAAAAAAAAATAGGAGAAAGGAAGGAGTGTGGAAAGAAGGGGGCAGAGAAGAATAGAGGGAGAAAGGGAGGCAGGGAGGCAATATAAAAATGGAAATGAGATATGAATCAGTGACTAAGATCACCGGCTGGTCTCACAAATGTCCAGGTTTAATTTCCAGCACCCACATGGTGGCTCACAACCATCTGCGGCTCCAGTTCCAAGAGATCTGATGTCCCCTTCTGGCTTCCACGGGCAGCAAGGATTCATTCACATGGTCATGGAAATGCATGCGAACAAAACACTCAGACTCTAAAAACAAATCGTGTTTAGAAATGGAAATCTAAAAAAATGTTCAAGTGTCCTATGGACACGAAAAAACAAAGCTCCACAAATCTAAGTAAAATGGCAAACAAAAGCCATAACGTATCAAAAGCTGGCAAACAAGTCATCTCAATGCATTGATTAAAATGAAGAAGGGGCAGGGTTGATCTTCTAATAACTGAATTATTTGTGGCATATAAAGAACTCACTTCAAATACAAGAATATGAGTAAACTGAAAACAAAATGATGGAAAGTACGAATGCAAATGCCAGTCAGCTGTAAAGAGAGCTGACCTGTTAGTATCAGGACAAAGAAGAGAGAGCGGGCAGCTTACCAAGCCTGTACACATGTGAATCACACAGCAGAGCTACAAAGTCTATTAGGCAAACCAATGCGATTGCAAGAAGAGACAGACAGCTCCGCAGCCATAGCCAGAGACTACACTAGTCCTGTTGTAATAGTTGATAAAGCAATTAGACAGGAAACTGTAAGTTTGTGCAAGAATGCAACAGCAATCAGCAGGCTGTGGAACTGACTTAATATTTTGTCTGCATTCACTTTTTGGAGACCTACATCCAACAGAGCAGAATGATTTCTTTTCCAAGGGCATTTTGAACCGAGACAATCTCCAGGACTATACATCAAGTCTCACGGAGTTGTGTATAATCAAATCATGTGGAGTTCATTCTCTGACCATACTGAATCAAATTAGAAGTCAATAGAAGAAAGATAACAAATGTTTCTCAGTGCGTGGAAATTAAGAAACACCTTGAGTAACCCATAGGTCCCAAGAGGAAGTCTACAGAGAAATAAGTGCTTCAAACCTAACAGAAACGAAAATAAAATGCGTAAGGTGTAATATGACTGGTGCTAGGAGGAAAGCTTATAACACTAACTTCAGATATAAGGAGAAAGTCTCAAATCAATACTTTAAGTGTCTGCCCCAAGGCCTGGAATAACAAAAGCTTAGAGCGAATAGCAGCAAAAAAAGTATCGATGGAAACAAGGACCACCTAGGAGCAAAGCACACTGTGCAGCTGGCTTGGGAACCGTGTGATTGATCTGAGCACTCAGGCCAACTCTGGCAGAGGCTGTGGCTCTGCAGTCCTGGGCTGATCGCTGGCCAGCTTGTGGGTCAGTGTTCTCCTACTGTCAGCTTGCATGATAGTCAGGCCAGGCTGTAGATCCAATTTCTCAATTCTGTCTGTATAACATCCTTGCAATGACAGCTAGCAGACTGATGAGCAGACTGGTGGCTGCTGAGTTAAGGAGAGGGGTGGCTATGAAAGGGAAATGTGAGGGAATCCCGTGGATTGGAAGGTCCTGTATATCCTGTACCTTTATTTGTATCTCTGACAATGTTTTTGATCGTGGTATTATAGTGTAGTTTTGTAACACATTATCACGAAATAAATTGGGCAAAGGATACTAGATATTAAATAGGCTGTACTACTTTCTATACCTGTTTATACATTTCATTTTCCTTAATTTTGAAGTTTAGTTGGAGAAATCCAAAGAGAAGAGGATCATTGTCTTGTATATAATGCCAGTGGGATTCTTAGCAGCAGCAGCAGTGAGAATTGGTAACTATGTGAAATTATTGACTCTGCTGGGGGAAATATGACAACATACAAAAGGACACTATAGAGATCCAACTTCATAGGGACCAAGAAGGCATTACTTGAGACTACCAGGTCCTGTGAGGCTCGACACCTTAACCAGACTAGGGATGGTGAGGAAATGAAGAACAGATGCTAAAGAAACAGCAGACACATGGACACATTAAAGTTGGAGTCCAATGAGCAGTGTGTGCTCTGGTGGAGCCATACCTACTGATGCCACCACCAAGAACCTCAGCTTATTTGCTAATACAACACAGGGGGAGGGGTTAACTACTCTCGGTAGAAGATGCCTTTAGGTGAGCTGTCTCGGGCCTTGAACATCTGGAAGGAGGAAGCCAGAGTTGCTAGTTTTTGTACACATTTCTCAGTTATCCACAAACACCTGCACTTGAGGAAGAAGGCTTTGCCATCTCTGAGCCTGATCCATGTAAGCAAAGGCGATGTTAATTTTCTAAGGATCTGAGTTATTGGCCCTTGTCATGGCTGAATTATGGATAAAAGTATGAAGAAAAACAATCTTGAATTAAAGATGTGGATGGTTTAGTCAGTTACCCCAGCATGGAGTAGTACTTGGTACTAACCACCAGGCTTGCAGTCCACTCTGGAGGGACTTCAGGCTTCTTATGTCATGTTGGTTTCTTTTCCTGAGCAAACAGAAAAGGTGATGACATTATCAGAGAGATGACGCACTGCTCGAGAAGCATATAAAATGAAAGAGCAGTTTACAAAATGCAAACCTTGTTTCATCTACTTTTCTTGATTTCCATGTTTTTATTGGGGTGGAGGAGTGAGGTGATGTTTGTAAGAAAACAGGAATATCATGAAAATGACAACACCAGTTGACATTCCAGTTCCAATTCCAATGGGAAGTCCTGCACAGTTCTACCCTCTGGGTAAAGAGCTACAGGTGATCAGTGCTTGCTGGGAGAGGGGAAATGATTTTCTTCCAGGGAAAGGTTCTCACACAGGTTGTTTAATCCCAAGTGGTCATCTCTACTTGTGTACATATAACCAAAGTTAAATGGACTCAATGGATTACATATGTATGTGTGTATGAATATATGTGTGTAAGAGAGTGGTGAGACAATAATAAATAAGAGATCATGGACTTGGGAGGGTTCAGAGAGGGAACTGGATGGGCAGAAGGAAGGATGGAAGCGATGGAGATGCAGTGCTAATTGTGAAGTTCTTAAAAAAATATAAAGCTAATAAAAATTTCAGGAAGAAATTAATTTGCAAAAAAAATCAATAAAACTTTTAAAAGAAACAGAATATGGCACAGGAACTTTGCCAGCTTAATTAGACTATAAACCTAACCTACATTAAGTATCCATATGGCACTGGAACCAAAATAGATAAATAGCTCAATGGAACAGAACAGAACATGCGGAAATATCTTGATATAAACACAGGAGTTTGCTATACAAACCTAAGAATGGTCAAAATCACAGGAAGGAGAATCTTTATTCAGGACATTGTTGTAGTATCTGGCCATCTGCTAAGGAAATTAAAATTAGGAGTTGTATCCTTACCTTATATGATATATAAAAATTAATTCAAAATAGATCAAGGGCCTCAATATAAAACACAAATTATAAAACTCTTAAAAACAAAACAAAAAGCTGGATTTGTCAATAATTTTTTTGAATGTGATATTAAAATAAAAAAGTACAGACAAATTGGACTAACTCAAAATTTCTACTCAGCAAATGGGACAGTTTGCAGAGTGAAAGTCTAATATATAGAAGGAAGAAAAAATTTGCAGAGTGAATCAGCATTCAGAATCTATAAAGAATTTCTAACACTCAACAAGAGAAACAGCCCAGTTAAAAGTTATGAAGGACTTGTGCATTATTAGCTTGGGTTCTCAAAAGGAAGAGAACTGGTAAGATGGCTATATCGTGAACGTGGGTTTATTCATCTGGCTTACACTGTATGATCTGGGGAGTCAATGGATGTCTTCATGCTGGAAAGGCTGAGAAAACAGTATCTGCTCAACCCCTGGGGCTGGACACCTCAGTAGTCACAAAGTGGAGATGAAATTCTGGAGAATTCCTGCCTCTGTCTACATTGGAAGGCTTAAGAAAATGGATTCTGATGGCAGAGGAGGATGACAACTCGGTGGCAACAGCAACAGCAACTGAGTGGATGAATTTGCCAACAAAGCTGTGAGGCAAATGCAGGTCAAAGCAAAAGTTGCCCTTCGGACCTTCTTATCTAAACCACTGCAGAAAGGTAACCCTACATCTAGGAGCTCCCCACATCCAAGTGCTCCACACATCCTCGTGCTCCCTACATATAGATGTTCCTTACTTCATGGAATCAAGAAACTCCATCCTAGGTACACCACAACTTAACCTAGACTACACGTCCTTCCCTCACAGGTGACTACTCATAGATGAATCTAGGTCCTGTCCAGTTGACAATCTAACTTTCCTCAATAGATATTTATCCAGAGAACATGTACAGTCAATAAACATATGAAAAAACTCAATGTTACTAATCATTAGGAAAATGCAAATCAAAATACTTCATCTCCAACCCTCCAAAATGACATTTAGAGAAAACAGCAGAAAATAACAAAGTTTGGTGAGCACAGGAGAAATGAGAGCATCTGTATATTTGGGGGGGGGGGACTGTAAAATGGCGCAAGCCCTTAGAAAGAAGTTTGATGTCCCCTCCAAAAAGTAATTAAAAGTACCTGGCCATCACCACACCTTTAATCCCAGAGCTGGGATACAGAGGCAGGTGAATCCCTGGGTTTGAGGCCAGTTTGGTCTCTACCTAGTTGGGCACTGACTCAAAAAATAAAATTAAAAATTAAATTAGTCCGCTCCTGTACTCCAAACTGAGTTAAAGCAGCACAATGACACATCGTTTTGTATAATTAATATATTCTAACAAAACATTTTAAAATTAAGAGAGTTTTGAAGTGATGTTTATGCCAGGGCACATAGCAGCAGCATCCAACAATTAAAAGGCAGAAGCAAATTGATTTTCTACTGACTCGGGAATACATAGATAAGATGTGGTATATATGCAGAGTAAAGCATTATTATGTCACATAAAAGAGGAAGTTCTGACACAAGCAACAACGTTGAAATAGAATTCTGGGTTTCTTTTTGTCTTTAAGTCTTACAAAAATGTTTACAGGAGGCAGCATCTATGGAAACCCCTAAAGTTTTCTCCTGATATTCATGTCCCTCTGTAGTTTTTCCCTTGGCTGTCAGATGGATATGGGGGCATCTTTCTAAGAGGGATAAGCCAATCACAAGAAGGCAAACCGTGTTTGCTTGCACATGGAGTGATGGAAAGGTAGCATACCATGGTGGTAGGCAGCCAGATGGGAAGGAAGATTGTCTGATGAATTATACAGAACTTTAGGTTTGTAAAGAAGGACTTGAGTTTGAACAATATAAATTTACATAGCTGACCTGTGCCCTTAAAATAGTTAAGGTGGAAACCTGGTATTGTGTGTTTTATTATGTATTCGAACTGCTGTTGGTGGAGCCCAGGGCTCTGTGCATGCTTGCCAATGCTGTCACTGAGGAGCATCAAACCTACCATCTCAGTATGTAGCCCAGGCTGACTTTCTGCCTCCATTACTCAAGCACTAAGTGCTGATATCACAGGTGTACAGCATCTTACCCAGTGTAAGTGTTTCAATGGATTTTTTTTATTTTACCACATACATACATACATATATATTTCAAATACAATGGAATAAAAAAAAACAAATTTAAAAAAAAATACAAATTCTATTTTGTCAGCTAGTTTAGGAACCTGCATCATTCGTCCATTGCCACATAAGTTACTCCAAAACTTTGCACAGGACAGACAGGATTTCTAAGCTCTTGTTTCTGTGGGTAAGGAATCTGAGCGTGGCTTGGCTGGTATCCCTGGCCCAAAGTCTCTCACATGCTTGTAATTGAACCATCAGCTAGGGATGCATCATTTCGAAGGTCAACTAGGCCTGGAGGATCCATTTCCAAGTTTCTGTACAAGATTATTAGCTGGTCTTGGAGGATCTGCTTCCAATCTAATCATGTGAGCCTCTGCAGGACTGATTGATTTACCAACAGGTTATTGGGCTCTGCAAGGGGTGAAAGGGCCAAAGAGAAGGTCTCAGCCTACACCCACCAGACTGCTTGACAGGAAGAAAGCAAAGGGAAAGAAAGAAGAGGGAAAAGAGGAAGAAGAGAGAGAGGAGAGAGAGGAAACTGAACGGTGTGGTGTGGGGAGAGGGAAGATATGGATGGGACATGCACCAGGGTGGAAGCCACGGTCTTTTTAACCAATTCCGGTGACGTCATTCTATCACTTCTTCTATGCCTTGTTTGTTAAAGGCAAGTCAGGGACTCGCAAGATAGCTTCAACAGGTAAAGAACGTCTGCTCCCAAGCCTGGCAGTCCTGATCCCTAAGATTGGGATTAGGATGGAAGGAGAAAACTAACTCTTAGAGTGTTGTCCACTGACCCCACACATTTGCTATGGCACATAAACACACATAGAAGGATGAATGAATGAATGAATGAATGAATATAAAGTTTGAAATGTAATAATATTTGAGGATTTCATAAGTATTGTGTATACATTGTTTCCAGACCCCCCTCTCTCCTTCCAACTCCTCTTGTGTGTCCTCTCAAATTTTTTACAAGGAATGGGACTTAATCTCTACACCTATAGTGAAGAAATGAATCAATGTGACATATTCTCATGTTGCCCAGAGATTGCCTAGAAAGCAGCAATTTTCCATGTGGATTCTGTGCTCCAAAACCACCTTGGCCTCTTAGCTGTGTAGATGTCAACTACCATTACCTTCCACACCACCTCTGGACTTCCATTTTCTAATATGTGAAATGGAAAGATCTGTAAATCCTGCCTTGTGGCTAAGCTCTGAATATATAGCCTTCATCTGTATACAGCTTATAGAAAGACTACCATAGTCTATGTTATGGAAGCTTATCAGAAATTATATGCTGCTGTGTGTTCACAGTGCTACGAAGCACTTTGCTCATGGGTGTTACTGTGTGTCTGCCACGGACTGGGTTTGTTGTGGGACCTCTGATTCTGCGGGATGAGAGTTCTGGTCAGGTGGGCAAAAAATTCAGTGAGTGATAAACAGAGTTGACACAAAGAAGTGTGGGATCTGAGTGTATTTCTCAAAAATGGCATGAGGCTTTTACAGTCATTGCAAAAGAGAAAGAGAAATCTGGCAGCTCAGTAGTCGAGGTACATCTGAAGTCATCTAAAACACACTGGATCTAAAACAGCAGCCATCTCCTCTGGACTGGTGCAGCATCCCCGGGCTCTGAGCACACTCAGGCTGCATGGGCCTGGCCGGAGTCGGGGGCAGAGGGCACTGCGGGTGCGCCAGCCAGGAGGACAGAGGCTCGAATCTCAAATCTAGAATCTTGAATCCTGACTGCTGAACCCTGTCTTACACACACACACACACACATACTCAGCTCAAGGTCCCGCCCATCCTTAGTAAAACGCCTACTATGCTAATCTTCTGGGCTAGTAGAGACAAGTCTATTTCTTGCTAATTCCTAGGAGTAATTCAGCTACAGTACATGACTGAGAATGAGGATTCTACTTGACCTTGCCCTGAGATAAATCTCCCATTCTGTAAGCTTCAATGCCCTACCCACAATGACGAAGACAATTAGTCTGGATGGGTAACATTCTTTACGAAATTCCAAGCCAGGTTTTGGCTAAGATGTTGGAACATTGGTAAAGGTCAGAGAGCAATGTCCGATTTTGTCTAGCTATTAATAAATCATATCTTGGTGGGCACCTAGCATGCAAGTTTGCAAGGACATATCTGGGCTACGTCTGAGTTAGGGGATGCCATGACTGACTGAATACCCAGGAGGCACAAACTCTCTTTGAAGTTATAACGCCTCTTGTCTGGGATCAGGCTTTTACCCCTGATATTGCAGACGTTACTGGAGTAGATGAGTGGGCATGGCATGTGTCCATGGTCCTAAGAAGCACTTTGCTCATGGGTGTTACTGTGCGTCCATGCTCCTCAGAAGCACTTTGATCATGGGTGTCACTGCTTGTGTGATAGGAAGCCTATGCTAGTGCTTTAGAATCAGATATAAGGAAATGTTCTATTTCTATGCCTTAAAAATGGTATAAATTCAACCTATTACAAGGCAGAACTTTATTTGTCTCTGTTGATTTATCTGCTCTTTAAAAGAGGGTTTTTTAATTTATGTGTTTGTAAATGTGCTTAAATTTGTGCTCTTGAGTGGGAGTGCCCACATAGAGCAAAAGTGAGGGTTGGATCCCTGGGAACTGGAATTACAAACAGTTGTGAGCTGCCCAACATGGGTGCTAGGCACCCATCTTCTGGTCCCCTGCAAACATTCTTAACTGCTGAGTCATCTCTGCATCTGCTCTTAATTGCCTTTTATTTGCATTCCAGCTCAAGTAGTACATTGTGCCCAAATTCCAAATGATGTGTGGGAGTTTTCTGTGTTCTCACCTTAGCTGCCTGGCTCTTTATAACCTGAAGGGGGAAAGGTCTGACGCTAAACAAAACCTTAGCATCATCAGTCTATGCTATTCTGAGATTAGAAATCTATGCTTTCTAGGCAATCTATGCTCTTATGCTTCCGGGTCAGTGCTTCAGATGTTAAAGAAAGGTGAAGCCTGGAGAGGCCTTGAGAGAGCAAGGACCTCTCAGCCTGGAGCTTCTACCATGCAGTCCACTGCAGTGAGTTCTGATGAAGCATACCATTGTTTGCTGATACAGTGGCTTCACTTCACAGAGCTGGCCTACTTCCCCTTTAGGCTCAATACGGAACCATTGTTACTTACACCCCCAATCTCTAATGTTCGTTCCCAGTACTGCCTTGGATGGCTCTTTCTCTTTCAACTGAGGTTGATCCATATCTGGTGGATTCCCAGCAATGAAATCCTTCTCTAAACCTCAGTGCCACGGGTCTGACTGTAGATTTGAAGTCATGTTCATCACCACGTGTGACCCTGATGAATGCTGTCCTTATGTACCTCCTACTTAGCTATGGGATAAAGCCATGGTGTCCGTCAGCTATTTCTGAATTAAGTCAAGGGAAGAGTATAAGGGTGTCTTAACAGGAGACCTGTGCCCAGAAATACTGAGGGTACTCTATGTGCACAGGAATGTGAAACAGGAAGGTGTTGTCTATTTGCTTCTCCAGTGCCTAAGGAAGAGCTATGAGAGTTCAATGTCTGTAGTCCTGTGAATGTGAGCCTTGTGTGACTGACTGTATAGAAATGCCTGAGGTAGTCCACCTGCAAAAGGAAAAAAAAGCCTGCTTTGCCTTACAAGTCGGAGGTTCAAGTTTGCGATCCCTTAGCTCTTTGTTTTTGGCCTGTGACCAGACAGCACATCATGGCAGCTGTGTGTGGTACAGCATAGGGGAATGGACCACAGTATCATAAGCTGGGTTACTGGGTCCCATCTCGTAAAGTTTTCACCTCCTCTTAGGGGCATTGTCCTGATGAGCAAGCTTCAGTGCATGAATGAATTGGGGGTGATTTAGGATACAAACTATAGGAAAGGTATGCATTCCAGCAGTCAACCTTTCTGGAAACCAGGGGCCCGCAACTCTGACTGTGGATTTTAAAGCCATGCTCACCACCTGTGTGACTCTGATGATCTATGACCTCTGACACTTCTCTAGCCTGCAAAATTAGAATCAGATATGAAGAAGTGTTATATTCCTATGCATTAGAAATGATATAAATTCAACCTGGCTTTCAAATAAAATAGTGGGAAATTGCTCTTATAACAACTGGGTAGCAATATGGAAGAGAGAGAGAAAGAATTCTTACTTGTGTTAAACCAAACTAAACTCCATGTAGATCAAAGATAGATCCTTAAAAAGAAACCAAAGGATATTTTAGAAGTCAGTGTGGAACAAGTTCTATATTTTAAACTGCTACGGGAACCCATGCCTCATAAAGGAAAAACAAGATGGCCTGGCTTTGTACAAACTTCTAAATCTATATGGTAAAATAGAAACCCAACTATTTATTTGTGTGCCTATGTTCATGTGTGTCTGTATGCATGTATGTGTGCATGTGTATCTGTGTGTGTATCTGTGTGTCTGTGTGTGTGTGTATGTGAGTGTGTGTGTGTATGAGCATGTGCATGCCATGGTGTGCACATGGCAGTCAGATGAAAACACCTCTCTGGAGTCAGTCCTTTCTGGCCACCTTGTTGGATCTGAGAACACAAGCACCTCATGCTCTGAGCCATCCTGTCATCCTGAGCTCCTTCACTCTTTCTCTTGAAAGAAAGAGTGAAGATAACAGAAAGATATGTCTGTTATCCCAATTCTCCTACTCACCTGTCACATGAGCAGGTTCTAATCTGTCATCTTACCCCGTAAGTACTTGGTTGCTCTTATCAGTAACCTGAGTATCATTTTTGACTGCTTCCTTCAATACTCTTTGTTCTCCAGAAAACACACACACACATACACACACACACACACACACACACACACACACACACACACACTCAGGGACCTTATCCATCAGAAGAACCAACCACTGGGTTTCCTCTATTCTCTTCCATCCCCTTTGCAGCACCCTCCGCCTCTCTCCTAGATGGCCAGAGAGCTCTGAGCCTTGCCCTATCCCGTCCTGCAGGATTGACCTGGTTCAGACTATATTGAACTCCTATACTAATGCTGCCAGGACCCAGGACCCAGGAGCCTCAGAACAATTTTAACTGAGGTGGTGTGCTAGCTCTGTTCCCTCCTCTCCCTAACCTGACTCCAAGTCATTGTCTTTACCACGAACCTTTCCTCCAATCATACTGAAACACTATTTT
>NW_022196895.1:39002381-39021826 GCF_008632895.1 Mastomys coucha | reverse complement strand
CTATTTTTTTAAGATTTGTTTTTTTTTTTTTATTTGTGTGGCTATGTGTATGTGAATGCTAGAACATAGTATCTGTTTCCTGCATTTAGAGTTATAGGAGTTTGTCGGCCATCTTTTGCTGGTACGGGGAACTGAACATAGATCCTCTGATAAGAGCAGTGAGAAGCCATATCTCTAGTCCTGAGACACCATGTCCAAGAGGTTCTGTTGTTTACTTTTTCTGCCAGATGTTTGCAAGGGTGTTGCTGTCCTTAGAAGCCACTTGCCAAGCGTCACAGAATTAGCACCTACCTCCCTGCAGATCTCAAAGAAGAAGACATTTTGTTTCCAAAGGCATCTTCAAGCCACTGAACTGAACCTACCTTTAATGCTCCCCAGTGTTCTATTATTTCTTCTCACAAAGTGTCTCACACATGGACGGTTCTTTCTCAGCTCAAGATGAAGCCTCTCAGGTGTGGATGCTATCTGGAGCCGACATGCTGGAGCTGGAACTGGAGCTGACCAGTCTCACCTTGTGAGAGGCAATCCTTCCTCATCTGGGATTGCTGCAAGGTTCATCACAGCATTGTCTAAAATCAAAGTACGGAAACCTACGGTTAAATGTCTTTAAAGTAAAAAGAAGTGGTGGAAACACATCCTTTTCTAATTGCTACATTCAGTGTTAGTTATGCTCTAGGAATCCTATTTATTTGTATTCTGCATCTCATCGAACACCACGCCCAATGACTTTAAAGTTGGCCAGAGTTTGTGTCTCTGAAAATTGGCAAACACTGCAAACCGTGGTGTTTGATTTACTGTTTTGTTTGTCTAGATTTAAAATACTAATAGAGGGACATTAATAATGCAGATTAAACTGGGAGGTGTGCCGTCGTGTCTGAATCGCTCCAGAAGTGCGAGAGTCTGGTCCTTCAGTACTGACACCATCATCTCATTCAGGAAGGAAGTCACTGGAGTCATTGACAAATGTCATTGGCCTGTCTCCGCACTTTCTTTTCTGTCTTACACATTAAACTTGGGGAGGGGCCATTCAGTACTCACTTCAGTACATCCCTGATGGCCTGTATTTCACCAACCATCAGCCTGCCCATTTGTCTAACTCATTTTGATGTCCCAGCCTCTGTTGATGACCTGAAATAGAGGTGAGTGGTTGTTGTGAGATATTTATTTAACATGTCTAAATACAGAGGTGTGTGCATGCCTTCAAAGGAAGAGTTCAAGCAAGGAGGGAGTTGTTCCTCTTGGAATGACTTTGCCACTGTCTTTGGATGATGGCCCCTTTGCTCAGGTCTGGCTATCTGGGTCGTGCAATTTAATATACACACAGAGGCAACTTTCCCAAAGGCATGTGGGTGGCCCCCAAATAACTTAATTACTGTGTAACTGGCAGGGTTGTCCTAGATTCCCGGGGCCACAGTTGCATCCCTCAGTGGTATGTGTTCCTTACATAAGCTGAGTGGGCAGCCTTTGGGAAAGGTCCAAGGAATCAAAGGGAGATTTCTCCTCTTCTCTATCGCTAGCTCACTTGCTGCACTGAAGATATTTTTGGCTGAGCTGGTCTCTCTTTTTGGCCCATGTACCTATAGGGAATTGCTATTCCTATAGATGGAAATGAATTGAAGAGTAGCTGTAGGCTGAGGCTGCAAACACAGAGGGAAAGGATGCTGCAGGGTGCCCTGCATCCCCATGTGTACCAACTGCAGTGCAGTTTCTAAGCCACATAATTATGGGAAGTGCTGTACCATACCCAGAGATTTTTTTCCCCTTGTGGGAGCAGAGGGAACGCATCAAGGCTAGCTTACGAATGGAGTGCTGTGCTGGAGTTTGCAGGTGTATCCTGGATGGCAGCTACCTACATACAGCTGCCCAAACCAGGACTCAGACTTTGATCTGCGTTACAATAGGGAAGCTACTTAGCCTCTCAGAACCTGGGCTTCCTCGCTATGGAAATGATAGAAACGGGAAGGGTTGTATGGGACTATGGCTAACATTAAATGAGACCCATTGATTCCTAACCTAGTATACCACAGCGTCTCGGTGCATCATGTAGTGCCTACGTTTGAGGTCAAGGTGCTGGAGACAGCTAATAGTCAGTAGAGGCATGACTACAGGAAATCCAGGTTAGACTTATCTTGAAAGCAAGTTTCTCTCAGAAGCTTTGATAAAACTCAGGTCTGGATTTATAGAACAGAAATGTAAAAGTCTTGTCATCTTTGTATCCAAACCTACGTGCTCCAGGGGAGAGACCAGAGCCCTTAGAACTCAAGGAGACCTCGTTTTTTTAGCCTGAGTGGAGTGTCTTTGAGAAACTGCTTTCAAATCGGTAAAATGGGTATTTTGTGCATATTATAAGAGAGGATCAAATGAGTCCTGGAGGTGTAATGCTGACAAAGAGGAACTGTGATTGTTGGCCTAAGAAAATTGCTTCTGGGAACTCTAAGTCTCTGATCCTAACTGGCAGAGGCATTATCCTTCCCAAGCAAGGTGGCTGCAAAGATTAAAGGAGGCGCTCTATGTGCAGAATAACTGTTCCTGGAAAATGAGGGAGAAGGACTGCGCTTCCTACCATTGTCATTATTAATATTTCCTATTGGCTAAATATCTTTTGGATCACCTACTATGCGCCAGGCAGACCTGTATTGAGTGTAAGGTGTGCCTAAAAGGATAGGCTACTCAGCTTTGCACTCTGAAAGAAAGCTTCCTTCTATCCAAGTAAGAGAGAGAGGAGATGCACACTCATTCTCTCTCTCTCTCTGTCTCTCTATCTCTCTCTCACACACACAAACACACATACTCACACACATTCACACATACTTACCCACACACACTCATACACATACACTCACACACACATACTCACACACACTCACACACTCTCACACACAACTCTCACACATACACTCACACACACACTCTCTCACACATTCACACACATATACTCTCATACACACACTCTCTCACACACACTCACACACACACTCTTACATGCACACCTCACACAGACACATACTCATGCAGACACACACTCACACACATTCACCCACATATACACTCACACATACTCACACACACATACTCACTCACATACATACACACACTCACATACACACACAGCCTCCCCCACACACTCACACACACATACACGCACTCACACAGACACACACTCACACACATTCACTCACACATACACTCACACACACATACTCACACTCACACACACTCACACACACACACGCACACACACACACACACATACACACACACCCCTGAAAACATAAGTAACTATCTCAGACAATGATAAGCTTTGTTCATAAAGATATCTAGGGCTAGGTGGAGCCTATCTTTGGCTCAGATTACCTTACCATCACCAACCTAAAGGAAAGAACAGTTTTTTCTCTGCACCAGTTTGAAAGTTTCTTTGCAAGCAGAAATCCCCACATATCTACCTGCTTGTGACTCCAAATTAAGAAACAGAGCCCAGACACAACCACTACTGGGTAATGACTTTTTTATATGACCAGATGGCCTGGTGGGTTTTCTTGCCTGCATGTGACCAATTTGTCCACAAGGTGGCAGTCTTCCACAATGAACAATAAGCACCCGCAGGGATGTCTGGTCGATACTACCTAATGAATATTTGTTATCAGGGCAAATTACTGATGTTCTTTCTGTGGCTGTATTGGCTGTTTAGATTTTACCTCTGGGCCTGGCATGATAAAACTCCCCTACCCCTTTGTTAGTCACATTTTGTGTCTGAAGTTATTGTCTTTAAGTTAACACCCTCTACACACTTCACTGTACTCAGAAAAATGCAAATCCCACAGGGCTTCGTAAGCCAGGCAAGTGAGTCACACCTATTGCTTTAGTTTGTAAGTGAGGAGTCTGAAGGGCAGAGAGTGACAGCTTGCCCAGAGCCAGACAGTTGGTAAATCCAGTGTCACATTCAAGCCTAGGTGTATGTGATATCTTAGCCCAGGAATTTGTCATCACGGTTTTCTGGTTTTGTTATAGGAAAACATATTATTATTATGATCAGGTATTGTTAAAGTAGAAAAAAATCATCTCCAATATTACACCACTACATTCCCATTCATACATGGCTAGTCTTTTTTTTTCCCCGAGACAGGGTTTCTCTGTGTAGCCCAGGCTGTCCTGGAACTCACTCTGTAGACCAGGCTGGCCTCGAACTCAGAAATCTGCCTGCCTCTGCCTCCCAAGTACTGGGATCAAAGGTGTGCACCACCACTGCCCGGCCTCTCCACTGCTAGTCTTAACACACCCCAAAGTAGCATTTACATAGCACCCTTCCAGCCCAAGAAATACAGCCAACAACATGTCTGAAAACTCCAGGTGTGTAAGAAATGCAGGAGCAGGGCTTTCTGGGGTCATTTGGGTGTGATGTCTTAGATGAATGAAGGCTACTCATCATCTACTTCTAAATAAAGAGACCCAAGGAGGTGGCTTCCTGACTCCCATGGACAGACACCCCTACTCACCCCTCTGGTCCTGTTGTGCTGGCACCTGGCTGAGCAGAGCCCACCTTTGCAGAAGAGAAACCAGTCTACTCACACATTCCATGACTTACAGCTGAAGGAGCCATTTAGCGTCTATATAGTAGAGAGTGCTATCGTTTGTGAAGGCTTGCTTTGTCTGTGGGTGACTGAGGTGAATGGGATATATACCACACAGTTTATCATGATTTTGTAGTTTGTGTCCCCAGAAGTTTCATGTGTGTAGATAAAAGAAAGAGAAAGAGTCTAGCGACAAGAGGTCACATCCCCTTCGGTTCACAGATAAGGACACTGTTCCAGAAGAATGAGTCATTTACTGTCAGTCACAAGTGAGGCCTACAGTTCCCACAAGTAGATTCTGCCAAACCCCTTCAGATACTGGAGACACGAAATGAAGCCGGATGCTTGTTGAGAGCAAACCCTGGGGAGTGCTCAAGATCAGACACGAATCCCAATGCCAAGACCCATGTCTAAAAAGAACTGTGGCCCTCATCTGAGAGCTACCACTAGCCCACATCTGAGAGCCAGCAAGCCAAAGTTCAGCCTTTTAGTAGGACTCATCCGAATCTTCAGGACGTTGATAGTTAGCACTATGATAGTTACCACGAGTCTCCCAAAAGGGAACTCGAGTAGTCAGTTTGCCAAAATCATCTGAAAACAAACTGATTCTTTGTTTGACTCTGTTTACCAGACCTATTAATAACTCACACACTACTGTTGGGTAGAACAGAGCCAGGAATTGCTGGTTTGAATTCCGTTGTCATAGTTTCTCAAAGCACTTGGTGAATCCTCCAGATTAAGCCACTAATGGGATGGGGGTGGGGACTAGAGGAGAGGGGGTGAATGATGGAGGAATTCTTCCTACTGGCTTCTCTAAGCTGGCAAGACCCAACCCATCCTTGAGTCATGGCAGCCAGCTCTGACTTAAGGGCTGCTGTTAGAGGTTGCCATTCCTGGAGAAGGTCAGATCTCAGTAGAACTTCATCTTGAGAGAGGTAAATTATTCATAGTGGGAACTGCCCTTGTAAGAGCCTTCAGAAGGAAGTCGGAGAAGTCAAACAATTTGAATTGTTCTATTCTGAAGACACTTGAGTATACAGCATTTTGAGAGTCAACAAAGATAATGACTCAGTACATAGAGTTAGGGATTAAGTGTCATTCAGCCATGCCTGAATTTGAGGAGTCAGGTGACTGGATTTGAATTCTGGTGGTGATATTTGTTAGAATGACTTTGCATGAGATGCCCTCACAGATGGCTTGTGTCCTTAAAATGTGAATACTGCTGTTATGTAAACAGGAGGATAATACCAGCTGAGGAAAAAGGTGGAGAAACAAAGGGAAGGGGTCATATTGGCTTCAGAATAATTGGGGATAAACTACTTCAGGAAAAAAGGGGGCCTCAAGGAAAAGCTCCAGTAACATAATGTTCAATGGCTGTGCTGCCTGAAAAGGGATTAGAAATGCCCAGTGTGGGCAGAACAGTAGCATAGCAATGGAGAGTCAAGAACTACTGGGTGGTGGTGATCCAGAAGGCAACCAGGGAGATCACCCAGCCCAGTAGAACCCCAGTGCCTGTGGTACCCAGAAAAGTGACTCTCAGAGGAGATTATCTGGCTGGCAATTTCACATGAATCCCTAGGTAAAGTCAGGTTTTAGTGAATACACAGCAAATCACAGGCAATGAATAATTGGCCTCAAAGATTTTCATTTTATTGGGTTGGACATTATTACATTGTCAGCAGGGTTGTTCTAGGAATCTGTATGAGATGTCTTTAAATAGGGAACTAAACCAGGACCATGGGCTCCAGCTTCCTTTATATAAACAAAATGTCCTTGACATTGTGTCTCCATTACATTTGTCCACATTTAATAATGTTCCTTCATTAAGTTGAGTCATCATCTCCAGGGTAAGTAAGCACAATGAAGGGCCACGACGGTGTCCCTGTAGGGCCTGGTGTTCTCTACTCGGCTCTGCCAAGAAACTCTGGAAGTCTCCACAAAGTAGCTGGGCACAGTAATCCTTGGTTTACACACTTCTGAAACAAAAGGGAACAGACAAAGGGATCTGAGACTGACTTCATGAAACTGAGCCTAAAGGCAGAGGGCCCTGAAATACATTCCCAGCCAGGCCACCATCTAGCTTTGCAACCTCTGACAAAGACCCAAAGAAACCAGAGGGTGATCAGAAACAGCCTTGCTTGCAGTTCTGATTGGGTCTCTGGTTAGTACCACCTTCCACATTTTCAGCTTGAAGAGTTTTCTATGCATAATCCTGCTTATCTCTTTTGTTGATAACAGCATCTATGTGGGTCAAGATGGCCTTAAGTTTGTCTCACACATACAAGCACACACACACACACACACACACACACACATACACACACACACTTACATACTCACTAGATTCTTTTTCATTTCCTAAAACATAAGGGAAGTAACGTAAGCCAAGTCAAGGGAACATTGGCAGGAGCGGAGGCCAGAAATGGCCCAAAAGGAAAGAGAAAGAAATGAGCGTGATGTTGTCCACATGTCAGTGTTTTCAGGCTTCAGAACACTGAGTATGCAGAAGTCTCTCCCCACTGCTGAGATTCATGAGCTCATTCTGGTCCGGGGGTTGGGGGTGAAAGTAGGGGGTGGGCTATGGATGTGGACAAATTCCTTTCTGGAAGCTTATGGCTAGCCATGTAAAACAAATGAATCACAGACTAGCTGAGCAAGCTTTTGCCAAGCTTAACTTTCTCTCTAAAACACCCTAGGTGGTGTCTTCATAATTCATTCTTGTCTCTAGGGATACACACAAGCAAAGGCCAGAGATTACCTAAGCGAAAGTGGGTCACAGACCACATTTGCTAACTGGGCCAACAGTACAAAAAATAAAAATACAAATTCCTTCTGGTTTGTAATTCATTTCCTTGAAAATAACATCTCTCTGGAAGAGCAGTATTTTTTAGTTATGGAAACTGACATTTAACACCCAGTGCTGACACTGGACAGATATTAAATTGGACATTATCAATGGTAACTATACCAAATTATCATTTTAGACTACAGGGGGATTTTTCTCCCAGCAAATTAAAACTCCCATAATGAATATCCCCAACTAAATATGAACAAAGGATATGAACACACACTACCTAAGAATAAGTACCTATAATCACTTGAGAAGGAATTCTACTTTACTCGTAATCTAAGACATAAAAAGTAGAAATCACAACTTGGGGCTAATTTTCATCTAATCAAAGACAAAGATTAGAACCAAAACTAATGTGTCAAGATGTTAAAGATAGCAAAATAGACATTTTGATGGTGTGGGAACACATTGGAGAGCAATCCACTAGACAATATGGAGCCCCTGTATTAAACAAGCTCAAGCTCATATTTTGAATTTTATTCTCTGTAAACCACCATAGAAATACACGAAGCTTTAATGAGGTTTAATCATAGGCATATGTATGTTTTGTTTTTAAAATTAGAAATAACTCTACTGTTTATGAAGAACAAATTAGAGAAATTATGTAATATCCACAATTATGGAATAAGCCATTGACTTCAAGTCACAATGCTGATGCTGTACTAAAGGGAAAATCACACTAAGATATTTCTCAATAGAAAAGACAAATGCTGTGTACACCTGAGAATAAGATCCACTCCAAGAGTTTACCATAATGTTAAGCCTGGTTGTACATAAAGACACTGTACTGACTGGTTTGTGTGTGTGTGTGTGTGTGTGTGTGTGTGTGTGTGTGTGTGTGTGTGTGTGTCAGCTTGACACAAGCTTGAGTCATGAGACAGGAAGAAGCCTCCGTTGAGGAAATGCCTCCATGAGATTCAGCTGTAAGGCATTTTCTCAACTAGCGATCACTTGGGGAGGTGTCAACCCATTGTGGGTAGTGCCATCCCTGGGCTGGAGGTCCTGGGTTCTATAAGAAAGCAGCCTGACAGGGTGAGGGATACCCAGGGGAGACACCCGCTCAGAGGAGAAGGGAAGGGGGAAGGATTGTGGGAGGGGGGAGTGAGCATGATGAGGACAGTGAGCGGGATGTAATGTGAATAAGTAAAAATAAAAAGATAGAAAGACAGACAGACAGATAGATGATAGATAAATAGATGGATAGATAGATAGAAAGCAGACTGAGCAAGCCAGGGGAAGCAAGCCAGTAAGCAGCACCCCCTCCATGGCCTCTGTATCAGCTCCTGCCTCCAGGTTCCTCCTACACTGTTTAAGTTCTTGCCCTGATTTCCTTCCATAATGCACGGCAATATAGAAGTGTAAGTCAAATAAATCATTTTCTCTACAACTTTCTTTTGGGTCATGGTGTTTCATCACAGCAGAAGAAACCCTAAATAAGACAAACCTCTTCCACTTAAGGTTATTAGTTTGTTTTTCTGATCTTTGGAAGTTTTATAATAGCCATAGGCAGAGAAGCACAATAAACCATTAGAAGGGATGATGGACACGCCACATGGCAAGAAAGGGCTTGATGTACCTAGATGCCAGAAATTAGACCCTTCCATTTTATTAGATTTAAAAACTACTGCTTTATCTCTAGGAACATGTGATGGCCTGTCAGCCAGGATTTAGAGCTATTGTCCTGCTTGAAAGACAGAAGCTTGAGTTCTGCAGCCTAATTTGCTTGAATTTGTCTATCCTGACTGGCTCACTTCTATTGATATCCAGTCTAGTCACTTTAGCCCACCTACTGCTGCTCCTAGACCTTGTCTGGGCTTTGTTAAGACAGCCTGTGTGTCTTCCCCCCAAGAGGTTCAATTGGTATGTATGGAGACAATATATGATAGATGATATGGATGTTCTTTCTGGCAGAGAAAACCCTTGGGATGGTCCATGAGTCCTTTGTTCTCTCTCCATGAGAAGACCAAAGGGACCTCCTAGGTAGAGCCCTAAGTTTCTAGTCAGTCAGACCTAAATCTGAGCTGGGACTATAAGGACCAGGGCTAAGGATGCCTCAGCATGGCTAAAGTGATATTTAATAAATCACTCCCTATGCAGGGCTAGGAAGGAAGGGTTGGGTTTTTGTTTTTATTCTCATAGGCAACTGGAATTATTTATGGCTCTTCTCTGCTGTGACCTATCAATGGCTGCCCCATGATTTCAGTGTTGAGTTCAAGCTGTGTATGTTGAGAGATATCATCTGGTTCCTTGGTCTTGAAAGTCTGTTTTCATGGGTGCTTTCCCATCCTGCTTCTAGCCTCCCTTGAGCTTCTGTCTCCCTCCCAACCCATACCCAAACATGGAAGCCTCATTCCATCAGGCATCCTGGCTCACATCCTGGCTCTATCTAACCCACTGCTCCCTTCCTCCCACCCCTTTCTTCACTTGC
The DNA here is from genome assembly GCF_008632895.1 of Mastomys coucha. Classification (NCBI taxonomy): domain Eukaryota; kingdom Metazoa; phylum Chordata; class Mammalia; order Rodentia; family Muridae; genus Mastomys; species Mastomys coucha. The sequence goes on along the minus strand of NW_022196895.1, from coordinate 39,011,979 downwards.
CTACCCACTCCTGCTGGTTCTTGTTTTCAATACAAGTCAAGCACCACCTTCAAGGACCTGAGGGAGATTTTACAGTCCCCCCTTCCCCATCTGTAGCTGACATAGCCCCTTCCTACAGCCTAGGGTTTCGCACACCTCGTGTGTGTGTGTGTGTGTGTGTGTGTGTGTGTGTGTGTTAGTAAGTGTCTATGTCCTTACTCTCAGGCACTGGCCTCCCTTCTGGGTACAGGAAAAGCAGAACAAGTAAAAGAGCTCAACCCAGCAAAGCTCCCTGTCCATCTAGCTATGGTGACAAGATTGTATTGTGTTTCCTTCTGAGCTTCCAACACTGACTGTGAGCTTTGTGAAGGCAGGAATGGATTTTCAGTCTTCTTGCCCTTCCTAGTCCTTGAGACATCAGGCACTTGCTGAGTACACACCGGTTATTGAACATTTAAATGAAGAAATGATATAACAAAGGCATACTGGCACTAATAAGGTTCTAATGAGTTTCCAAGGAATATATTTGAAGGTAAAGACCCCAGACTCTCCTCAGTACTGAATTTGATTCTGGGTAAGTCAGTATATTCCTCTCCTTGTATGTTAACAACTTGAAAATGTTGGATTTGGTTGGATCCAGATTAACTACATAAGAACAAAATCAGAAATTTGGGGGCAGTTTTAAATATCTTAGTAAGCATTTTAAATTCCCTAGATCCCACCTCTGATCACTAACTAACCAGATGTCTTTGAGTATTTCATTCGATTTTTCTGTGACATGGTTTTCTTTGATCTTAGATGGAGATAATAATAGAGCCCATTATGTAAAGTAGTTGTGGGTTTAAATCAGGTAGTGTACAGGAAAGGTCACAAGGGTTTGGGATGATAGTGACAGTGATGATGTCATCGTTTGAGGTGAGGGAGTAAGGCAGGATTATGTAGTGATTTATACTATGGCCTTTAGAGTCAGATAGTTCTGAATTTTGTTCTTTCCCTTGAGGGTAATTTGCTTAAGTCCTCTTTGCCTTGGGATTATCTCTAAACGGCACTTAAAAGTAATGACACTGAGCTGAAGAGATGGGTCAACAATTAAGAGCACTGGCTTTCAGAGGATGCAGATTTGATTCCCAGCACCCATAGGGCAGCTTACAACCATCTACATAACTCCAGTTCCAGGAGCTCAGATACCTTCTGATCTCAGTAGGCAGCAAGCATGTACATGGGGCACAGGCATCTATGCAGAAAAAAAAAAAAACATACACATAAATAACAATTTAAAAAGCAATACCACTGTAGATCCTTATGAAGTCTAAATAAAATTCACAACAGTAAAAATTTAGGATAATTAATGTGTACATGGAAAATGATAACTAAGTATTACTTTAATAGGGGTGACAACGGTAAAGGAAGACCATGGTTATAGAGTGCTACACCCTTTGGATTCCTCATCATTCTTTGAGAGGAAATACGACATTTGGGGCTTGGTTATGCAAGCAGATCATCTCAGTGACAATTCTTTCAAACATAGAGTAAGACATCTGACCAACACTGAAATCTTTGGAATAAGTACTCAGTCTTACAGGATGGAGAGCTGAAAAGACATGATGGCTAAGGGCTGGTGAGGGTGGAACCTGGGGTCCTAGTGGGAAATCAAGGATTTTGCTCTTCAGAGGTGGCAGCTGGAGTCTGGAGAGGTGGGACCTTCAGGAGACAGCTGTTTCATGATCTATCCAAATCTAGTGCTTGACTTATGGCTTGTTACAAATACTGGGACTAAAAATGGCAGTACATGTGAGAATTGATAAGCCTTGGCCAGCTCCACTTCACTGGGTATTTGAGGTTTTCCCTCACTCTGTTTTGAATGGCTGCATCATTTGTTGGCAGGCAACCCTGGCCGTTGTATTCTAGCCTTCCTGCTGACCTCCAGTGCTCCTCAATGACACCAAGGACAGGGGCACAAGGCCTTCCCACTTCCCCTGTTGTAGCTTACCACCAGCGTACAGGCCTTCATATATATATATATTAAACACTTCTAGGTACTTTCTTGCTGTAAGTCAGAAATCTGCTCCAAAAAACTAAACTCAGCTCTGTAACCATGTAATTGGAAATTTAATGCTGGTAATGTAGAACCTGCAGAATCACAAGTGGTGGGTGCCTCTACCCTTAATTGGCACTTGATGACCTTGTCTCTCAAGACTCAGTTTAAGCACTAGGTCTGAGGAAAGTATCCTGATGCCCTATTCTGGATTAAGACAGATCTCACTGCACACTTTCCTTAGTGTTTATACTGTGGGCCATGCACACTTATGCCTCTTGCCTTTTCTTGCAGGATGGCAATTATTTTTTTACCTAGCTGTCTTCCACTTGAAACTGTGAGCATCTAAAGAAAAATCACATGGGATGGATGCTCCTGATTTCTTTTTGTTTTTGTTTGTCATGGTGGTGGTGGTGGTTTAGTTGTACAAAATAAGAGATTTCCCTAAGACAAATTTTCATACGTGCAAATATTACATTTTGATTATGGTCACGCCCTCTATCAATTCTGCTGTCCTCCCCTATGCCTCATTTTTGGCATCCATTCCTAGTGCTCCCCATTTCTTTTCCTGACCTTTTAACTTTTCCTCTAAATTCCAAAAGACAGAAAACAGGTGATGCTTGCCTGTGAGTCAGCTGGGCCTGCCTTCTGATCTCCTAAGGCAGAATTGCTGGTCACAGAGTACAAATAGCTATATTTCGAAGGCAAAACGTATCATTAATATCTACTATTTTGAAGTCCTCTCTGTTAGAGAGGCTGGGGCATCTCTTCCCTGCAGGTGAGAGACACTGTGCTCATGTTCCATTTGGAGAAGCATTGCTTATGGATGTCTTACACAAATGATGCTTTTTGTGAGCTCCAAAATGCATTATAAATGCTAGGATCAGACAGGTATGGCAGCATATTCTTATCACCCCAGTTTTTGCCAGTGCTTGGGAGACAGAGGCAGGAGGCTCACTATGAGTTCAAATCCAAGTAAGATACTACCATAAATTAAATGTTTATATTCCTCCCATTCATAAGTTGAAATAATAGCCCTCAGTGTAGTGATATTAGGAACTGCTGAGGCCATAAATCTAAGTTCTCACAGAGAGCTCCATTGCCATTTTAGCTATGTAAGACAAAAAGAGGAAATGGTTGTTAATAAACCTGACAGCTGTCTTCTCAGACACCATTTCCGTTGGCATCTTGGTCCTGAACGTCATTGCACCCAGAACCATGAGCGATCCATGTTTGTTGTGATCTACTTGGTGTGCACTATTTCTTGTAAGAGACAAATGTACACATGAATATCTATACTGTTCAAAAGTAAGGTGCAATCTCAAGGGTATGAGCTGGTGTGTGTGCCCCATGCATTCGTCCTGAGGGAGTTATGACAAATGAAAGTAAGCACAACGAGTGTACCCTGGTTCTGCAATAAACAAACACGGTGACAACATCCTCCCTCCTTGGGAAAGTAGACTCAGTTGGACACATTTTTCTCCCCAAGATCAAAAGACTAGACTTTGGTCAAACAAAGGTTGATTAAAATCTTGAGCAAATCCGTTGGGGAGTGACCAGGGTGATTCATTTTCTATGATGACAGTTCACATAGTTGGGGATCAGATAACAAAACATAGAGTGCAGGAGAGAAGGAAAACAGCAGGGTTTCCCACTCAGGGGATTAGTGCAATAAGATTGAACTGCATAGGGACTTTCTAATAACTAATGAAAACATGATAGCCAAATGGAAATTTAATGCCAGAAAATTCATTTTGGGGTTTTGTTTTTGTTTTTGTTTTTGTTTTTTTTCAGCTGTTTTTTTTTTTTTTTAAATCCTGGGAGTCACACCTCTTCTGTCACCTTCCTCAGTCCTAACAAGGTTAATATCTCTGTAGAGCTCAGATTTCTAAGACTCCTTAAAAGGATTGTGATAATCAATGATAACCTCTCAGTGATCAGCTACAGTTTTATGGCCACCAACCTCTCCTTCTAGAAATGAACCAAGGTACTCAGAGCAAATCCCTATTCTTGCATTAGATTTCAAGGGACAGAATTCCTTTTTTCCCATTTATTTATTTATTCACTTTACATCCTGATCGAAGCCCTCATCTCTCCTCCCAGTTCCATCCATACAAATCCCTACCCCTATTGTCCCCTCCCCTTCTCTGAGGAGAAGGGGAACCCACCCCCAACCTTGGATACCACCAGGCCCTGGGACATCCAGTGGCAACAAGCCTAAGCACAACCTCTCCCACTGAGGCCCAACCAGGCAGTCCAGTTAGGAGAAGCGGATCTAAAGGCAGGCAACAGAGTCAGAGACATCCTCTGCTCCCATTGTTAGGGGACACACATGAAGATCAAGCTGCACAGAGTCAGAATTCTTTCTCTTCAGAATTACAGGTATTGCTCAGAGGCAAATCGCTTGCCTGAGTTATATCCCTAGTGCCCACCACCCCACATATGTACTAAGCATTCGCTGAGTAACTTCATTTCTATGGGCCCAGCCAGGGTTTAGAGATGCTTATAATTTATCTGGGGACACAATTCATGATTTGTATTGAAAACCCAATTTAAAATATTGTTGGGCCTGGTTGTTATGCTTATTAACTGGCAGCTCGAGTGTTCTCTGATGCCAGGAGCATCAGCATCACCTGGAGCTTGTTAGACATTCTGGCCCTCGGGCTCAAATCCAGACCTACTGAATCAATAACTCCCCTTTAACAAGATCTCCAGGTAGTTTGCATAGGCATTTTACAGTTATCTCAGGTTCTTGGATGGGGTAGAACCAGATGTGTAGGTATCTCTGGGGACAATTATTTCTAAACTCTAGTCTTAGTGTATTTTATCACCCCTAATACGATGTAGCTTCTTGTTGGAAAACACTTGGGCTTAAATTACAGTTTCACTCCTCACTAGATGTCCCAATGACAAAATGACTCAACTTAAATGAATCAGTGACATTATGAAGAAAGTAAATAAGATTTTTGGCACAGCCATTGATAAAATTAAATACTTATTGCATGATTTCACATATAGTGAAATGTGTTCTCTCTTTCACTCAGAGGAATGTGTTCTCTCTCTTCTCTCTCTCTCTCTCTCTCTCTCTCTCTCTCTCTCTCTCTCTCTCTCTTTCTTCTCTTTCTCTCATTCTGTTGATCAGTGAAATTTAAGAACCCTCATGCTGAAGGAAGGTGCTGGGTTTGGTTTATAGAGAGAATAAGATCTTGGATAATGCCCATGCCTTGCAAACACAATGCCCTGGGCTTAATGTCCAAGTTGGCAAGATCCAGAAAAAGCAGGGCATAGGAAGTGTGGGTAGGGGAAGGAAGGAAAGAGGAGAAAGAAAAGAGAGAAAATTCATATCTTAGATGCCAACTAGTGGAGTACTGTGTATCCCAGTTCAGAAATGAAAGTTCTTCCCATGTGGCCTGTGTTAGTTACTTTTATTGTTTTAATGAAATACCCAGTAAAAGCAACTTAAGGAAAGAAGGGAGGGATTATTTTGACTCATGTTTGAAGATGCAGCCCATCCTAGAGGAAAAGAGCCAGTGGCAAGGGCGGTTCTACCTGCAGAGGCAGGAACAAAAAGCAGCTGCTTGCATTGTGTCCACAGGAAGCAGAGAGGTATGCACACTGCATCTGCACTTGATTTCTCGTTCAAATGGATGTAAAAGGAATTTCAAAGCATTACAACCAGACTCAATAGGATTTTGGTGATTAAAATAAAAAGCACATTGCAATGAACACATTTTGCCAACAAGACATAGTTTAAAAAAAAAAAAAAAAAGAGGTTATACTTTGAGATTCACCAAACTTTTGGAAAGCATTTTCTACATCATGATGGTTATATACAGCCATTTTCCTTCCCAAAAGTTGTCAAGATGCTTGAAAAAAAATGGTAGTCAGTGAGGCAAGATGTCAGGTGAGGGCAGAGAATAAGGAAAAATCTCTGCTACACAGTTTGTTCAACTTTAGAATCTTGAAGCATTGGTTAGGTGACTTAGACATTGTTGTAGAAAGAAGAAATAGCCCCTTCTGTGGGCCGATACTGACTGCAGGCATTCTCAGTGCATATTTACTGATTCATTGAGCATACTTTCCAATATAGTGGTTTCCATTAGATTCAGAAACCTGCTATCGTGGGTCAGACCATCAGCGGACCACCAATTAATTATCATACCTTCTTTCTATCACAATTTTGACTTTGGTGAGATCTTTGGAACTTCTTCTACATTCAGCCACTGAGCTGTTCATTGTTAGTTGTTGTCTACAATCCATGTTTTATCACAAATTACTATCCAATAAAAAATAAAATGGTTGGTTGTGTAAAATAGGAACGGATGGGAGGACAATTCAGTATAACTTTCTGTTTTTTATTATTCAGTTATTAGGCTTACTAGGCACCCAGTTATCAAGATTTTTCACCCTTCTTGTTTCAAATGCTGAAAGACACTTACATGATCTGCAATGAGTCCATTAGTAACGTCTCATGTAGATTCAAAAAGAACCACTTAATGATTGCTCTCGTGTGATTATGGTCAAGTCCGATGGCCAGCCACTAGGCTCCAATCCTCAAACCTCTTATCTCCTCTGCAAATTCTTTTTTTAAAAAAGATTTACTTTATTTATTCATATAAATACACAGTAGCTATTTCCAAACAACATAAGAGGGCATCAGATCCCTTTACAGATGGTTGTGAGACACCATGTGGGTACTGGGAATTGAACTCAGGACCTCTGGAAGATCAGCCAGTGCTCTTAACTGTTGAGCCATCTCTCCAGCCCCATCCTCTGCAAATTCTTTTCTTTTTCTTTTTCTGTTTTTTTAAAAACCCTTGTTCCCTCCCCCTCCCCCTGCTTACAACCTACCTTCTCCCCCCTATTGGCCCTGACATTCCCCTACACTGGGACATAGAACCTTCACAGGGCCAAGGGCCTCTCTTCCCATTGATGACCAACTTGGCCATCCTCTACTATACACATGCTGCCGGAGTAATCAGTCCCACCATGTGTACTCCTTGATTGGTGGTTGAGTCCCTGGGAGCTCTGAGGGTACTAGTTAGTTCATATCATTGTTTGTTCTAAGGGGCTACAAACCCTTCAGCTCCTTTGGTCCTTTCTCTACTCAGTTCAATGGATGGCTGTGAGCCTCTCCTTCTGTGTTAGTCGGGTACTGTCAGAGCCTCTCAGGAGACAGCTATCTCAGGCTGGATTGTCCTTCCTTCAGTCTCTGCTCCATAGTTAGTCTCTGCAACTCCTTCCATGGGTATTTTGTTCCCCCTTTTAAGAAGGAATGAAATGTCCACATTTTGGTCTTCCTTCTTCTTGAGTTTCTTGTGGTTTGTAGGTTGTACTTCGTGCATTCCGAACTTCTGGGCGAATAACCACTTATCAGAGAGTGCGTACCATGTGTGTTCTTTTGTGATTGGGTTACTTCACTCAGAAGTAACCAATATTCTCCAGATACATCCATTTCCCTAAGAATTTCATAAATTCATTGTTTTTAATAGCTGAGTAGTACTCCATTGTGTAGATGTACCACAATTTCTGTATCCACTCCTCTGTTGAGGGACATCTGGGTTGTTTCCAGGTTCTGGCTATTATAAATAAGGCTGCTATGAACATGGTGGAGCATGTGTCCTTATTACATGTTGGAGCATCTTCTGGGTCTATGCCCAGGAATGGTATAGCTGGGTCCTCTGGTAGAACTATGTCCAATTTCCAGAGGAACCGCCAAACTGATTTCCAGAGTTGTTGTACCAGTTTGCAATCCCATTAGCAATGAAGGAGTGTTCCCCTTTCTCCACAACCTCTCCAGCATCTGCTGTCACCTGAGTTTTTTATCCTAGCTATTCTGACTGGTGTGAGGTGGAATTTCAGGGTTGTTTTGAGTTGCATTTCCCTGATGACTAAGGATGTTGAACATTTCTTTAGGTGCTTCTCAGTCATTCAGTATTCATCAGTTTAGAACTCTTTGTTTAGCTCTGTACCCCATTTTTAATTGGGTTATTTGTTTCTCTGGAGTCTAACCTCTTGGGTTCTTTGTATACATTGGATATTAGCCCTCTATCAGATATAGGATTGGTAAAGATCTTTTCCCAATTTGTTGGTTACTGTTTTGTCCTATTGACAGTGTCTTTTGCCTTACAGAAGCTTTTCAACTTTATGAGGTCCCATTTGTCAATTCTTGATCTTAGAGCATAAGCTATTGGCGTCCTCTTTAGGAAATTTTCCCCTGTGCCTATATGCTCGAGGCTCTTACCCACTTTCTTTTCTATTAGTTTCAGTGTATCTGGTTTTATGTGGAGGTCCTTGATCCACTTGGACTTGAGCTTTGTACAAGGAGATAGGAATGGATCAATTTGCATTCTTCTACATGTTGACTGTCAGTTGAGCTAGCACCATTTGTTGAAAATGCTGTCTTTTTTCCACTGTATGGTTTTAGCTCCTTTGTCAAAGATCAAGTGACCATAGGTGTGTGGGTTCATTTCTGGATCTTCAGTTTTGTTCCATTGATCTGCCTGCCTGTCACTGTACCAATACCAGGCAGTTTTTATCATAATTGCTCTGTAGTACAGCTTAAGGTCAGGGATAGTGATTGTACCAGAAGTTCCTTTATTGTTGAAAATAGTTTTCCCTATCCTAGGTTTTTTGTTATTCCAGACAAATTTGCAAATTGCCTTTTCTAAGTCTGAGAAAAATTGAATTGGAATTTTGATGGGTATTGCATTGAATCTGTAGATTGCCTTCGGCAAGATGGCCATTTTTACTACACTAATCCTGCCAATCCACGAGCATGGGAGATCTTTCCATCTTCTGAGATCTTCTTCAATTTCCTTCTTCAGAGACTTGAAGTTCTTGTCAAACATATATTTTGCTTGCTTAGTTCCTCTGCAAACTCTTGAACCAACTCTTTACTATATATCCCATAGCAGCAGGCCTCAATGCATCGCTGATGTTGTAAATTGGCTTGCTCACATCATTCCTATATTATGAAATAAATAGCAAATAATAAGTCATTACTAAAAAGTTAGAACTGTGAATTAAAACTATATATAATATAATCAATCATTTCTATTTAAGAATATGTATCAGTATCAAATGACAAATTTCATCAGTTCAAAAGCTGCAATTACTTTTGTACCAACTTACACTGAATCTGGGTTCCCAACCTATGTAAGGTATAACCCACATTTAGAGTTGGTCTCTTTGTCTTAAATAAAGTGGGAAAACACTGATAAACATACTTAGAAATCTGCATCTGGTTGACTTTAAATCTAGTCCAGTTGACAGTTAAGTTTAAACATCACAAGCCCACTGCTTATAAATTTGACACTTGACCAGATAGCTTTTAAGATTCCACCCATGGTCTCTCAGGCTTGTGGCTATCTCAGTGGAAAATGTATTCAATCCTACTTCAAAAGTCCCAAGGTTTAGAACAGCCTTAACATGCTCAAGAGTATAAAATCACATCTGAGACTCAGGAGCCCTCTTAACTGTGAACTAAATTACATACTCTCAACCAAGACACAGAATAAACGTTCTCATTCCAAACAAGAGGAAGAGGAGTAAGAGGAAACCAAAGCTATATATGTATATATA
>NW_022196895.1:38995035-39002371 GCF_008632895.1 Mastomys coucha | reverse complement strand
TATATATATATATATATGTATATATATATATGCAGACATATATTTATGTGTGCAGTTCTATAATATATGTATGTATAATATATATTATAGCACATATATAGAGATATGCATATATGTGTATAACTATAATATGTATCCACATATATCACATTTATATATATTATAAAGCACACATATATGTATATATATATATATATGTAAAGCATATTATATATTCATACACCCAAACACACACACGCCCACACACACACACACACACACACACACACACACACAAATAGTGTCTAGCTTAGTTTCCCTTGGAGTTTGTGTTCTCCACTTTATTAGTCAGGTTTCCACTGCCTTTATTTCTCTCATCCCATCCTGAATTGTCCATCAAATTCTGTTTATAGCATTACAGGGCTTCTCTAGGCTACAATTCAAAATTCCTCCATGTTTTCTCCTACAAACCAATTCCAAGAGCTATAAACTAACTACAGGCTTAGCATGGCTATAGCTATAACCACTTAGTAGCAAGGATTTTTTAGCTTTTTTTTTCTTTTGTTTTTCTAATTACTGTGATTGGATGTCTGACCAAAACAATTTAAGTAAGGAGGGTTTATTTTGGCTCCCTGTTTGGTGGTCCAGTCCATCGTGGTAAAAGGCGTGGTGGCAGTTGTATGAGTCATGAAGCAGAGAGAGATGACTTCTGATGCTCCACTCATTTTGCCACTTTAATTTAGTCTGGGACCCCATTCTGTGGGGTAGTGCTCGCCACACTGAAGGTGGTTTCTTTTCTTCTCGGTTAAACCTCTCTGGAAACACCCTCAGACACTCTGAGAAACTCATCTCCTGGCTGATTCTAAATACTGTGAAAGCGACAATGAAGATCACCCATCATAAAAACAACCAATCGAGTTGGTACTGCTTCACAGCTTCTGTAGCTAGTCAGTCTTCTAACACAGCCCCCACCTCCTTCCCGAATGAGAATTGAAGTGCTCGCACGGATGTTTAAATGCATAGATTCTTACATAGAGATTTGGCTTTGGACACATGCTTGGTATGGGATAGTTGTGTAAACCTGTTTTTTTATTATTATTATTTTTAAGAAGAGTTAGGAATAATAAATGTAACACAGGATTGCTATAAAGTCGATGCACATCATATGCTTTAAAGACTAAGGTTTATACTTAATATAGGTCATGTATTCCATAAACTGTACACCTCAAACCATTTTTATTTCTTCACTTGATGGGGCTCATTTCCTGCTGGCAATTCATCAAGCTCACATTTCTATTACTTTTTGTCTCTTTGTTATTTAAGTAATGCATATTTGATTGACTTCATGAACACTCCTAATTTATTTCTGCCTTTTCCCACCTAAATTATGCAAAGTTCCTCTCAGTTCAAAGGAAAATGCTTGTTTCATGCTATTAAATGGCAACTCAATATGTTCCATGCTTGGAGGTAGGCGTATCTATTGTTCCCTGGGTGACAAAACTATATTCTGAATGCCTCAGTAACAGTTTTGCCGGTGAATTAGGGTCTTACGCTTCAGACTTATTACAAATTACAAGTATGGCTGTGTCTGTATACGTGTCTGTATTTTCAATAAAAAAGCTATAGCAAAAAAAAATAAGATGGAGGGGTAAGAATCCCATCAGAAGTCATAAGATAGATTTATTCATAACTGTTAGTTTTATTCAGTTGAAGATTCATGAATATTTCTTACCACATTTTTTAGGTTGACTCAGGGATCTGCCTTCACACTTGGGAAAGCATGGAGCTTGGTACTACCCATTTGGCTTTTGGATTATGAAGCCAGAGGTTCCAAATATTTGATTTTTCAATACATTTAATTTAGTAATTTCAAATTTGTTCTTCATTCGGAAGCTAGATGACCAAATCTACCATGATTATAGTTCCCTGGATCTTTACTTATATCCACTGGTTCTGCTCATTAGGTAATGTTGCATCTGCAGTAGACACCCATCCAGGTATGAATGTCATGTATCTAATGTCCAAGATTAGTCTCATACTCTCATTCTGTCACACTGTCCCCCAATTCTAGCTGTAATTTGGCAGCAGACCAAATCCTGTGATCCTGAGATGCAAGCATCAAAACCAACTCTAAGTTTTAGCAAAGAGTAAATTGTTGGCAGAATCTAGATAGCTCAACAAACCTAAAGTCTAGCTTGTAAAGGACAACTGAGTGTCCAGTATCCAATTGATGGAAGCAAGGGCCATCCTGGGACCGAGCCAGCCTGATTCTCCCCCCCTTCCTCCCTTCTTTCCTTCCTCCCTTCCTCCCCTCCTCTTTCTCTTCCTCTCTCATCTGCCTCTCTGTTCTCTCTCCTTCACAGCCCCCATATTGCTCCATTCAAGCTCTAAAATCCTTTTTAAATGGTTTTATTCCATTTACTTATAGACATGGGGAGGGGAAGGGCAGATGTCAAAGGACAACTTGTAGGAGCCTGTTCTCTCCTTCACCATGTGGTTTCCAAGGATCAAACTCATGTTGTTTCAGAGGCAAGTAACTTCACCTTCTGGGCATCTTACTAGCCCAAGATCCAAAGTCTTGAGTGATAAATCTTGATTGTCTTTCCATGAATTATATGCACATACCTTGACTGACCAACTCACTGGGAATACAGAACATAGTCGGAATTATTGACCTCATGGGAATGCTCCGGGCAGTCAAAACGAGTCAGCAGGTATAACAAAAATAGTCTCTACAGGCACTTTTTGGTTTGTAACAAATAAACATTTTAAATACTTGGCCAAAAGGATTTTTAGTTTAAAAAGGCAAGGAAACAAAAAAAAATGAGTTTATTTCATAACATCTCTGGAAAGTCACTAAAGACCATTACGCGGCTTGCTCAGGTAGGCAAAAAAAATTTCTTATAGAAACTTGATAATATGTTTCAGTGAATCTTGGGTGCTGGCGTGAACCAGGTGTGTTAAGTCACCATGGAGATTTTAGAGTCTAGAGTCTAAATTTAAAAAAAAAAAAAATAGCCCTCATTTTAATTTGAAGAACTGCCAAGCCATTGAGTGGGAGCCTGAGACAGAGGCCATTTACCTATGTCTCTGGAGCATGAAGAATGCCATTATTAGGGTGCTCAGTATGGTTGCTATGTGAAGTTTTATGCAAGCACAGAACTACAGAGCCACGTTGGCATGATAGCTCTGGGCACTGTAATGTCACCCATCCTGCCTAAACATTTTGACATGAGAATAAAATACGTGTAATGTGACACATCTGTTAATTACCTGGTGTCTGGCATACCTGTGCTACTATGTTCTGTTTTGTGCTAAAAGCATCATCATGTTGATTGTCAGGCTTTGAAATATGGCAGCACTTGGGTCACCCTTTCTGGTTGTTTTTCAGGCAAGAGACTCCTTGGCCTCTCTTGGCTTCTGTAAGGCACAGGACCTACCCCCACAAAGAGGCATGTGACTTCTAATGTTAGGCCCAGAACTTGCAGTTCTTTTACAACACTATGAATTGGTTAACCAGCCATTCTTTTAGCTACATGTTTGCCATCACCTGGGAGCTTTGGAAAGAACTGAGGTTGGGGGCCATGGACATGGTTCAGGGAAAAAGCACTTATCTGGTATGCAGGAGGCTTTGTGTTGATCCTCAGCACTGCAAAAATGAAGAAGTTCTGATGTAATCAAGCACAGACTTGAGAGGAGGATCCTAACACTGCAGGCACACCTTCCACCCTTCAGGGGCAGATTCCACATGGAAGGTGTGCCTGCAGTGTTAGGATCCTTCGCTCCCTAATACTCCCCTGCTTTCCACATGACTCACTATGCAGCTGAGCTGGAACAGAAGTTTAAAAACAAAATCAAGGAATGATGCCATGCACTCTAGAATCAGTGGGTAAAACAGACAGGATTTGTGCTCTGTCTCTGACAGTAACTCCAAAGGATCTATTTTCCAATATCAGTTGTCCTGCTCCTGTCAAAGGTTAGCTCAGACCTCTAGCTATCTATAGGACTCTAGCACATCATCACCTACATCAGGCAGTGTTCCTTAACCCATCTGGGCCATGACCATCACCCTGTGCTCTGTGCCAGATATCTCCCATATTAGGCCATATTCTCTATAGGCACAGAGTCAACAGAATGAACATATACAAGGTTTTAAACTTCTTTCTTACAGGTGTTTAAACTTCTTGCTCCTTTGTAGTTTATGTGTGTTAGATATAATAAAGTACCTGTGTATATATAAGGTGAATCCATAAGGGGGTAGTATTATATTACCTGTGTAATAGGGGCTTTGGGGTCTAGCAGTGGCTATCCATGGGCTGAAGAAACAAAGATCCCAGTCCCTGAAGCCAACAATTCAAATTGGTGTGGAATGCCCAAAAGATTTCTTGATAGTCTCTAGTATTCATTTTATACAGAAAAGCTAAAGCAGGTGGAATCTGCCCCTGAAGGGTGGCAGGTGTGGCTGCAGGAACAACAGCATTGATACAGACATTCACTCAAGAAGCAATGGAGGCAGACAGCACTGTACTCTCTCCAGACTCTTTCTATCTGGACTGCTTGATACAAGGTCAATGCGCCCTGAGGCCAGGCCTTCCCTCTTCAGTAAATTCTCTCAGAAAAGGACACAGGGGTACATCTCCTGGATGAGTCTACATACTATTAAACCAACTTAAGATCTTTTAGGATTACCATGGATGTTCCTAGACCTGGTACTTCTGATGCTCCAGCAAAAGAACCAGGAGTCTATGTCTTTAGCAAATACATCAGAATAAGATGTGAGACAGCTTCAGGAGCAACCCTCCATGCCCCATGGCCAGTGTAGACTGTATATCCATTCAATTTCAATTATTTACTTTCTCAATTCACCAACCAAACCATGAGCTCGTTGAAGGCGAGGCTATTATTTGAGTCAGTTCCAATTCCCAGGGCCAAATACGGTGACGTTCCAATAGATGTTTTTTATACCAAAAGCAAGAATGTGACAAAACCTCCATAAAACAGCAACAGCCCAAATCCCTTGATGCCATATGATTTCTCACCATAATACATACATTTAAGAAAATAAAATCATAAAGAGTACGTTATCTCTTCCTCCTGCTAATATAGAAGTCTTGCAAGGTACAGGCTGCCTTCTCTTAGTTACACTATTTTTGATACCTATATTATGGCAGGCATTAGAGTTAGGAACATAATGGCAGGGGCTCCTGTGGATGGAAACATTATGCTATTCTAAGTAACACTTCGTTCAGATTAACTCATTTCATCCCCCATGATATCTGTAAATTCCATACTAGTAGTATACCCCATCTTAAAGGTTAAAAGCGAAGCCTCAAGGAGGACTCTATGATATACTGAAGTCTTACAACCTCGGAAGTAGCAGAGAAAATATTTACAGGATAGTAGTGTAGGTGCAAAGACTGTGCCTCAAAAATGGACCCTGACCTTTTTCTGCAGTGAAACTCAGGTCCCCATCCCAAAGTGCTCATAGACTTGGGGGTTGGAGGGAGATGTGGACAGTTTCAAAAAGATCACTCTCATGTGGCAAGGTTCTACTGACAGAGAGAAAGGTCATCCCAATGTAAGCAGGGGTCGTTTCAGCTTGGCATTGTACAGAGTGCAGGGAAGAGTACTCATGATTACCTGCTGAAGCTGGAAGAGCCAAACTGTGAAGGGTGTTAAGTCGTATTTGGCCATGAGACAGAGAGGAGGCTGAGGCCATTCCTAGCAACATGGTAGCATCACAGAAGTGGGAATCCAGACCATTAGTGTGGGTCAGTCATATTCGTTTAGTGGTTCCAATAAGAGAGAGAGAGAGATGGATATGTTGATGCTAAAAGATGTTGGGAAAGGTGGGGATAGCCATTACATCTCTCGTAGAGAGCCCTATCCAAATAAACTAGACCAGCAAGAAGGATGTCTTACCTCATTAGAGTCAGAGCCGGCTGGCCTCAGGCATAAGGGGATAAGGCTTTGGACTGGATCTTAGCTTGGCATTCTGTGCCATCATCTGCTCCCACACCTTGGCTTCTGTCTGTTGGCTCTTCTCTCTGGCTGCAGCCCAAGCCTGTCATCTCACACTCGGGGCTCTGAAGGATGAGCAACCAAGAGTCTGCCTTGTCCTAATTTCAGAAGCAGCAATGGACATCACTGACACTGGTCGGTCAGATGGGAGTCCCTTTCCAGTCCTTGTCTGGGATGAGAGTCTTCGCAATGCACTGATCAGCTCAACCTAAATCACGTGCTCTGTCTTTGGAAAGTCACAAAGCATACAAAGAGCAGACTTATCTCATACAGACATGTTGCCACAGGAAGAGGGGATAAACAAGGGACAAAAGTCTAAGGAGTGTCCACCAGAGTAGGAGTTCAGCTTCTGAAAGGCCCAGATGTTGTCTGTAAAGAACAAGGCTTCGGTATCATATGGAATATCTTTCTAAGCTTCAAATGATGAGCTTTTATACAAAGCCTTCTGGGGAGCTCTACTTATTCATATTGATGTCCAAGCTGAAGGGCAGGCTGCTGGCTCTCCTTCAGTTGTGAGTGTGAAATAGAATAAAACACAGGATTACGAACCAGGTTTTGAGTTCCCAGAGAAAAACCTCCTTCTGAAGGAGTGTGTTCCCAAGCTATCCCAACAGATCCTGCACCTGCCCAATCCACACCCCACCAGCAGTCACACTGGAGGGACCGGCCAGAGTCCAGAAGTGTTTAGATGGCAACAGTCCTCTCTGCTGGTGGTGGTGGCCTCCTCTGGCATGAATGGAGCATTTGCAGTAGTGAAGCCATGTTTTATTTATAATCTTTCCTCAGGACCGCTGGTTAGCATCTTAATTTGCAATGCAAATCAGACCTAGGAAATGGTTATATAGACTCCACACAATTCTCTCTCCATCTAGCTACATGCAGTGACAAACCCTAGTCTCTCCATCTAGCGGCCCTACTGTGAGTTCAGATAATGAAACTGCTCACCACTTGCAGTGGAGACCTGTGGTCGTCAGAGGCACCAAGACGAAGCAAGCGGCCTTGGGAGTCTGAAAAGCGACACAATGATTACACCAGGTCTCAAATAGGAAACTTGGCCAGAATGTAAGTTGGGTACTTAGATCCCAGAACTGGGAAGAGAGAGACCAAATTACCAAGGATTCAAGCATCACTCCCTGCCACACGGCGAGTAAAATTCTCCACAGATGCTTCTGAGAGAAAGAAAAGGGCATTTATATCTGCCTGTAGTCTAGCAAGCAGAAAGCTGAAAAGTGCTCTTGGGGGAGTTCTGCCACACTAGCTACGGGCTAATTGTGTGTTCTTTTATGGAAGGCTGTTGCTTAAGTGGCTACAGTTTAGGAAATGGAACACCGGAATA
>NW_022196895.1:38948249-38995025 GCF_008632895.1 Mastomys coucha | reverse complement strand
AAAAAGGGTTCTCAATGAATCACTTTATAGAGTCCCCGTGACTAATGGCAGGGTTGGCTCAAAAACTAAATGGTGGGGGCTGGAGAGACGGCTCCATGGTTAAAAGCATTCACTGCTCTTATAGGGTGCCTGGGTTCATTTCTGAGCACCCATGAGGTGGCTCACAACCACATAATTCTAGTTCCTGGGGATCTGATGCCCTATTCTGCCCTCCTCTGGCCCATGTCCATGAGTGTTGGACATGAAATGATTGCAGGCGCACGCACACATACACACACACACACACACACACACACACATACACACACAGTTAGATTAAAAAATAAAGAGATGGAAAAAATAAACTCTTAGCAGAGCAGATGTGAGAAATTTCACTCACTTGGCCTTCTGGTTACCCTCACTCATCGCACAGTGCCAGTATCTGTCTAAGTTAAGCATTCCCAGCGAAGGCCCACATGACCTGCCTTGCCTATCCCAGAGATCTCGCACAGGCAGGTGTCGCCTCCCTTTCTAGTTTTCAGCAAACCAGTCTTGTGTGTATACAGTGGAAAGCCACACTACCTATGACAACAAAGCTGAGAGTGCCTGCCTCAGTGTCCTCTGCACCTTAAAAAAAAACAAAAACAAAACAAAAAAACCAGGTCCTTCTATCTGCCCATTTCCCATTGTCTCTGCAGGTGGTTCAGCCTGGAAGTGCAACCCCTGAGCAGCAGCTGCAGTTCCCTGTAACCAAGAGTGGCTGGGTTGCAAAGCAGAGCAAGGTAGTGCACATGATGCCCGTTGGATAGCACCCAAAGAGCTATTGTAATGCAGACGGCAATTTCTGGCCCGTTCTCCAGAGTTAGTTCCTCTCCAAAACAAAAATCTGCTTGGCAGAAAAGAGATGTTTGTTTTAAAATGAAATCCATTTGGTTAATAATTATCCCACCCAGTTTTAGGTTGCTTTCACTGAGTTCTGTAAATAATATTGCCTGTCCCAGTGACTGAATAGAAGTGGATTTATTTTTTGAGGAATGGATCTACAAAATGTATCTGAGTCCTGCCTTCAGTCCTGTTGGGTGATAGTTGCACCTAACATTGTCTCTCTCTGTTTCTACCTGCATTAACCTAATGGCACACTGGGCAGGGAGCACTGAATCAGGTGTTCCTTTGGGAGTGGGAGTCACATGGGTCAGCACAATGCCGTGTATTGGCCTCACTGGAAAAGAGATTCCACAAGTATAGCCTACCTGCCTTCGAGGCCAGATTGTTTATTGGGACAAGTGGGTTTTCACAAGTCCTAAACTCTCCACTGGAACAGTTTTTGTCAGAAAGTCAGAGCTGCAGGTTGCACGGGTACACTGAGCGAAATCACAGAGGTGCCCACCCTACACTGGTTTGCGGCAACCCTAGAATGAAAGCTGAGCTGAGAACCTGGGTCTGACATCTCTTCTCACTCACCATGTCACCGAGAAAGATATCTCCTCGCCTTTTGTTGAAAAACAACAAAAATGTCCATTTAATCTTGATAATTATCAAGAGGTGGGGAGGCAGGGACAGTGGGATGAAAATGAACTTTGTTGATAGATTCAGCTTTTCCAGATTTTAAACACCTCGAAACAAGCAAATCTCTAGTTGTATCTGCAGAGCTCTCTTACTGATGTGGGTCTTCCTTTTGGGTCACTGGCCACAATTCTGTCTCCTCAAGAGATATCAGGTTCCGAGCCAACCATACAAAAGCCTAAGTAAATAAAATCTGGCACAGGTCAACCTGGAAGATTATGTAGAAAGGCTAAGAATGGGACTGTCATTTAATCTTGTAATTTCTCTGAGCCTTTCAAATCATTTGGAGTTTCTCTGAGTTACATAATTTAATAATGAGACTAAAACAAGACTGTGAACGTCCTTTTTTTTCTTCTCTTTCTCCCTCTCTCTGATCTACAGCTTGACAATTCTCTTTTCAAACCCTTCCCTTCAATTAATGAAATGGTTTCCACCCCACTCCCATCCTGCCTGGAGACAGAATTGCCATGGTTACCTGGGTACCTGTTCTCAAAGAATATATGTAGTAGCAATTCAGCTATTTAAACGCCTCAGTGTGTCGCACTTAGGAGCAGTAATGAGACCATTATGAAACTCCTTGTAGTGAAAATACCATTGATGTTTCAGTTTGAGATTAAAACTTTAATTTGTATTCATTTGCTTATGTAAAGAGATAAAAAAGAGGGGGCTGCTCTCTGAAGCTAAATAGGAAGTCACTGGCATGAACTGCCATCTATCAAAGACAAGGGGCATTGGGACTGCCCCCTCTTAAAAACACATGTTGATATAGAATCACTCACTGACCCCAAGGGGCACTGCGTGAAGAATGGTGCATTTGGGGAGCTAGGGTTTCTCAGTCTTGAGTCTCTGGGAGGTCAGGGGGAAGATGCTTGGGAATACTGTCTTCATTTTATCTGAAGACACTGTGTGATTTGGAACCTCTCATGTGTCCTTACAGAATTTCCCTGGGGGAGAGGATACTCTGGTCTGTGCTTAGGCGATTAACTTTTATTTTTGTTTAATCAAACTGTGGTTACTGCCTCTCTAAGGTGTTCTTAATTCAGAGTCCACTATAAAAGGCTCTGAGATGGTTTGCAAGTGAGCCGGACACCTCTGCTGCTTGAAAAACCCATGTTCGTCCATGCTGCATTGGAAGGTAGAGTCAGTATTAACCCTCCACTGCCATTCATTTTCTCAAAATCCATAGTTTGTTTTCAGGAGGAGAGGAAGGAAGTAGCTTCCCCAAGAACGTGCAGAAATTCAATTAACTCTGCACACTGAAGCTGAAAGGCTGCGCGTCGTCGTCGGTCTTGCTTTCCTGAAGGCTTGTTCTGTGAAGTAATAGACAGCACTTTATTAAAGAAACCCGATCTATTGAAAAGGAGCATACTGAGTTTCTCCATTCATAGTCCTACTTAACCCAAATGTTTGGAGTGAAATACTAAAGGTTTCTTTAAGAGTCTCTGGATCATGATTCCACACCCCACCCAAAGTCTTGTAAGGGTCAGGATGAAAGATGAACAGATCCATCACACATAAGACCCTGAGTCTGGTTCTTGGCACCAAGGAAATAGACTGAAAACTTATAAAAATAAAATTATGAATCTGTTAGACAAAACACGGATTTATAGTCATTACCTAAGAATAGTGAAGAATGAAGATTTAGAATTCCTAGGAGAACATGACTTTAGACAGTAGTAAGTTTTAAGTTTTAAAGTTATATATTTTATTGATACTTCTAATCTATAGGAAAACCTAAAATGTTCACATATTATTGGTGAGAGTAACGTTAATATGCCTTTTGTGGAAAACAATTTGATAAAATATGTAAAATGGGCATTTCTTTCTTATGCTCTGTAAATATTTATCCAAAGCAGGTAGTTTCCCCAGTGTGATATTCCCCAGGGAGAGGTAGAGGGAGGTAGAGGAAAGGGAGGGGAGAAAGGGATGGGATCGTAGCATCCTTTACTATCATCTGAAGGAAATTGTACACATCTCCAAATATCTGTATTCTACAATGTGGCTTCTTAAAGAAAACAAACAAAAAAAAACTATCTTGAAAAATATTTGCAAAGTAAATCTGTTAACACGAGCTTTGGGGTAGGAGAAATTTGGACTATTTTTACTTTCTTTATAATTTTGAGAATACACATGCATGATTGCTAAATTAAGAGCAATGCAGCTAGTATTGGTTACACTGTGTCCCCCAGGGACACGTGCTCAAGTCCTAAGCCTCAATGCTTCAGAATATGACTGCAAAAGTGGAGTTTTTACAGATGGTATCTAGTCAGATGAGGTCATACTGAATGAGGGCCGCCCCTAAGCCAATATGACCTTGGGAGCAGAGACTGAAGAGGTGTGTATACAAGCCAAGAAATGCCAGCAGATCCAGAAGCTAGAAGAGACAAGAAAGGAATTCTCTGTCATTGTGCCAACCAACCTTCCAAGACTGTTCCAAAGTGCCTGAGAGGATGGAGGGAGCAGGGTGATCTAGGCTCACTTTCAGGGGTCTCAGTTCATGGTTGGCTGGCTTCATTGCTGTGAGGCCCAAGGCAAGGCAGAGGTATTGCAGCGGAATCTTGAGGCTGAGGAATGTTCACATAATGTCATCCTCAAAGCAGAGGAAGGGGAAAGACTACTCTTCATGGCATGCCCCTGATGATGGACTTCCTCGCATGAGACCCTGTTGTTAGCTTTATTTTGGACCTATAGCTTCCAGAACTTTGAGGGCTTCTCTAAGGTCCCAATTTTGGGTACTTTACTATACTATCCTGAGAAAACCAATATAAAATGTGTTTTAATTTTTGAGGAAAGATGTATTTACAATTCACATATAGTAAGATTCATTAGTCTGCCATGTGGAGCCAGGAACTTTGCTATAAGTTGTTTTGGATGCAAGATAAGTTTCTGGAATTGAATTGTGGTACAAGTAAAAGGAAAGGAATGGGCCCTACTTCTTAGATGCTCTACAGATCACATAGGTACAGAGAGTGAGCAGAACATACTTGCAGGCAACATGAGCATCATATCCCGAAGTTCCAAAAGATTTCCCTCTGTGCGCCATCACAAACATCACGACACATCTAAAGATCTGTCTTACTGACAGAGTGTTTCAAAGATCCCCAGGCCTACTTGTCATCATTCTCATTTTTTCTCTCAACCATTTTAAATATGATTGTAACAATGAGCTGAAGGGAAAATTAGGTCCCAAGTGTTCTGGCATCTTTTCAGCATTGAAGGTCAACCACATAGCAGTGAGCCAGAACACACTGTGACCAGGCATATGACATTTGTTTGGGAGGATGGAGGGTGGGTGGAAGAGTCTCCTGTATTCCAGCGGCCTTCTAAAGTCAGCCTGGATTTCTGGACAATCTGATTGCATCTCATATAACTTCATATGTATTTCCTTTCTAGGTAGTCTATGAGCATCTTAAGAACCAAAAAATCAGGGCTGTAAAAAAACCCATCGACTTTAACCATGTTAGGTCCTCAGCAAGACAATGTTAATGATTCTATCAAGAGTAAATACTTATGTCATTCTTATAGTCCTGTATCATCACCATGAGAAGTGATTTTATATCTGAATTTTGCTTTTCCAGTGTGATGGTGTGTCCAGGACTTGCTATGGTGTGAGAATTAGGTTCTGATGATGCCAAGTAACCTTGGTTTGTGTTGTTTATTTTCTTATGCTTGCCTCCCACCATCTGGTTATCTCTAGTGCTACCTGCCCTTGCTCAATCTGACTGGAGCCTGTCCTTCCTGTGATCCTGGTTGTGTCAGAACTCCTCAGAGTCAAGCTGTCTCTGTGATTCTGTGATTCTGGGATCCTGGGATCCTGGGCTTGTTAGAGCACCTGGGAGTAGAGCTTCCTCTGGGTGTTGTGGGACTGGCTGCAGAGCTTGCACCCAAGGTCTGCTCAGGACACCAGCCCAGAGAGACTGGAAGGAACCAGAGCCACTGGGCTGGCAGAGTTCCTGTGTGCCTGGTCCCACTGGTCCCAGTTACTCCCAAAGGTGTTGGGACAGATGTTGGGTCCTCTTCACCTCTGACCATGGGCATGTCAGAGTGCCTGGGAGTGGAGCTTCCTCTGGGTGTTATGGGACTGGCTGCAGAGCTTGCGCCCAAGGTCTGCTCAGGTTTTTACACTATACTATGGTTTTCAAAACAGCTTATATATTTCAAAAGTATTTATATACCCAAAAAAAACATAGACGATTAACTAGGGAGGTTGCTTGTAAGAGAACAACAAAGAGTGAGACTGAATGCTTTGCTTGATGTTTGTAACTCGTATCAAGTTTGAAGAAGAGGACTTTATAAGTTACTCTTTCTCTGAGATGAATGCTTTCCCAAATTATCATAGCTAATGAACCAGATTCTTACGCTTACCTAATGTCTGTGCCATCCTCCAAGCAGAACCATTGCTCATTGAAACAGTTGGTGAATGACTATGGATAGACCATCTTAATATACACACCATTTCTTAAACGAATGTAACCTGTTCTCTGTGGGCTGAGAATGAAGTCACTCACTCAAGTCAAATAGCTTTGACCATAGCAGGAAGTCTGTATCCAAAAATCGTGCCTACAATTCATTTCTTGGTGCAGCAGAACTGTCAACTCTCAGCTTAGCTACAATGGAAGTAAAATCCTTTGGTGATGTGAGGGTCATTGAAGTACAGCCTTATTACAACGAAATCCAATGTCTAAAAATTACTCTTATTTTGGGCTTATACCACAGTAGGAGCCAAGATTTTAAACTCTACTAAATATAAAACAAACAAACAAAAAGACTTTATATATTTATATTCATTTAAGAAAATATTAGTAGTGATATATTATTTTGAAATATACAGTCAATATGTTTGGAGTTATTTAAAATTTATATTGAGAAAAATGTATTTTCACTATTGCTGTAGATGAACATCTACATAAGACTGTTTAATAAAACCCAGCCTAACTGGTTGCCCCTCTAACAGAGATTCCCATGATTCACTGATAACTCTGCTTGAATGAAGAGCTTATGTATGCACCCAGGATGACTTGGGAGGTAAAAAAGGGCCAAGGGTTACCCAAGAATTTGCGCACTTGCAAATGGGAGAAACCCAGCTCAACAAGCTTACACCAAAACAGTGGGATTGTGTTAGTGATCAAGGTGGAGGTGGGGCCTGCAGTCCCTAAGGGCTCCCTGAACTTGTCTACTGTGTTGTTCCTTGTTAGCTGTGTTCTTCTTGGGTGGTGGCCCATTTCCCCTTCTGCAGTTGGGCTTCCCCAAGTCTAGCCAGAACAGGTAGATTTAGTTCTTGGTTTGGGTTTATATATAAACGGAGAGAAATCCTCCTTGCTTGGTGTCTATTTCAAATACTTCTGAGAATCCTCTGATTGCTGGATTTGGATTAGGTGCCTATACCTGAGTCAGTTATCCTGGTCAAATAGATGGAATATTTTTAATCAGCTCATTCTAGATCTGTCAACAGGAAAACACAGCACTGAAATTAGCAGTTCATTAAGACAACATAAGAGGCACAGATCAGTGTGGGATGCTATTATTCAGAAAATGGGGACAGTGAGGCAGGATTATAGTTATACTTGAACCTGAAATGCTAAACCATTTCCTTGTATATGTTGTCATGCTAGCCAAAATCTTCATTTTACTTTATGATCTTATTGTATTTCATTTGTGTGTATTTGTATGTGGGGGAGCTGGGGGAGAGGATCCAGACAGGTCAAAATAAGGCGTCATATCCCCTGGAGCTAGAGTTACAGGTAGTTGTGAGCCACCCAACATGGGGGCTGGACAGAGAACTCTGATCTTCAATAAGAGCAGCAAGAGCTCTTAACCACTAAGTGATCTCTGCAATCCCTTGTATTTTACCTTTTCAGATTGCAACCATCATATGTGATAGAGAAATAGCAAGGTGGTTGATTGATAGATAGATAGATAATAGAGGGTAGCTTGGTATGACATGGCTACTTGAAGATTACAGAGAGCTTGCACTTTGCACAGCTGACAAAAGCAAAGACAGACCTAACACTACAAGTCAATCAAACATGATGACAACCCAAAACTTTGATGTGCACTGAATTCTAAACTAAAGGAAGTATTAGACATACAGTGTTGGGAAACATAAGGAATGCTTATTTCCCTTTAAGGAAGCTACAGGTAAAGAACTATAAGGCTGTATGGAAAAACAAAAGTATCACTCACTACACTGGGATTAAACTATGCACAGTTACAGCCATTACTAATGGGAAGAATTGGCCATTCAACATCCAGTGTCTCCTATGTAAACTAGGAAGACATTTACTTTACAAATAAATACAGTCAAAATAGAATACTTTATCCTTAAAACGGGTTCTTGGCTCCAGTGATATATATTTTAGGGAATGACATCACTTACAAAGAATTTTAAACAACCTGAGAAAAAACCGTATTTGTGGAATATAGTGCTCAGAGACAGTTATAGGTCTAGTCATGGTAAAGTTTAGGCCTAAGCTGGCTCTCACCTATAGGAGTCTTACTTGCTTACCTTGGGCATCCACTCCATCTTACGGGCTGAGACTACATCACAACATTCTAGTTTCCATGAGCTCCCAACATAGTTGTAGCTTGAGATATTGATTTTCTCATATTAAGCATCAACTTTTAAGGAAAGGGTGATGAAGGTGTGAAGCTATACTCTCAATCAATTTTTCCTATATCCTTTTAACAAGGGCCCCACAGTTGAGACCAGCTGAAGTCCGGCTTGGCTCATCTGAGAAATAGGAATGACTCCAGAGCAAGCTTCAAAAATGAAGTTTCTATGTCCATTATCTATATGCATAATGTTTACTTAAAAGCCTGCACCCAAAACAGTGTTTGCATTTTCTCTTTAAAACATGGGAATGCAAAAGAAAAATTTGGCTCAAATGCCTTCATCCAAACATTTACTAATATTTTGATATATATGTATATCTCTCTGTGTGTGTATATGTGTATGTGTGTGTATGTAAAACATTACTAACATTTTGATATATATGTATATATATGTGTGTGTCTGTATAACATTTACTAACATTTTGATATATATGTTTACGTATAGATCAAACATTTTTCTAAGTAATATACGTTCATTCCCAGCAACAATTTCATCTGATAGCAAATGCTTCTTTGATTTTAAAAACATCATACAAATTTTTTTTATTTAAATAAGCCTTTTGCATTGTTGACTCCCCCTGTTGTATTATGAAGATGACTTTGGTGATTTGGAGGTTCTTGCTAATGCTGTGTTAACAGTTCTGTAATGGCATGCTTATAGCCCCCCATGTTTACTTCCTTAGGCTCAGATCCAGAAGGCAAACATGCTGACTCGGCATTTGCAGCATCTTTGAGGTTTCCATTGTCAGGGAAATCAGCAGTGGGACAGTAGAAAGGTTCACTTTCTCTTTCTGTGGTCTCACTACTCTTTAGAAGCTCTGAATACTCAAAGTGAGAGAATATATACAAATTCTCTAAACATGCCTCTTTCATATCTACTGTATCTCAAGTGAGATTGTACCATGCAGTGCATGGCTATATAGAGTTGTTACAGATGAACTTTGGGATTTTGTTTTCCTTTAAAAACATTACAAGATAATAATAGATGTCCTGTATTCTGAGCATCTGAGATGCAGTGAAATATGATGGCCCAACCCAAGCAATTTGAAGTGTTGGCCCAGCTTTCCCTACACCCACCAAGCTTCTGGGGACCCGTTGCCCCTGCTAACCACTTACAGCAAGCTCAGTGTGTACAAATTCAATTCAACTCTAATTCATGTCTCCCTGCATATGGTTTGGGGAATACAGAGATGAATGTGACAGGGCTGAGAAAAACTTAATTAGGAAGGTCATTGCATTAAAACCATGTAATGAATTTTACCACAAACCCTTTGTGGAATGAGGCAGAATATAAAGCAAACCAAAATGTTATCTGTATAGAAGACAAATAGACATGAATTTTAAAGCATCTGTCCCATGTTTCCTTGGTTGTCACAGAAAACATAACTGGACTGAGCTATCTGCAAAACCAAGAGCCTAACCCTTTGGGAAGATGTGATTGCTGCTCCGTTTAACCCACAGAATCCCCTTTTTCTTTTTATTCACATGGCCAACTCCTTTTCAGTCTCCAAAATGTCCCTTGAGAACCTGGTCCGACTCCAACTCTCTCTCCCCACTCTCAGTCTGAGCCCATTCTCTGTGTTTCCATGGTGCTTCCACAATGCTTGGTACTTTGGTGAGCACCGAATACACACACCACAGTGTCTACTGATGGACTCTAAGCAAGAGGAGGTGGGTGGCATCGTGTTACATTCGTAAGCAAGATCCTTGGATAATCCTCTTCTACCCAGTCCTAGCTATGCACACCGATCAGTGTTTGGGGAGGCTTCTATTGACTCAGCCAGTTATGTGAATATCAATTTTCCTATCTGCAAATGGAAGCTACTATTGCCCAGTTCAAGGGGCTGTTTGAAAAATGGGTAGTGATAGGGAACAAGAAGCATTTGGCATAGGTGCTGTCCAGTGGACTGGCTTACTGCCTATGTATCTCTGCCAGTGTGGATCAATGACCTCTGAGGGGCTATATATTATA
This sequence comes from Mastomys coucha, assembly GCF_008632895.1. Classification (NCBI taxonomy): domain Eukaryota; kingdom Metazoa; phylum Chordata; class Mammalia; order Rodentia; family Muridae; genus Mastomys; species Mastomys coucha. The sequence continues at coordinate 38,984,899 of NW_022196895.1, read as the reverse complement.
TTGCTACCATGATGGTCCCCAGCTACCTGGTATGAGTCTATTTCCAGTACAGGTATATTTAAGTTTTCACACCATGCATGGTGGAAAGAAATGAGAAAATGGTTTTCTCTTTGGGGCTCAGGAAAATCTTTTTTTGCCTTGTGAGTGCCCTCCCACTAACTATAGAGACAGCTTTTGTTTGCTTGAGACTAGTGATGTGAAAAGCAATCAGAATGGCAGTTAGAATCTCAATAGACATGTTTTTAAAGGCAATTGTACATAATAAGAAACCTATGAGTGATTCTTAGTTCTTATTTTACCCCTTACAAGAGGCCTTCTGGATGATGGAGAGAAAAAGAAACCTCACCTCCCAGCTACCTTTGCATGTTCCTCAGTTGATTTTATGTGCTTCTCATCCTCACTCCAAGTGGCATGTGATCGGTTTTAGGAAACCTTACTAAGCAACATGAATGATATTGGGGTGTAATAATTGGATACCCAAATGGATAAAATGGTGTTTCATCAATGGACCCCAGTAATTATACTAGAAGATATTAACCGTCTCACAAAGGACAGGGCTGAGCTCTCATAATGTAGACAAAGCCGAGACACAAGAAGGACCCCACTCTAAAAGGTTAATGCATCTCACCTTGCTTGTTCCCACACTCATGGCTATAGAGCTTGCTTTGAGACAGGACTCCTGGAATACTGTTGACTAGGACCATAGGAAACTTGACAGCCACAGCTCCCATTTGTTATTCAGTTCCAATTTACCAGGTGCAGACACTCTCTGTCATTTACTCTTCTCAGAGGACCTCCAGTGGCGTACACTTGTTACACAGTTAAGAGAGTAAACAACTTGCCTAAATTGCTGAGGAAGATCAGAGTATGAAAATCAAACCTGCAGAGAGGTCAGAAGTTAGGTCTCAAATGAGCCAGGTTCCAATATTTGGTCTCTCCTTGGAATTATCTCTGCTTTCCTTTCCTCCCTACCCTTATTTTTAAATTACATTATTTTAGAAAATAACATGAAAATGTTTTATATATATATATATGTATATATACATATATATATATACATATATATATATAATGTACTTAAATTCACCTCTATACTCAATCATGTACCCTTCTTGTAAATGCCCCCACCTCCCAAATAGCTTTCTTCTACTTTCAAGCCTCTTTTTTGCCTTTAATTATCTTATGTTGCAAGGGGCAGGACTGTCATAGTGCTCTTTTGGAGGTCAAGGGACAACTTGCTGGAGTTGATTCTTTCTTTCCACTGTGTGCACTGCAGGGATTGAATGTAGGTTTCAGGCTCTTTCTTTCCGCTGAGTCATACCACTCATTCCAATATCATAATTTAAAAACTTGGATTTTGCATATGAGAGAATATACACATCGTATTCATTTTTTGAGTTTCACTTATTTCACTTAAGGTGGGAATCTTTAATTTTATCCATTATCTTGACAATGACATGATTTTTGTTCTTCTAAGTGGATGACTAATACCACATCGTATGTTTAGTATGTGGTGGTTTATCCATTCATGGGCACTTAGGCCTATTTTATGACATAATGATTATGAGGAGAGCAGCAATGACAATGGGCATGCAGAAATCTCTATTACATCCTGACTTTAATTCTTTTAATCATATATCCAAGAGAGATAAAACTCAGTCACATGGTAGATTTTAGGTTTTGGAAGAGGTTCCATGCTTCTTTTCATAGGTTCTGAACTACCTTGTTTTCCTATTTGCACCCCAATGAATTGTATTAGATCCTCTTTCCCATGGTCTCATCAGCCTTCACTGCGATTTGCTTTCTGGATGATGGTGATCATTCTGACTTGGGAGATAAGAGATCCCAGAGTAATTTTGATTTCATCTCCTTCAGGGATAAAGATTTTAAACAGTCCTTCATCTATTTATCATCCTTTCTTCTTTTGAGAATGGCTGGTCAATTCTTTCTCTTGATTGACAGGGTTAATTCCTCTGTTTATTAACTCTTGAGCTCATCATATGCTTTAGGTTATTCATCCCTTGTCAGATTAACAGCTGGGAAGATGTTCTTCCACTCTGTAGACAGTCTCTTTACCATGGCTATTGCCGGCTTTGCTGTGCTGAAGTTCTGCAACCCAGAACTCATTTGTTAATCCTTGAGTTTCTCTCCTAACTATTGGAATCCATTTCATAAAGCCCTTGCTGCTGGTGTGTATGTTTTGAAGTGTTTCCCCTCTGCCTTTTGCTAGCACCTATCAAGATTTGGGTCTTCTATTAAGGTCTTTGATCCCTTTTGAATTGATTTTTATACACAGTGAGAGGTGTGTACTTTCATTCTTCTCCATGTGGATATCCAATTTTCCCTGCAGCTCATGCTGAAGAGGTTTCACTTCTCCAGGTTATGGTTTTGGCCCCTTTGTTCTAGGTCCTATCTTATTCTATGAGAATGAAGTGATGTCTGCTGCATTAAGAATGCTGTCCTCTCAATGGAGCTGAGGGGTTTGCAGCCCCTTAGGACGAACAACAATATGAACTAACTAGTACCCTCAGAGCTCCCAGGGTCTCAGCCACCAACCAAGGGGACTGCACGTGGAGGGGTCTGATTGTTCAAGCAGCATGTGTATAGTAGAGGATTGCAAATTCGATCATCAATAGGAGGAGAGGAGCTCAGTCCTGTGAAAGTTCTGTGCCCCAGTGTAGGGGAATGCCAGGGCCAATAAATGGGAGAGGGTGGGGTGGCAGGCATGGGGAGGGGGGAGGCAACAGGGGTTTGTTTTTGTTGTTTTTGTTTGTTTCTTTGTTTTTTGGAGGGGAAACTATGAAAGGAGAAATTTACATGTAAATAAAGAAAATATCTAATAAAAAAAGAATGCTGTCCTCTTCTAAGGTATATGCCTATTTTACACTTTATATTTTATATATGATATTATTACATATATATTTTACATACATAAAATATATGACAGACATACACACAAACACACATATATGATATTATTACTACCTAGCATATTTGGGGAGTTTGCAGTAGTGGCTGCTCTTTAAAGTGTGGTTTAAAAAGCCCAAGCAGACTTGAAACTCGATACGTAGCTGAGGATGACCTTGAATTTCTGTGTTGGGGGCTAGGGATGCATGATATGTCATGGCACACGTGTGAAGGTCAGCGGACATCTTGTGCAGTTGGTTCTATTATTTCATCACTTGGATTCTGCTTGCAAGTGCCTTTACCTGATGAACCATTGTGCCAGTTCTACTAAATTCTCATACTCCTCTCCCCACCTCCTAGTGCTGAGATGTTAGGCATGTACCTACCACCTGGTTAATGCCGTGCTCGAATCAAACTTGGGACTTTGTGCATGCTAAGCAAGCACTCTATCAACTGTGCCACATTCCCCAGCCCCTATGTTGATATTTTCTACAACCTTCTTCCAGACTTTACATGAAGCATGTATCAAACTTCTTTGAGTTCTTTCAACAGTCAGTCACACCCTTTTGTGTCTCCTCTCCTTCCCTCTCTACTTCCAGTCCTCTTTCACCTAGGGTGCTGATTAGTTTTCAGTTTTTGTTGCCAACTTGGTAAAAGCAAAGCAAGAGTTGTCTGGGAAGAGGGGGCTGCAATGAGAAAATGCCTCCCTCAGATTGGCCGTAGGCGAGTGTGTAGAGAATTTTCTTCATCAATAATTGATGTGGGAGGCTTGCCAATGCTGCCCTCTGCAGGTGGTCCTGGAATGTATAAGGAAGCAAACTGACTAAGCCATAGGGAGCAGGCCAATAAGCAGCATTCCTCTGTGATCTCTGCTTCAGTTCCTGCATCCATTATTTCTGCCATGTTTGAATTTCTGCCTTGGCTTCCCTCAATAATGGACTGTGATTGGAATGTGTAAGCCAAATGAACATTTTTCTCCCCAAGCTGCTTTTGGTCATGGTGTTTATCACAACAATAGAAAGCAAACTGGGACACTATCTAATATTTCATAGCTAGTATATTTCTTCTTTGGAGACTTTATTTTATTACGGTTCACCACCACCCCAGATGTTTGGAGACAGCTGCTTCTAAGTGCGTCCAGGGCACCTTGCTCTTCTCTGAGCTGGTTTATGTGGCACAGTTAGGTGTTGTATAGCTGTCATACTCTTCATTAGGTGATGGCAGTCCATTCATGCAGCTGTCATAAATTCCATCCTGGGTGTTTATATGAAACAAGAACTTATTTTCCACAGTTTCAGAGACTGGAAACTCCTAAGATCAAGGTCATCTTCTGATGTGGTGGCACATAAAGGTCAGCTTTGTGGGTTATAGACATTGTCTTCACATGATGGAAAGTGGCCAGGATCCCTCTAATTCTCCTTGGTAAGGATGGTAATTTCATTCCTGATGGCATCCCATGACCAGTGTTTGCTTAAAGGTCTCACTTGATAAAATTATCACCTTGTGTACTAGGAGCTCAACACAGTAAGTTTAGAGGGACAGGGGGACACTTCAAGTACTAGGTCTAAATCTTCAAGACTCACTGATGCACCTGGCAACTAGGAGGAGTTAATCACACAATAATGAGAGAAATGAGCCAGGTCTTACATGACTGGAGACCAGGGATAGAGTAGAAATGCCTGTTGTCACAATGGTGATTCCAGCCATCCTTCCACACCAGCATTGAGACCCAGCTTCTCCAGATTCGTGTATTCAGCTCCCCCTTATGCACACACATCACCAAGGGGAGACCTGGAGGAATGTGCTTTATGTGGGAACAATAGCCCTGTCTCACCACAGCCACACCTTCCACTTAAAAAATGTTTGCTCTCTGATTTCTCTTTCAGCTCTGGTGAAACAGGATACAACTTTCAAATATTTGATTTTAAGATTGGAGCTACAGCTAGACCTAAACAAGTTGCCCATGCATTCTTTGAGGCCATAGACCTGGTGCAACACACACACACACACACCACACACACACACACACACACACACACACACACAAGTTTTGTTTGCACTTGTGAAAAAGTCTCTCTTATAACCCCAGGGCACCTCTGGGCATCTATTTGTTACTGTAAGACGCAAGCTCTAGTATGGGTTTCATCTAGTATGGGAGGCTTGTTGATCTGCTTGAAATGGAAAACTCACAACAAACCTAGTAGTCGTCAGGATTGCGAATGCTGTGCTCATGATAGGTTTTTTGTTGTTTTGTTTTTTTCTTTTTTTTTTGTAGATATTTTCCTTATTTACATTTCAAATGATATCCCCTTTCCCGGTGGTTTCCCCTCTGAAAAGAAACAACAACAACAACAACAACAACAACAACAAAAAAAAAAAAAAAAAAAAAACCTATTCCCTTCCCTCTCCCCCTGTTCACCAACCCACTTTTTCCCACTTCCTGGCCCTGGCATTCCCCTACACTGGGGCATAGAGCCTTCACAGGGCCAAGGGCCTTGATGACTCTGCTACATGTCCAGCTGGAGCCCTGAGTTCCACCATGTGTACTCTTTGGTTGGTGGTTTAGTCCCTGGGAGCTCTGAGGGTACTAGTTAGTTCATATTGTTGTTCCTCCAAATGGGCCAAGGCCACATTAATGCATGTTGGAAAAGTGGGGAGAAATCTCAAAGTCACTTTAAATATCTTTTTCCTCAAAGAAATAATTAAGGTGCAGTGTGGACCTGCTTTCTAACCAGAGAACTGGGGTCCCTGGATACAGACTTCATGCTACTCTTCTTAACCGAGAGCAACTTGGGCATTATCCAGGCTACTCCTCAAGGATCTAATATGTTAACTGAAAAAAACATCCTTTAAAAAATAACTTTACAAGCAAACAGTTCATCCAACTGGAAACACATGGGATTATCTTCCAATCCTTTTTACTTCAAATCTCAGCTGCTAAAGCAAAGGGGGAAAAAAAAATCCTGCAGAATTTCTCAAAGCCAAGGCTGAGCTAGTTACAGTTCCAAGGCAGAATATGACCAACTGTAATTAAGACAGCATACACTCGAAATTCCCATGTGGGATATTTTGGTACACTTAATGCAGCTGTAGGTAGACACACTGCTTCCAGCTCTCCCTCTGATTCCTAAGAGCTCTTTAAGACACCAGCAACTGGAGTAGCCATGAGAGATATTGTTTTACCTGCTCCTCCTTGAGGGGATGAAACCTCCCTGTGAGACATCTCTTGGCAGATGCTAGGTGACTTGTTTCCCTCTCCTCACTGTTCTGTGACCTTGTCGATCACACTCATAAATGTGTCCACGAAGCAGTGCACAATGGGGAGGAGAGGATTCAGCCCCTGGACTGCTGGCCTCTTGAGGCTCTCTATGGCGCCTATTGTCCAAAGGTTTGCTATCTTAGGCATTTCAATTTATCTCTTAAAATGAGGATAGGTGGCTTACAGGGGGATATGCTGATAGCTCTAGTACCCAGATGAGTTTGGGATGGAAATCCCAACTCACTGGAGATGGATTTGAACGAACACAAGGAGGAACAGAAAAAAGTGATGTGGTTTGAACAGTTACTTAAATAGACGGATTGAGCCTTTCCAAACGACTTAGAACAGACATAGCTGTAGATTCAGAGTAAGGGAGATTCAGAGTGTGAAGCTCCCTTGAAGCCTAAGGACGAATGACAGGGAATTCTCCAGACAACCAGATCTGGATGAGCTTCAAGGCTGGAGAAAGGAGATTGGCTCAACCACTACACTCACACACCAGTATACATACACACCCATCTCTACTCACAATTCTCTTCTAAACAACAATCCACACCAAAGACTTAAGGAACTACCTTCTTCATTAGTCAGTGACTAAGATAACCATGATAGGTTTCTCAATTACATAATGCTGTTGTCTGGTGGAAAGAGGACCAAGCTAAGGCATGGCTAAAACTCATAGCCATAAACTCAGGCTCACTTTGGACAGTTGCATTTCTTTCAGTCACTTACCTAGTGTTTAATTGCACCTATTGATAAGAGAGTCGAATTGACCTGGATTCCCTCCTCAAGGCTTCTGGTACTTCCTGGAAGATAATGAAAAGCTACAAAAGAGGACCATCTGAGAGAGAAGGAAATTTTAAAGTAAACCCTTCTTGAAACAATTGAGCAGAATAGTCTTTAACTCTTTGATTAGTACTGCCTCTGGTCAAGCCTAAGTCAACTGAGAAAGTTTTGCCCATTTAGAGAGACTATGAGATGGCTCAGCAGGTAAAGGTGAAGGTGCCTATGCTACTGCCAAACTTGATTATCTGAGTTTAATCTCTAAGATCGCATGGTGGAAGGAGACAATGGAGTACTGCTAGTTGTCCTTTGAACCCTGCAAGTGGTACACACACACACAGAGAGAGAGAGAGAGAGAGAGACAGAGAGACAGAGAGACAGAGAGACAGAGAGACAGAGACAGAGACAGAGACAGAAACAGAGAGACAGAGACAGAGAGACAGAGACAGAGACAGAGAGCCAAGCTCTTCTAAAAAGAGAGAGGTTATTAAGGAGGACTATGACTTCTGGACAGCTCTAAGGTTTGTTATATATTCTTAAGAAATTTTTCTTCAAAGCTTCAGGGAGATCTCCCATCTTCTTACCTCCACTTCCCATTGTGTGGCAGGAGAGTAACAAGCGGGTTGAGTGTGCACTGAAAAACATGAAGATCGGAAACAAAAGCATGCCCACATAAAACATTTCCATCCTGTTGTTACATGCCACCGCGTTATTTCAGAAGGTTCTGGTTTGGGTTACAGAGATATCGCTGTCCCCTTTGATCTCTAGTCATTGAGAAAAGCACTAAAAAAACAAAACAAAACAAAACAAAACAAAACAAAAAACGATCCTTGGAATAATAGCGGACAGAATTTCTAGGCTACTCTGGCAAGGCCAAATGAGTACCAGTGAGGATTTGCATTCACTGGGCACAGGAAAGGCTTTATTTCTGGAAAACGGCTTAATTATGGTGTGGGTGAGAAACAGCTTTTTCTGAGTTAAAAGGGAATGACGTGTGGCATTTGATCAGCATTTTCTTGATGTTTAGTTACACCCAAGAGATTGATCTCTAGCCTTCATCAAAAGAACAATAGGAAGAACAATAGAAGAACAGAGAAGAATTGTTTTAGACTTACAAGCCAGCAAAAAGAAATAAGCACAGGCTTTACATGAATTAGAGCATTACAACAGAGGCCAGGAAATAGAGCAATGACAAGAGCCAGGTATGGCCCTACTTCTGTAATTTCAACTCTTCCACCCTTATCCTCTGGGTTGATAGCTTACATTCATTTTGTATCGGTGTCTTTGTGAGCAGGGCAGAGCAAAGATCCTTACCTTGACTTAGGAAACCTGTTCAAGAAGGTTGGCTAATTCTCTCGGGGTCCCAAGATGGTGCTAGTTTGCTCAATCTTCTTCATAGCCCTTCTCCTTCTCTGTCCCACTAGAAAGAGTATGAATTGTGTGCTCCTCCCACAAACAAAGACCCAGACATGCTGGTTTCTATATAGCTAGAAAGATGCTATTTGGTGACCTATAGTATCCTTAGCCTGTCACACAGATTCTCCCTTCATCCTGAAAAAGTGAAAACTATTTTTTTTTTCTGCTGACATTTCATTCCTTTCCATTCCTCCATGGTCACTTGCTTGGCTGGCTCCTCACAATTCAGCTCTCCGTCTTTGCCAGAATCCTTTGCTGTGGAAGCCTTCTGGGATATCCAGCCCGAAGTAGCTCTTGTTCTTTTCTTTGAAGACATAACCCTGATTTATGTTCTTCATAATAGTGTGACTAATCAGAAACTGTTCATCTATTGGTTTATATGTTTCTAATCTGCCTCCTGCCTATAGAATGCCAATTTCATGAGGCAAAGAACCACCTTCCAGTCCGTATCCCCAGTATCTAATACTCGGCATACAAATAGGTGTTTAATGTAACAAAACTGATGGGAGCACTTACTGGATTCGATCCTGACTATTTATCTTGGTTAGTCCTAGTGTAGGACTGTGATATAGATGTGATTCCCACGTGACAAATACAGGAGCTGAAGTTCAGAGACATGAAATAACTGCCGGAAAAGGCAAAGACAAATATAAACCCAGGTACATCTCTTCCCAGGACCATACCCTGCATCTGCAACTCACTTTCTTTACACATTAGATTATTTTTTTTAATTCTTGAGCTTATGTTAAAAACAATTTTTAATTAACTTTGCTATTTGCCACAACTTAAAAACTGCATGAATCAACATACTACATGAAACACCAAGTTTGAGATAAAATATCCAACAATTAATTCCTAGCAAAAATTCCTTCCTTCCTTCCTTCCTTCCTTCATTTATTCATTCCTTCCTTTCTTCCTTTTTTCCTTCCTTCCTTTCTTCCTTCCTTCCTTCCTTTCTTCTTTCCTTCCTTCTTTCCTTTCTTCTTCATCCTTTTGCTCCTTCCTTTTTAACTATGATTTTTTTCCTTCACATTTCCTCAAAGTGTGTTTCCCTTAAAGTAATTTTGGCAATTGTTATCTGACTTAAAAATATAAATCTGGGAAAAGCTAATACGTGGGTGTGATTTTAAAATCATGAAAATCTACTTGGAAATGATCACAGGAATAGAAACAGATACACAAGAGAAAAGTAAATCAAAGTTGTTGTGCCTGGTGCCCAAGTAAAACAAGACAAAACTTACCCAAAGCCTTGGCTGCTGTGTGGATGCACAGAAGACACTATAAAGAATTTTAACTTCTACTTCTGGAGCCATGAAGGCATGGGGAAGAGATCCTATCTACTCAACTATGCAACACTTAGGATAAGTCCAGACTAAGTAGAAAGGTCAAAATTGATTACTGAAGTCTACAAAGTTCTAGAGTAATGTGGGCTCTCTGTAATTCTCTGCTATTCCAAGCCTAGAAGAAAGGCTTGACAGTACGAAGGCTCTGCAAGGTATTTAGGGTGTTCATTGGATGTTAAGCTTAGTGCATGCCTGTTGGCCAGGCTCATTATAGAAGTAGCATTTGTTGTTCAAGTTATCTCACATGCATAAGAGAAATTTTATTGCCAGAAAGCATTTGCTGGAACATCTGAAAGAGCATCTATGAGAGAAGACTAAAGATAATGGGCAATATCAAAATCCAAGATAGAGCCTAGGACTTTTAGCTATTGCCCTATCAGGAGATAGACTAAATTCTCTTCCCAAAATGAAGCTTGAAAACTAGAAAACACTGTCATTCGCAACTGTTTCATGCTTTGAAAAATCATCCAATATATAAATAGTCTGAGAACTATTTCTCCCTTTTAAACTACTGGGATCACTCAGATGTGAGGACACACACCTTTAATGCCAACCTTTTAAGAATCTGACACAAGAAGATAGCAAATTCTAGGCCAGCTGGGACTACCTAGCAAGACCCTAATCTGTCTTGGTTACCTTTCTGTTGCTGTGATAAGATACCACGGCTGAGACAACTTTTAAAGAAGCTGTTTAATTTGGGCTTATGGTAGAGGGCTAGCATCCATAATAGTTGTGCAAAGACATGGTGGCAGGAACAGCTGAGATCTCACATGTCAGACCAGACACAGGAAACAGAGAGCACACACCTGGAACGGCATGAGTCTTTTGAAACTTCAAAGGCTGTCCCCAATGCCATACTTCTTTGAACAAAGCCATGCCTCCTAATCCTTCCCGAAGAGTCCCCAACCAACTGGGGATCACAATAGGAGCCATTCTTATTCAAACCACCACACTATCTTAAATAGATAAATAAATAGATAATAGATAGATAGATAGATAGATAGATAGATAGATAGATAGATAGATAGATAGATAGATATGTGTATATGTGCATGTGTGAGGGAGAAGGGAAAGGGAGAAGAAGTGAGAGAGAGATAGCACACTGAGCTTCATATAGGAATAGTAAGAATTTGAGATATTCTGGCCTGTTTCAATTCAGCTTGTAGGTTCTACGAAAGTAGGGCAAGTTATATTGACCAAGAGTTTTTATGTAACAGGGACTAGTGTATTTGGAGACCTTACAATGTACAGTCACTACAGAAATGATGGCCCTAGAAAAGGCTGGGTTGAGAAGGCCAATGGCTACCCTATGGAGAGGTCATAGTTATATCTGGGAACTGTCTTGCTGACTGAAGCTGTACACATGGAGACTATGTATGAGAAAGCAAACCTAAGGTTAATATCATGTACATATCAGGCTTAAAAGAATCCAACAGGAACAAGAAACTGAACAAGATTTTAAAACAGCCTGAATTTGAATCTGTGCTTCCAAGAGAGCCTACTTCAAGGAATGGAGGTCTTGGTGGTTCAGGTTTTACAACACAGCTGATATATAGTCATTGACAGAAGAGGTTTAGGCTAGGGGGAGAGCTATAAACATAAACAACAGTGGTCACCAAAGGAAAGCATATCAGAACTCGGAATAGCTACAAAACATGATCAGCAAAGTCCCATTTCAAAAATAATATACTGAAACATGCCAAGCAAGTGTGGCTCACAGTCAAGAAAAGAAATGAGCAATCACAATGATCTGGTGTTACAAGGTAAGGTAGTAGGCAGACAAAGACTTCAAAGCACTTATTATGAATATGTTTTAAAAACTAAAGTACCTGAAAGAATTCAAGGAAAGTGGTATAACAGGAGATTGGCAGATAGAGGTCTGAAATAATGGCCTGAGGAAGACTGAGAGGTGGCAAGTGGAATGTCTGGTAGCAGATGACACAATGGCTGCAAGAAAATCCACTGGGCCTTCCAGTCAGGAGATAGCTGGTCTCCCAGGAGTGCTGACAAGCCTGTGAGCACAGGTAAGACCACCACTTCTGCTCAGAGGGATCCTGCCAGAGACATCAGGACACAGGAACCGAGCAGCCTGGGAGAGGATCCTCCAGTTTCTGTCTGCATCCAGAGCTGATCCTGTGCCAAAGCTCTCCACACCCAAATTCCTCCCAGAGAAAGCTGGTCTCCCAGAAGTGCTGGACACACCTGTGAGCACAGGTAAGACTACCACTTCTGTTCAAATTCCTGGCCTAAGAGGGACCCGCCCAGAGCCATCAGGACACAGGAACCAAGGAACAGCCAGGGACAAGATCTTTCTGGTTTCCATTTGCACCCAGAGCTGACCCTGTGCCACAGCTCTCCATACCCAAATTCCTCCCAGAGAGAACTGGTCTCCTTGGAGTATGGACACACAGGCTTGCAGGAGGGACAAGCCACAGTCAGAGACTGCAAGACCAGCTAACATCAGAGATAACCAGATGTCGAGAGGCAAGGGCAAGAACATAAACAAGAGAAACCAAGACTACTTGGTATCATCAGAAACCAGTTCTCCCACCACAGTGAGCTCTGGATACCCCAACATACCAGAAAAACAAGACTCTGATTTAAAATGACATCTCATGATGATGATGATGATGATGATGATGATGATGATGATGATGATGATGATGATGATGATGATGATAGAGAACCTTAAGAAGGACATAAATAACTCCCTTAAAGACATACATGAGAACACAGGTAAATAGCTAGAAGCCCTTAAAGAGTAACACAAAAATTACTTTAAAAAATTACAGGAAAACACAACCAAACAGATGAAGGAATTGATAAAACCTTCCAGGATCTAAAATTGGAAATAGAAACAATAAAGAAATCACAAAGGGAGACAACCCTAGAGATAGAAAACGTAGGAAGGAGATTAGGAGTCATAGATGCAACCATCACCAACAGAACACGAGAGATAGAAGAGAGAATCTCAGGTGCAAAAGATACCATAGAAAACATTGACACAACAGTCAAAGAAAATGCAAAATACAAAAAAGCTCCTAACCCAAAACATCCAGGAAATGCAGGACACAATGAGAAGACCAAACCTAAGGATAATAGGTATAGAAGAGAGTAAAGATTCCCAATGTAATGGACCAGTAAATATCTTCAACAAAATTATAGAAGAAAACTTCCCTAACCTAAAGAAAAAGATACACATAAACATACAAGAAGCCTGCAGAACTCCAAATAGATTGGGCTAGAAAAGAAATTCTGCCTGTCACATAATAGTCAAAACACCAAATGGACAAAACAAAGAATATTAAAAGCAATAAGGGAAAAAAGTCAAGTAACATTTAAAGGCAGACCTATCAGAAGGGACCTCTCACCAGAGACTATGAAAGCTAGAAGATCCTGGTCAGATGTTATATAGACCCTAAGAGAACACAAATGCTAGCCCAGGCTACTATACCCAGCAAACCTCTCAATTACCATAGATGGAGAAACCGAGATATTCCATGACAAAAAGAAATTTACATAATACCTTTCCACAAATCCAGCACTACAAAGGGTATAATAGATGGAAAACAGCAACACAAGAGGGAAACTGCCTATTTTGGACAGGGACAGAAGATTAGCAATCATGAAATAAGAGTCTCACAGGAGAGAAAAGGTCACTGAAAGCCAGATATGGTAGTGTACATATGTAATCCTAACACTTGGGAGGCAGAAGCAGGAGGATTGCTGTGAGTTGGAGGCCAGTATGACCTACAAAATGTGTTCTAATCAGGTTACATAATGAAACCAAGCCCACAAAAAGGGGAATGTAAGGATGGGAGATGGAACAGGAAAACAATTGATATAAAACTTTCCATATTTGTTTTTGGGGTTTTTTTGGGTTTTTTTTTTTGTTTGTTTGTTTTGTTTTGTTTTTTACTAAAGTAACTTACGCAGCCATGTATCTGAAAGAAACAAAATTAGTTTAAATACTAATAGGCCACCTCTTGGTTATCATGGCCAAACAGATAAGAGCCAAATCCCAAAAGAAATTCCTTAAGGACAGCAGGAGAAAGGTGACTCATTGTAGAGGTGAGCAATGATACAGCCCAGCTGTGTTTTCATCAGAAGCCACTGGTGGCAGAAGGCAGAAGAGTGACATACCTGAGATATAAGAAGAAAATACTGTGAAACAAGAATTCTGTGTCAAACAGAACTGTTCTTAAAAGATGTAAGCAGCCGGGCAGTGGTGGCGCACTCCTTTAATCCCAGCCCTTGGGAGGCAGAGGCAGGCGGATTTCTGAGTTCGAGGCCAGCCTGGTCTACAGAGTGAGTTCCAGGACAGCCAGGGCTACACAGAGAAACCCTGTCTCAACAAACAAACAAACAAACAAAAGATGTGAGCAAAACAAAGATGTTCACAGATCAACAGACACTGAGCATATGAGTGACTAGCAGACGTGCCTGACAGGAATGAATGAAGGGTGGAGATTCTTTCTGCACATGTGGCACCAGAAGGTGACGTGGAACCACAGGAAGAAAGGAAGGCTTTGCTTGATAAATACGAGCCCATCGATACATTTATAACATTACCCCTGGTTTCTTTAAAATATAGGCTTACATGAGAACTGTTTTAATACCATGTTGTTAGGTATATAATAGTAATAACACAAAGGAGAAAAGAGAACTATGTTGTTACAAAGATTCTATATGGGTCCTGTACATGAGGTTACTGTCTCTCTAAATCATATGAGCTTTGCTTATGTTGCTGTGGAGAGCCTTCTTTCTTGGTGGTTTGTCTCACACTTCTCCTCCTCCTCCTTCCTCCTCCCCCTCCTCCTCTTCCCCCTCCTCCTCCTCCTCCTTCCTCCTCCCCCTCCTCCTCCTCTTCCTCCTCCTCCTCTTCCTTTCCTTTTCCTCCTTTTCCTCCTCCTCCTCCTTTCCTTTTCCTCCTCCTCCTCCTCTTCCTCTTCCCCCTCCTCCTCTTCCTCCTTCTCCTCCTCCTCCTTTCCTTTTCCTCCTCTTCCCCTCCTCCTCTTCCTCTTCCTCCTCCTCCTCCTCCTCTTCCTCCTCCTCCTCTTCCTCCTCCTCCTCCTCCTTTCCTTTTCTTCTTCCCCCTCCTCCTCCTCCTCTTCCCCCTCCTCCTCTTTCTCCTCCTCCTCCTCCTCCTCCTTCTCCTGTTCTTCTTTTTCAGGGATCTCTGAGCTCTAAGTTGAGGGATTTGATGGAGATATCCTATGTAAGGTTGTGAGAACACTCCTTTCTAAGGAGCTAGTAATTATCAGTCCATTTTGGAAACCTTTAGTATAAATGACACCTTGCAAGGGGCCATATGGGTTTTGCTGGGCTGGGCTGGGCTGGGCTGGGCTGGGCCCTTTGTGAGTGTACTGTGACTTCTGGTCCCATGGCAGTGATCTCATCATGTCTTCACAATCAGGCTTTGTGACAACCATAGACAAAGCAGTGAGGAGGCTTCCCTGTCGTCCACATACACGAGGGCACTGTATGACCATACCTAAAACACAATCAGTTCTACCAGGGCTTTCCCAGCTGAGTACTTCTAGTCCTGCAGACTACTGTGAGACTTGTATTTCCTGTGGTAGTGGAGGACGGATATGACAATGAGCAGGAAACAGCCTGAGCCGCCATGTTTGTTTATTAAATTATGTTTCCTAAAAATATTCTAGTATCAATGTCAGAGGAAAAAAATTCTGATCTCAAGACCATCTTGATCAAGAGAAAGAATCACAACTCTCACCTTCTGAAAAAAAACCTAGATGCAGTCCAGGCTTTGGCACTAAACTTAAGTGGTTTCGTTCATCATCCAAACCCATTCCTTTCCAATTTTGTCCTTAGCTCTTTATCTTTCTTATTCTGAAAGTTGGATTCTTTTAGGGTTCCAAAGTGATTCATGAACCTTATGGATCTTCACTTGTCCACATGACTGCTTGGTGATGAGTAAAAAGAAGGTCTGCTGCTGGATTTCTAAGGCAAGAAGCACCTCGTCTCTCATTGGTCAGAAGAGAGTCATCCATTTGAACTGAGCACGTGCTTACTGGTGCTATTCTAGAGCTAAGAGTAAAGTGTATGGCCTCTAAGTATGTGGGATGCATGGCAGAGATGTTACTATCCGGATGAAAGAATGTTTTTTCTGTGTGCTGAGGGGATTAAACTAGCAAAAGCCCATTATCCCATCAACAGGAAACATTGACTATTGTGAAGTCAGTGGCAATTAGGCCCTAAGCTCCTGCCCTGTCAGGCTGGAGAGCCCCAGGATGCTGAAGGGAGTTTGGGAGGGAGTGCCAAGAACACTGGGATGCCTCTTAAGACCTAGTTGGCAGCCCAACATGTGAGTAACTCCAGAAGAACAGGGGGGGAGAAAAGGCCGATTGTGAGTATCATTCTGACAGATACTGAAATCCCCGGAGAGATGTTTATGTTAAACAGGATGGCAAAAAGGTAAGAGGAACTTTCCCAGACACTTTTGGAGAACCAATACTCACAGTGCAAATGATAGCCTTTGACATCGTGTGAAGAACAAACATGCAGGCAGAAATATGGACGAGGGTGCAACCTACTTAGCCCTTACATAGGCATTGCTTGGAGCAGGTGCAAGTCAGCATAGTGTTTGAGCGCATAGGCTGAGATGCTTCCAAATCTAGGAACAAACAAATGCAAGCTTTGTCATTCATCCACACCAACGTGTCATACAGAACATGAGGATGCACTGTTTGTGAAAAAGAAGTGACACATTTTAAAGAATTAGCAGCTGAGTAAATTAAAGCACACATCCAAGAGACTTAACGTCACTAGAAATGATTCTTAGGCACAGTTTGTTGTCATTGTTAGGGTTGTTGTTAACTCTAAGAGGCTCAAAAGAGGTAGTCTCTGTTCTTAAGGTGCCTGTCACAAGCTGTGTGACAGGTGGGTAATGAATGTCACCAGAGAGGCAGAATTGAAATGACGACATAGCCTCAGGAAGATGAAATCCCTTCTCTGTATTAGCGCTGAGAAACTTCACTGAATGCTGCAGATAGGATAGTGGTTAACTGGAAGTGACATCTTTGGGGCCTTTTTTCTTGTATCTTTTTTATGAAACCAAATCTTAAGCTTCACTACAGAGGTTGTAAGAGACAGATACATGAGCCACGTCATTTGCACGATCGTGTTCTCTAAAGAGAGGGAGATGCCACGTGTCTCCTCTGTTCTGTCATCCCTCACACAGGAGATGGTATCATTGCTGCATGCCCACGTGGCAAAAGGAGAGGCTATTTGATTCATGGTTTAGTTGGGGCTATTAGATTGTATTCCCAAAGGCATTTGATAATCTGTTTAACTGAACACAGTCATTTGTCTTGTTGCTGACTACTTAGCAGATGGAATTGTGTTTGGGTAATTATTATATGGATATTAATAAGACATCTTTTATTAATTAGCACTCCATGAGGTGTGCTTTTTAAAATAGAAAATTCTAGGTTGTTTGGAAATATTAATCACTGTTGCTAGATCTGTAAATAAGTATTTGGATGCTATTCATTCTGAATTTGTTTCTCTGGATTTTTTTTTGAAACCTCAAAAACATAGGCTATAGCTTGCACATTGTACCCTGTATCACTCCCGCAAAAACAAACAAACAAACAAACAAAAAAAAAAAACCCAAACCTGATTTCTATGGTTTAGTTTGCAGAAATAGTCATGGACATATTTGATTTCATTTAAATGTTTTTCATAGAGGTTTTTATGGTCAAAGGATAAATTACTTTAAATTTGCTAAACTATGCCTCAAGAATAGCTTTCTAATACAATGAAAGGGCATGTGGCCATTTTAAAAAAAAAAGATGGATGGATAGAACTAATACATTTACTCACTCCCATATACATAAATACATGCACACACACATACATACACATATACATATATGTATACCTACATACAGGTACACATAAACACAAACACATATATACATTCCTATGCACACATAAAGTGCCCAAGGCTGGGAACAGGCTGGTAGATGCTTCCTCCTGGTCTGGGATTCTCTGTGTATAGCCAGCATCTTTTCTCCTTACATACATGTACCAGCTATCATCTGTAAAATCGGTCTGATAGAGACTGACAGACATGCAGTTATGTACCAAAACGCAGCTTCCTATGCTCCACTATGCCAGATGGAAAGTGCTGCTGAGCGAAACCTCGTGCGTTGTTGCTGCCTTCCCTGAAGAGCCCAGTAGTGGCTCTCAAGAAAGTATGATTTCCACCAAAGACCTAGATACTACATGGTTTTCTCCTGTCTGCACATACCGTGGTTGACGCTTTGAGCACATTTCCTTATCCCCCACTGGATATATCTGTGCTCTGCTCTGCCTTACTGCATATATCAAAGACAGCCCACACCAAGAGTTTGAAACCTAAGTGACTAGTTATTGGAGCAAACATCAGGCTAATTTGTTACTCCATAAAATTTAAAATTCACACAGAGGAAGAAAATACAACCTTTCCATGTGGTTTCAGATAGAAAAAAACAAAAAAACAAAAGCAAAAGTCCCCAATACTCACTTTCACTTAAATACTGGTTCTATGTCACGAATTATGTACAAGACTCACATTTTCTCAGTTTTCACTAATGTATCTTAAGCAATTACTCATGTTTAGAAGCCCATTATATAGATGAACAAATTCATGATGAGGATGTCATGGAAAGTGACACAGCTATTAAGAGACAGGCTGTGTCAGCAGCTGCCGTTGAATGAACTAACTCAATTTTTTAAATGGATGTGTAACTCAGTGGCCAATTTTTCCATTGTGACAAGCTTGCAAATTGAACTAGTGAGCTTTTCACTTGTAGATCAAACGTTGAGCTTCTCACTTGACCACATTGTAAGAATCTGGAGCTGTAGTTTTAGCTATCTGTGGGGATATTAAGAAACCTGTGTCCAGATGAATGTCTGTATGGCACACTGTTAAAGGGGTGTGTAAACACAGTTGGCTGCTGCCCCATAGAAGCAAGCATCAGTCTGGAAGAATGTACAGATGCTGTGGCATGTCTCAGCTGGGTCTGTCTTTGTTGCCTGGGCAACCTCTCTAAGAATATAAGAAGCACACTGTATTCTTTTCTCTTTTCTTTTCTTTTTTCTTTTCTTTTCCTTCCTCCCTTCCCCCCCCTCATTTCTTTCTCTCTTTCTTTCTCTTTCTTTCCTTCTTTCTTTCTTCCTTTCTTTTCTATGTAAATGTGTAGGCAGGGTCAAATAATACTGCCTGTATCCGCTAGCACTTATAGCTGAGAAGTAGAAGCCATGTTTCAGGATGGAGAAGAGAGGCAATGCATCCAGATTCTTTCCTGTGGCAATGACATCAGACAAGAGAAAGATCAGCTTCAGGGATCCTAGCAGCCTTTTCTGCAAATTTGTACTCTAAGATAAACAGGCTACACTAATTTTTTTTTCTGTGATAGCTGTAAGAAACATTACAGAGGCAAATGCTGCAATGTGATTGTGAACGGTGGGTTTGGAAATCCATCTTGAGCTTAAAGCTTGGCTTCTCAATTTGCTAATTGTGCACCCTTAGGCAACTTATTTAACCCCTTTTAACCTCTTTCCCCATCTTAAAAAACTGAAAACACTCCTGTAGATTTTGCATATAATTGATTTCCATTCATTTATTCAGGGTCGATTTATGTGTCAAGCATTTAACTAGAAGCTAGCGAAACAGCATTGAATTAGGAATGGTGCCAGTCTCTGCAGAGGCCACATCTAGTATATATTTTGCTACTTTTATTGTTGCTGCCATCACACACTCAACTGTAGAGAGGGTCTACTTTGGCTCTGTGTTTGAGGATGTTGTCCATATGGTAGGAAAGCATGGTGGTGGGTGCAAGATCAGGAGGCTGCTTGCTCATATCTGGAAGGATTGGAAGGCAAGAAGAAGGAAGAATCAGGGTGGACTGTAAACTTCAAAGCCTACCGCCCAGCAATCAAGTCCTCCAGCCAGACCCTGTGTTCTGAAACCACATAAAACAAGTGCCACCAAGCCAGAGATCAAGGGTTTACATATGTGAGCCTGTGAGGTGACATTATATATTCTCAGACCATATCAAAGTACATATCTAAACAGTCACTATGAGTAATGAGCTAGGATGTAGAAGACATGGAGATGAAAATGACAGGGAACCTCACCCAGCTTGGGGACTTAAAACAAACTTTCTAATAAAAATACATTTGGATCTTAGAGAAGCCTATGGTTTAGCCAGGCAAAACTCAGAAGAAATACAGTTTATAAATGATCATATTGAAAGACCAGAATACAAGAGAAACAACAAAACACAGAAGGAAACCAAAAAACTCCAAATATTGATAAGCCATTCCAGAAGTATCCAGAGCATCAGGAGATTCAGAGATAGCAGAGGTAAGAGGGGACTCAAGAGAATTTCCTGAACTTGGTTAAAATGTTCAGCCTTTGCCATAACAGGTAGGCAAAGATTTTAGAGGATGAAAGTGCAAGTGGTGTATAGAGCTGGGAGAAGCTCAGCATAAATGGTGCACATACACAGGAACTCACAGTGCCAGGCAGGTGATGCCATTATCCTCAGCTTATCATCATTACTCCTCTAGTTACCACATGAGATAAAAGGCAAGAATTCTACCTGCGCTATGAAAAGAAGTTTAAGGTGGCTGCACCTGGAAAGACTGATAAATCCATCCTTGACAAGCAGCAAGGCAGGGTGCCGAGCCCAAAGCAAGCTTCTCCGCAAGCATATTCTTCTTCCTCGTTTCCTCTGCTCGTCTGCCTCTCAGCCCCCTCAATGAACTCCCACGCTTGTTAAGCAGTGAAGTCATAATTCTCTCTGGCAGTTCTGTCATTCCCATAATTGATTCTTTGCTGGAGCTTAAACATACAAGAATGCAGGTGGACCAGATTATATGTTTGCAAGGGAAGCCAAGGGCGTTGGGCGGGGGGAGGTGGGTGGGAGGACAGGAGTGGTGGAGAGGAGATTCTAATGCCCCAGGCTGGAGACAGAATCTATGAAATCAGAGACTGTGAGATGACATGTATTCATTCACTGGGGTCAAATTGCTCAACGCTTTAGTGTCAAATACTCTGCATTCTTAGGGAGGGATGACAACTGTGGGTCTCAGTGAGAGAGGAGGAAAACCAGACTGGTCATTTGCAGTTCTTAACACTGTTGACTTTTCTTTACCTTGGGTCTTCCTGTGTTTAGATTATGATAGAAGACTGTGCTAAAAACTTACAGAAGTAGAAGAATATTCGTTGTAAGTCATGTGGTCAATGATGAATTTGTAGCCTACTTGGTTTATGGAAAACGGTGAAGGGGCCAAGGCGGTGAGATTCTGATACCCATCCTGCCATGCTTGTGTGTCCTTAAGCATAACTCTAAACATTTCTATTAAATGAAGATCCTTATCTATTAACATAAGTTCCCACTTAAATCAATGATTGCTAAAGACTAATTAAGAGAAAGGCACACATTTTAGTTTGGGTTCTGGAGTTTCTACACCATGCTGGACATAGAATGACCCTGGCTTGAAGCAGATAAATGGTAGGGAAAGCTACAGATACTTGATGGGAAAAATACAAACACAGATAATTCCAAGCAAGAACAGGCTACAAGGGCCAAAGAGTGACACCAGGAGACATTACCACAATACTCCAATGAGAGAAGTCAGTATAGAGTGACACAGCTGTGCATCATGAATCTATAATCAGAGCACTCTACTTGGAATACCCTCCATGCCATATAGTAGCTACATACTTCAGCTAAAGAGTCTTTGGATCTTAGATGCCAATATTATACCAGGTCTTGGGTCTGACCCTGGAAAGTCAATAGCCACACGGCAGATAAAGAAGAAGCCAGGGGAATCACTTGTTTCCTTAGTCACTCTCTACCAAGTACACATAAACTGCATTGTTGAAACTATTGAATTAAATATGAGACCTACTATACCATCGAAGGAAGAGAACATTCTCTCAAATAGTAAAAACAAAAAACATGGATAAATAAAAAGCAGGCACTGCCTGATTAAAATCTCAGCTTTTCCATTTGGTATTAAATAACTCAAAAACACAATTGTCCTTAAAAATATTATTCTTGTGGCTAATGTAGGATTTAAGAACAGATATTTGAAGAAAACTAATGAGTTCCATTACCAGTGGTCAACCACAGCTTTGACTTCAGAATTTCAGGTAAAGGAAGGGGACACAAAATGTTGTTCCCCAGTGAGCACGGAGGTTCTCACAAATCCACTTTTTAATAAAAGCTGGACTTTATCATTCCTAGAGTGACGAGGTCCAAGAAAAGGCAGAGAGTTCTCGAAAGTGTCTCCCTGCAGCTTGACTGCAGTTGAGTGGCAGAGCACAGCTTAGCATGAGCAAGGAGGGCCCTCGGGTTGCATAATCCAGACAGAGTTTGCATTGCAAGCATTGACTAGAAAGGTGTGGGATTGGGGGTGGGGCAGTGTTGAAAGGGATATTTTCCTCTGTGTTCATGATTTTTAGATATTAGCAAGGAGAAGACATGGGGCAGACCTTGGGCAGAAGGGGAGGTACTAATAGTAGTTTATTTCTATGGTGGTAAATCAGGACATAGCACAATGTATGGATCAAATGGTGACCTAAAAGGCAACCGAGACTGCTGAGTCTGACCTATCAAGCAAATATAATGACTGACCATATTCCTTCTCTAGGTTTGCACCTGACAGTGACAGCTAAACTCAGGTAAAGGAACATCTTTTTGTTTTCTTAAATATGTTATTTTTATTAATTCTTTGAGAATTTCATACATATATACATACATACATATACATACAACATATTTTGATTATAATCACCCCTTAACTCCCTGCAGGTCCACCCCTACCTCTCTGTGCCTTCTGAACTCCATACTCACTTTCTTTCTTATAATATACCAAGTACTGTATGCACCAAGTTGTATTACCCATGTGCAATACAAATTAGGTCATCCATTGGAGTGTGGTTAAACCATGAGGAGCTCTACATTTAAAGAAAACTGACTTTCCCTCCTTCAGAAGCTATCAAGTGTCATTAGCTCCCAGTTAGGGGTTAAAGTTTGTAAGCTCCTTCCCATTCCATGCTGTAAATGTTGGCCAAGTGGCTCTTCTGTGGGTCTTGTGCTGACAACACACCTGTGGAGAGTTCATGGGTGTAGTGGTCCTGTCACAATCCAAACAAACTGATTCTGTTCTTTCCTGACCCCTGGCTCTTAAAACTGCCCCATGCTAATATCTCACACTGGTCCATGAGCCTTGCAGTGAGGGCAATGTAAATGTCCAATTTGTGATTGAGGACTCCATACCTCTTCTCTACACTTGGACAAGTTTTGAGTTTCTATGTTAATAGTCATCCATTGTAAAAGGAGACTTCATTAATTAGGTCTAAGAGCTATGCTAACCAGTGGATATAGAATAGGATTTAGAGGGCTGTCTGATGCTATATTCACATCATAAAATAGTAACACATTTACCCCTGGAGCCTGTGAGTACCCCAACTGTGTGCTCTTGGTCAGAATTGCAATACTAGGCGTGTATTTCCATGTATGTATGAGAGGCAGGCCTTAAATCCAATTAGAAGGAGGTTGGTTAAACCTATAACATTTCTTACTATTACGTATTTTACCACACCAATCATTATTGTAAACCACAGGATGAACACCTTTGGTGGAGATTAATTGCTAAGTTGGCTGAAATTCCACATATATTATTGTGACAGAAAAAAAGAGGGAGAAGGAGAGGGAGAAGGAGAACGAGAGAGAGAGAATTCTCTAAGTTGATCAGGTAGGAGAGAAATATGATAGGTGAATGAGAAAAGCTAAGTCTGCAAAACACTGTGGGAGGGATGTTTTTAGTTAAGTGCCAGGGTGAACAATTTTGATTTTATTCTGAATACAATGAGAAGACATTGAAGGATTTTTATATAGAAGCTCAGTGTATTCCAATTCACATTTCCTAAAATGAGTTTTCTCTGGCTACTTAACAAAGTGCATTAGATTTCAAGGGACAAAGGTGGAAGGTGAAAAACCAATTACATGGCTATTGTTGCTAGCCAAATGGAAATGGCTATGGTGTAGCCCAGACTGATGTACTGAAGAGAAGTAGAGACACTCAAGGATGCGTAGAAAATAAAACCATATAGTTTTCTTGTTAAAAAACAATATGAAGAATGAAGAAGGAGATGATGACCCCACAGCCTTGTGTAAAAATGTATGCTTCAACTGGAATGTCTTTACGATAATGGTGTTTGTAGAAGCCATTGTTGACTCTAATGCAGAGAGCTGTAACCTAAAAGGGAGATGATTTTGAGCTGAAGAAGACTTGAAGTGCTCAAGCCCCACCTTCATCCGATGTATCAGCTCCTGCCATGTTTCCTTGGAGCTTTTACCTGGGCTATTGAACCTATTTTTTTATGTCACAATGGAGCCAAACATAGGAGTTTGTTGTTCATAAAGCCCCTTCCCTTGCTTAGTCTCCATCCTGCAACTTCTTCACCAGTGTCATCCCTGGACGTGTGTTTTCTTCAATCGTAATCAAACTGATCCAAAATAACATCTTTAGTCATTTGAATGGCTAATTGTATCTCAGATTTTCAATACTTTTACTTCTAGCTTGCTGTACTAGGAAACCAAATGATGGCTACAGGCATATACTGAATTAGAGTATGTCTAGAGATTTTTTTAAAAAATGGTTTCTAAGAAAACACAAAAATCACTAACTTTCTTTTGTGTGAAGAGGTCCTGGGTTGGGGAGTGGCAGTATTTTTGTAACCTGCTACCCTCCCTCAATCACTCCTTCCCAAAGGGCTCTATTAATGGTCATCTCTGAAACCTAATTCACACATATATGACCAACTGAAGCCATGTGACCAGTACTCTGCATTTTATCTTGTTCATAGTGGAAGGTCTTCTTTGTGGAGAGAAAAAATACGGTGCAACAAGTCTTTAAGACCTGTTGTAACATTCAAAATGTCAATATTGTTTTTAAGTGATTGCATCACTTTCTGAAATAATGATTTGTGCAAGGAATGTCACGAGTTATAATTAATTTACATATGCATTAAAATCAACTTTCAAGGAAATCCTCCTTTCCAAACATCAGAATTAAATATTTATACTTGTTGTGATTTCATATGTGCAGAATTAATATTGCCTCTCAAACCCACCTGCCCTCCGCCATGTTATTTTCCCTCTTCTTTATAACCACAGAGATTTGGAGTTAGGTTAAACCCTGGATTGAAAAAAACCTCACCAAGGGCTTTGTGAGAGGAAAACAGAAAGCACTGAGCCAGAGCCACCTCTGTGGAACACAGGAAATATGAAGATGAGGAACTCCAGACCATCATAGTTCTCATTAGCATCTCCCTTTGCTTCACGAAAGGATTTGTGAGCTTAGCTTGTAGGCCTTGAACTTAAGCTACCAACTCAAGTACATTTATTGTATTTATTTGAAAGGAAGGCCAAGTCCCTCCAATTCACTCTGTTCAATTCAGTTTTACCTTTCCAAAATGGATATGAATCTATAAATCAAGGTCTGTGCTCTGTGGGGGCCCCTCAGGGGAAGGTCAAAGGGAGATTAAGAGACTGAATGACTCATTTTAATATGACGGATTTGGGGAGGAAAATCATTGCAAGTAGACACGTCAAAAAGTAGAGAGGAGTCAGATGAAAGTGGAATTTCAATGTTCCCTGGTGTTATTTAGTAACATCTATTCCTTTCCATTTTTACCAAGTGGGGAAATCACTTGGATGCTTATCACTTGGCTTTTGAGCTAATATAAAAATTTGGGTTATGGGCTGGCGAGATGGCCTAGCGGGTAAAAGCACTGACTGCTCTTCCAAAGGTCCTGAGTTCGGATCCCAGCAACCACATGGTGGCTCACAACTACCCGGAATGAAATCTGACACCCTCTTCTGGTGCATGTGAAGACAGCTACAGTGTCTGGAGCGAGCGGGTCCATCCTGAATTCAGTTCCCAGCAGCCACATGATGGCTCACGGCCATCTGTACAGCGACAGTGTACTCATACACATAAATCTTTAAAAAAAAAAACATTGAGGTTATATTGTCAGTCACACTAATGAGTGAGTGAGCCCCAATGCTCCCTCTCTGCTTTCCTCAAACACGGGACAGTTTCCTAAGCATCAGTCCTTCCTGTCGGCTTTCTCCTACCATCTTGATTAGACAATGATAGTACTGATAATGAGAATGGATATTTACTAAGCATCATTTTTATTTGAAGCCCGAGGCTTGCAGTATGCCTCTGAAGTCACAGCAAAAAGTCTTACGTCCTTCCTGGGCAGACAAGTTCTCCGCAGGACAAGCCGCCTGAAATGAAGTCCTTCTCAGGTATCTGCTGAGTGGTTGGAGATATGACATATGTTTAATAACTTTTCTTAAGGATATCAGTATATAGCCCTAAATGGAATGTGCATGAGGCTTGTCTTTTGTCTTGCAAATATATTTGCATATTGGGTTGGTATTTGGCACAGTGGATTAACTTAATGTTTGTTAGGAATAAAGCAGGGGCCAAGAAGCAAATGAGAAATTGCAAGAATAAAAGAAATTGTGGTGTATTCCAACTCTGAGTACAAGTGGAATGGTTCAACATCTTTCCCCTGTCCTTCTCTTCAGAATATTCATTCTTCCCCCTATACTCTCTATGTTAATAATTCCTACTCATATTTGTGTATTAGCTGATTCAAGGCTGGAGAGATGGCTCAGGGGTTGCTGTGCTTTCTGCATGGGGACCTGAGGGGAATCCCCAATGCAAAAAAGCAGAAAAGGAAGAAAGAAAGAAAGAAAGAAAGAAAGAAAGAAAGAAAGAAAGAAAGAAAGAGAGAAAGAAAGGAAGGAAGGAAGGAAGGAAGGAAGGAAGAAAAGAAGGTAGTAAGAAAGGAAGGAAGGAAGGAAGGAAGGAAGAAAGGAAGAAAAGAAGGAAGGAAGGGAGGAAGGAAGAAAGGGAGGAAGAAAGGGAGGAAGAAAAGAAAGAACCAAATTCCGCCCCTTTGGGAACTTATTGAATGAGAGAGGTAACAACCAATTGGACAAATGATTGCCTAAGTACCATTTATTATTTGAAGAATCCTTACGTAGGCACTAAGGAAATGAGCTTATAATATACAATAATAGACCAGAGTTAGCTATACGAAAAAAATATTGAGAGCATTTTAGACAGGGGACAGTGGCCTGTGTAAATGTTCTGTGGTATACAGAGAGATATAGAACATTGATACTTTCAAGAAACTAGTATGATCATAGTTTAGCACATTTTTTTAAAAATACTACTAGGAAATGTGGGCTGAAAGGTTCATAGGAGACACACCCTGCGGGGCTTGGGGCACAGGTGATGGTACCATGCTTTATTCTTGAAAAGAAAACATAAGGAAACTCCTGGGAGTCACACCAGCACCCCCCAAAGTGCAGGGAAACCTGTAAAAGAATGGGGGGAGGGAAGTATGTAAGTGCCAGAAGACAGGAGGAAGGACTACAAAAGACCATTCCCTCAACCTGACATAACTATTGCAATCATCAACTCATGTGATCTATAGTTACCTACACTAGACCCAAACAAGACCTCTATGGGGCTCTGTCCTTCACATCTAAGCTATGAGCTGGCTGGGAGAAGGGAACTAATTTCTTTAGCTGTATTCCTTCTATGAGACTACCAGACAACATTGAATAGCTCCAAACCCATGGGCACATAGATGTCTTTGGTTAATCTTGGTGTATCATAAAATGGAAATGCACAAAAATCTGACCATGAGAGAACGGAAAGTGGAGAGTGAAGACTGGTTAGAGGCTCTAGGGAGGTGACATATGTGAGTGGTCACTACACAACGTGGACAAATGTGAAGTTGTATAAAAAAAAAATTCACCAAAAATGTAAATCAAGAAGGAAACCTCATAAAACACAATAAAATACACGATTAGTAATAATATTGTTGAGACATTACTTCATGCAATGCACGCTACAGAGCCTTGAAGAAGGTGGCTATTATCAGCCTTCTTTTACAATTGAGGCAACAAGTGCTCAGAGATCGGGGCGGGAGGCAGAGTGGAAGGATGTTGCAAGCCAACCATAGATGTTTAAGAAAGTACTGACTATGCTCTCACAGCTCCTAATGGTGAGACCCTGCCCCCTCTAAAAATATTCTGCATCCAAAAAAATCATCACACCCTCATCTCAGATCTGGGTGAAGAAACCTGTCCTGGGCACCACAATGTTTAAATGATTAAACTAACTTTAGAACCCATGAGAACAGAGCAGCTCACAAAGGTCTGTCTCTTAAAACTTTCTAAGATTCCCAGTGAACACTCTGCTGCCCTCCTCATTACTGGGCTCACACGAACATGAAATTATTTGCAGTGAAAGATTAAACTTTATATTAGACTTCAAATGGTAAATAGCCAGGCAAGGTTGAAATGAATTTGGAAAATGAAAACTGATAAATTATAAGATCCACAGCGTGGACTGGAATATCTTAACAGGCTTCGGGTGATGAGAAAAAAAAAATGAGTCAAATATTTAAAAGGTAAACAGGTTTTTTCCCATTTATTTTAAGCTAACAAAATGAAATTAAATCGGCTAGCAGCAATTAGATAAATGGATGTCAATCAGATATGAAACTGCTAAAGAAATTAGCCATGGGGTAGCCCTTTAATCAGCTCAGGCTTTGTGTGTGTAGGATGGTAGAAATGTGACCTGCTATCAGCCCAGGTATGATTGAATTATTAATAATATTGTACAAGGCCACCTAGAAACCAGAGCTTGGGGACTCTAAATCTATTCTAATTGAAACGGAGAATCAGCAGACTGGAAAAGACCCTGGCTCTTCTCAAGATGTGTCACAGTAGGTGACACGTGAGCCTTGCAACATGGTGGCAGCTGCAAGCTGACCTCTCGGCAAATTTAATCTGCAAATGGGTTCCTGCTTAAGACAGTTAAAGCTGTCCATTATTCTGTAGGTTTCTTTCTGTGTTTCAGAAGGCACGGGCAAGAATGTTTCGTGCCAGGTTATTATGCAGATCACCCGGGTAACAGGAAGATTATGAATGCAGATAAATCAGATTTTGAAATGAAGGGCTTTCCTGACCCCTTAAGAGGATGGTAATATGTGCATAACGGTTGGGAAATGTTCCCTGGTCTTCAGGACAGGAAAAAAAGGTCACACTGTCATTCCTTGAAGTGTACTGAGGTTGGAATAAAAAAAAAAAAATCCAGGAACACTCTTTGAACAAATGAATAGATTTCAAGACCTAGCCGGCTTTGGAGTTCCTTGCTCTTTTCTGTGGTTTTAATGTGATGGAATTCTTCAGTCTTGTGGGACCCCAAATAAAATTACTTCCCTATGTAAATTTCCATTCTGGGAATAGTGAGTGGTCAGAGCATGAAGGATCACTCACACAGCTTCTTGCTGCCGTTTCCCTCTTCCCTCTCTTAACCCCAAGGAAATCTCACTTCTCCCTGGACATCTACCTTCTCACTGGGCCCTGCCTCCAGATACTGTTGAGAATGCTCATACATAAGCAGATAGGTTAGAGCACAGGCCTCATACCAGGGAACCTTCATCGGAACCTCAGGCCCCAACCTGGTCTATGTCCATGACCATAGACCATGAGCACATTCCTCTAGACTGTAGACTCCTCAGCTACAACTTGGGAACTATGCAGGACAAGAAACTTGCAAAGCTTTTGGTATCTCAACAGCTGTCTGGTTAAGTAGTGAGGTCCAATCCACTTCATCCGTATGCACATACAAACAATTTACCAAAATAGATGTATTGAAAGAAAAAGCTAGTGATAAGATTGTTCATGGGATGTGAAGGCAAGCTGAGCATACAGTTTCCTGGACTTAGAATCAGAATGTCCCTTAAAATCACATTTCTTCTTCCCTGGGGATTCCCCAACCATGCTCCATACAGGCTACAGGAGTACAGTGGTATCTGATGGCTCATTTCCCCAGTGACTAATAATGTCGAACATATTTTCAGAAACCTGTTTGCCATTTGTATGTCTTTTTGTTCAAGTATTTTAGATTATCTTTTAACTCTTGAATTACAAGAGTTTTAAAAGAGGTTTGATAAATGCTTAGGTTAAACTTTTTAAATGTATTTGCTCTAAGACTCGTATGTCACCCTTTTGTATCTGTGATTTTTGGGTTTTCTTTTTTTGTTTTTTGTTTGTTTGTTTGTTTGTTTGTTTTTGGTTGGTTGGTTTGGTTTGGTTTGGGGGGCATTGTTGTTTGGTTTGGTTTGGGGAGGTTTGTTTGTTTGATTGGCTAATATTGCTCTCTCCTTACTGCTACAACCTGGCCTTAACATGACCTCCACTACAATAATGTCATTTTGAGGTCTACCACCTTTAGACCCACAAATGTATTCCCAGTTGCTTCTGCTTTCCTCTCGGGGACAGATAGGTCTATTAGCCATGTCTCCCATCTCATGCTGAGGGGAGCCAGTCAATATGAACTGTCGCTGTGATGACCATTTGGCTGCCATGTCGGTTAGACTCCAGGTTTCACCAGGAAGCCTACAGTCCCTCCACGGTAAGCACCAGACCTTGGAAGACTGCGTTCTGTCCACCTGCCTGTTTACCAGGCAGGTTTCCCACAGCCTGGCTGTGACTTCCTCTGCTGGTCCTAAAACTAAGAGCCTTAGTGGAGAGACTCAGTGGGTATGCTCCCTCCAGGCTTCAAAACCCTACATCTTGTCCCTTGGTCAAACTTTAAACTTTCATCATTTTTCTGGTAAAAAAAAAAAAAAGAAAGAAAGAAAGAAATAAGGAAAGAAAGAAAGAAAGGAAAGAAAAAAAGAAAGAGAGAAAGAGGTACTGGTTCGGGCTTTTGGGTTTTTTGTATTTTGGGGTTTTTTTTTGTTGGTGGTGGTTTTTTGTTTTGTTTTTTGGAAATATTTCTTTTTGTTTGTTTGTTTGTTTTTGTTTTTGTTTGTTTGTTTGTTTTCAAGACAGGGTTTCTCTGTATAGCCCTGACTGTCCTGGAACTCACTCTGTAGACCAGGCTGGCCTCGAACTCAGAAATCCGCCTGCCTCTGCCTCCCAAGTGCTGGGATTAAAGATGTGCGCCACCACCGCCCGGCTGGAAATATTTCTAATGCCTGTTTTAATAGAAGGCAGCCGGTTCCTGGTATTTTTGCCTCTGTACTCCGTTATGATTTCCACACTGTGCAGCTTTGGAGGAAACTTCACTCACTGTATATTCAAGAGAGGATGTGAGTTAAAAAGCAACTATCACCTCAGGGTTACGAAGGTAGTTCTGATTTGTGGAGCCCCTGAGGGCTTTTAAGGAATCCCCGGAAGTGCCCTGACCACAGTTGAGAACTCTCTCAAGTGGGAAATTGTAAATACATTGGTTTGAGCATAGCAAATTGGGATGTTGTTCCCAGAGCACTGGTGGCTTTCACCTTGATTTGGGGACAATTTCTTGTTGTTGTAGAGACAATTAGACTGTCGATAACATGAGTAGAATGAACTGGAAAGAGGGCAGAGGAAAATAAACTTCAAAAACCACATTTAAGGAGGCAAGTCTTCAGAATTTTTGTGACAATTAACTGTGACTATGTAAATTGCATAGAACAAAGCCTGCAGTCTGGAAAGCTCTGTTTATATGAGAAATACTATAGTAAATACCAGCAGGAATGGCAGTGGCCTAGTGTACCCATTTCTGACCCTAAATGAGCAGAAATAAAAGCCTGAATCAGGCAGAACAGGAGAGAGATTTTACAAGACACACCCAAGAGTAAACTTGCTGTTTGGATATAAGGGTGAAGAAATTTTTAAAGTGTAGAGCATAATGTTTTGTTATTTAACCCTGTGGGAACTCATAAAGTATTTTCACAGCATAGATTCTCAATAAATGTTTACTGGGAAGGAGGGAGAGAGAAGACATGGAGGGTCGGGATGGTAGCATCAGTCTGGCAATGCTGTCTATGGACTTTGCACATGGTAGGTTCAGCTTGCACCCATCTTGAGAATTGAACTCTCCAAAGACTTTCCATCACACCTTGGATTTTGTTCCAGTTTCTTACAGCAGAATGAGTTGATCCTCTGCACATTTCCAGTTTCAGCTGGAGTCCTGAAATCCTGAATCCTCCCATTTAGTGATATTTGCAGTAGGATTGTGTTTTCTTACATTGTCCATGTCACACCAGCCCTTTGTATACCTGGATTCTCTGTATCAGGAAGTGTTACCTTCTGAGAGAGCCTGCTCATGAATATTTTTTCAAGGTAAATTTCCTTTTCCTGGAATTCTTCTCTTCCACTGGACTCTGTTCATCATCTTTCTGATTGTTGAGGCTTGGTCTTTTGCCATGCTAAATACTGGTTGTTCCCAGAGACCACTCCTGGACCCTTGCCTGTCCCCAAGTTATGCCTGATTGGTGAATAAAGATGCTGACAGCTAATAGCTAGGCAGAAGATGCATAGGCAGAATTTATAGTTCTCTAGGAAGTAGAGATAAGAGAATAGAGATAATAGACAGATATCTGCCCAGCTCTTGTGCTGATTAAGGCCTATTATAAATATGAAGTTTGTGTGTATGTGTTTTATCTGGGAAGAATAGCCAAAAGAGTGGTAGAAGACCCTGATATGGTTAAATTTTTCAACAACACTTGATAGACCAAAACTTCTTGAGGTCAAGGAATGCACACAATTAGCATGACCCCTAGATCATCGAGTATGTTAAGTAGAGCTGGCCTTCCCTACCTGGGTGTTCTGTGCTCACGGATTCATCCAATTGCAGATACAAAATGTTCAGGAAGAATTGAGTCTAGACTGAACATGTACAGAACTTTTCTTATCATGACGCCCTAAATAGTGTAGTATAACAGCTACTATGTGTACAGCATTTCCATTGCATTAGTTATAAATAACCTATTTATAGTATAATTTAAAGTACATGGGAGGATATATAATATGTATTATATGCAAAAATGTCATTGTACATACGGGACTTGAACATCTATAGTTTTTGATATCTGTGGTGCATCCTGGAGCCAACCTACCTACAGATACTGGTGGATGACTGCATTTGTGTCTTAAGAATCTAAATGGAATTCAGAATATGAGCTAACGTAAAAGAATATCAGGGATGTAGTAGGGCCTATACTTCAGTATGAGTTCATTTGAACAGACACTTTCAGTCAATGCCAACACGCCAGCAGTCTACAATGAGAACTTCAATTTTGTATTTTATTTACAAAGAAGAATCTGTCAATGTGTGGAATCTCTTCAACTCTGTTTACTCGTGCTGTCAGCTAAAACATTCACTTTTTGAGAGTTGCCAAGGTGGCAACAATGACACGATGCTCCTCTAGACATGGCACTGGCTTGTCCCTTGCCCCCACAGTCCCTGTGATGGATGTCTTTCCCTGCATCCTCCCTTACCTTCTTCATTTCAGCAAAGCCGCTTTGCCCTTGTTTATTTCACAGGCCCAAGGACACCATCTGGATGAAGAAAAGCAGATTCGCTTGTGTACATTTTCTAACTCTGATGGGTTTTTTTTCCACCTTAATTCTTTAGGGTTGAGTTAGAAAGAGATCATGTGAAGCAGGGAACAGTACTGCCCTTAACAGCATTGTTAAGTAAAGGATTTACAGTAAAGCATGGAGCCAAGGGAGGGCAGAGTTCAACAGCTCCAGGTTCTCCAGCCACTCAGTAAGGGAATTGTTAGTTAGCTTACTCAGAAAGTGATTCTCTCCTGGGCATTTCAAGTTGTTGCTTCATTGTTTTTAAGGGATCAGGATGGCTAACAAGAAAATTCCAGTGACAATCTCATTTTGTTGTCATAAAAACAATCTCTGGTTTCTTCCAGGAAACTCTTTGGATTTATAAAAATTCCTTAATGTAACTAGGCATGGTGGCACATGTCTTTAATCATAGCACTTGAAGAGGCAGGGATCTCTGTGAGTTTGTGGCCAGTCTAGACTACAAAGCATGTTCCAGGACAGTCAGAACTGTTACACAGAGAAACCCTGTCTTGAAAAACCAAATTAATTAATTAAAGAAATTAATTAATAATAAAATAAACACTTAAAAAATAAAAACATAATTTTAAGAATCCTTAATGATGGGGGACTATACAATGATTATGTAGTTTTAAATCTCTTAAAATACTAAGAGTACAGTCCTAATCTTGACAAGTCTTATTTTCAGTTAAATATATACATGTATGTGTGTGTGTGTGTGTATATATATGTACATACATATATATGTGTGTATATATATATATATACATATATGTATATATATGTGTGTGTGTGTGTGTGTATAGATATACATATACCCCTTCTCTATGGATATCAACACTTCAGAACCCCTTTTCAGCCCTTATCCCCACACAGACATAAATACACACAGATAGACAGTACATAGGTAGATGATAGATAGATAGATAGATAGATAGATAGATAGATAGATAGATGATAGACTGATATTGAATGTATCTTTAATAATTACTTACTTTTCACTCAGAGATTAGTTACTTGTTTCATTATTTCTGACATTTGCCCCTCATTTCTCCTACTTTCAAATTTTAAATCTTTTTTTTTTTTTTTTGTCTTTTTCGAGACAGGGTTTCTCTGTATAGCCCTGGCTGTCCTGGAACTCACTCTGTAGACCAGGATGGCTTTGAACTCAGAAATCCGCCTTTCTTTGCCTCCCAAGTGTTAAATCTTCATTATTACTGTGTGTCCATGGATATGCACACCACAGCACACAGATAGAGGTCAGAAGACAACTTTGTGGAATCTGGCTCTCTCTGCCTTTAGTTGGGTTCCCAAGATTAAACTCATGTTACCAGCCTCACACAGGAAAGACTTTAACCATATTTTTTAAACCACTTTTTTTCCTATAGCATTGTTATCTAATTTTACTGTGTTTTGTGTGTGTGTGTGTGTGTGAGAGAGAGAGAGAGAGAGAGAGAGAGAGAGAGACTCAAAC
This sequence comes from Mastomys coucha, assembly GCF_008632895.1. NCBI lineage: Eukaryota > Metazoa > Chordata > Mammalia > Rodentia > Muridae > Mastomys > Mastomys coucha. Next base: position 38,950,237 of record NW_022196895.1, on the reverse strand, counting down.
TCAGATCTACATGTTTGCACAGCAAGTGCCATTACCTGCTGAGCCATGTCACTAGCATTCATGTAGTTATTTTTAGAGTATCTTGTTCTTGTTTTGTGAGCTTATTGGCTTCTAAACTATTTCTTCATATACTAATTAAGGTTTGTTATTTTCCTGATAATATTTGGGTTTTTTATTTTTTTGATATGTCTATTTATCCTAGTTTTTCTTCAGTGTATGGGTTTACTCAATTGAGTAGATGTTCTCACGTGGCCCGGTCATATGAGAGAGCACATTCTCATTTTCAGAATGGCTGAATGAATAGGGCTTATCCACTGGCTGGTTCCATTAAAGAATGAGCAGGCTTGGAAATGCATTTTGGAAATTCTAATTCTTAACAGCAGAGCACTTCACTCTGGAGAATCAGTCCCCGCCCACATCACCTTGACCCTCTTTGGACACTTTAATTGTTTATTTAAAAGGAGAATCTTTTAGTACTCTCTTAAGTACTAAAACGTAGCCAGGTTTGGGCAAAGTAAGTGCCCTCGTTAGCTCATCTCTTCACCTGTCCTCATCCAACCTTATTTCTTCTCTCACTGGCATCTGAGATCCACAGTGTGTTTGATAAGCCTCTTCCCATTCTCTCCTTGTGAATTTAGAACTGCTTTTTACTTTTGCCATGATGTTAAAGAAAGTTTGGGGATACAGAGATAATAAACATACATGCAATTCACCTTTTGACATTAATTTTCTTTCTTTTATATTTTTGGGTTATCCAAAAATCAATGAGCATCAACAATAACTTAAAGCACTAAGCCACACTTTTTTAGTTCATCTGCTTCTATATCCTGGACATCTTGTTTTAGACTACAAAAGCCCTGGACATGGTGGTGCACGCCCTTGAATCTCAGAACTTGAGAGGCAGAGGCCGGTGTATCTCTATGACTTTGAGGCCAGTCTGGTCTCACTTTTAAAAATTCAAAATCAAAGCCAGTCATCTGGGTCTAAAGAGATGTCTGAGCAGTTAAGGGCCCTGGCTGCTCTCTCAGAGGGCCTGATGCTCTCTAGTGCCCAAATGGTAGCTCACAACCGTCTATAACTCCTGTCCTAGGGGATCCAACCCCTTCCTCTGGCCTCAGCAACAGGTACTCACATGGTGGATGAATATACATACAGTCAACACACCCTTACATGTGAAATAAAACCATTTTTAAAAGACTGAAACCGTTGTTGTTGATAATTTGAACCTCTGCTTTTCCCAATTACTTCCTAGGCTCCCTTGCTTTGTGGTATTGACAGTTCTTTCCATTGCCTCTAAAGCTTGGGGTATTCATTCAGTTATATAATTTTTACTACTCTACAAAGAAATTGTCTATATTTCCTTGTAATATATTTTAATTTATGGTGTATAGCTACTGCACATAGTACTTTCTAAAATAAAGACATTTCGTACAGTTGTACAATATTCAATAAATACATTCCCGCTCTTAGTTCCTCACCTGCCTGTCCTTTCCCATCCTTTCCCCTGCCCATTAGTCTCCTGTTTCCCTAGTCATTTTAATTTTCACTTCATGTCATCCATTCGTGTACACACACACACACACACACACACACACACACACACACACATATGTGTTGATTTGGTTATCCATAGGTGTGTGTGTGCGTGCATGTGTGTGGATGTATCCAGGATGGTTTAAATATAAGGGAATCATTACTGGAATAAAGTCAAGTGGTGCTGGGTTGAAATCTCAGATCTGCTATACTGTTCAAGCTATAAGAAAGCAATTCGGGGATTTGATAGCCTCAGTGATAACCAGAAATATTTTCTTGGGTGTTAGATGTGAATGATAGCAAAACTGTGCATAAGAAGAAATGAGCACAATGCCTTGGCCTGCTTGATGAGCTTCTTTCACCTGATTATGAGGGGAAAGGGCTTTATAGCACCATGACCTGCCCTTGCTTCACACACACACACACACACACACACATATATACATATATATATA
>NW_022196895.1:38920547-38948239 GCF_008632895.1 Mastomys coucha | reverse complement strand
ATATATATATATATATATATATATATATATTAGTATATATATACTAATGTGATACTTTGTCGATAGATAAAATATCATGTGACGCTACAGGCTTTGGACTATCTCTTTGAATATTCTGATGCCTCCGCCTTCGTGGCACTGTCACTATGAAATACTACTCCAAGGCCACCCCATAGTGTTGTTTAGCCCCAGTTGTCAAACAGTCATGACTCCTTGGGACTGTTTGTTTTCCATTTTAATAATCACCTACTGAAGCCGCACTGGCTAAGCTGTGACATGACAGACCAATGTGTCCCAATTAGAGCACATTATGGGATGGATGCGTTAGCGCTCCTCTGCTCTCCCGGGGTGGACATTGACTCGGCAGCTACTTATTTGCCTAATGAGGTGGAGTCCAGGATCCTGGCAGATGGGATTCTTTTGACAACATTTATTTCAAAGGAGATAAAAGCATATTTCAAGGAGGCATGAAAATATGCACATGTTGCTAAGTTTGTAGGAATGATTTTTTTTCCTTCAAGCATACTATTTAAGAATGGTTTACAAGCAAGTTTCAGCCCTTATTTTAATAAACCGCTATCACCTTCCGAGTCCTACACAGAGTTTTTAGTTTTTGCCTCCATTGAACAAACTTGCTTATTTGCCGGGTACTCTACAAGGTTACTGGAACCTAGTATTAAATCAAAAGCAAGCATGATTCTCTCCTGATCTTACCATGCCCTGTCTGAGCACTCACAGACACTCAGGCAGAATTGTACGTGGAGGAAGCAGAGGAAGAAAAGCAGGGTGTTGACAGGAACCCTGTGGAGAGGCTGGCTTGGTCTGTATCAGTGAGAATCCTGAAAAGGGATGAGTGCTCTAAATTATAGGGCAGCTTGAATTATGGGTAAAAGAGCAAAGAAAACTCCCAAGAGGAAGGAAAAATGCAAAGATGGTTGGAGTAACCTCATGGTGCTTCAGGGAACAAAGGGGAAAGTGTATTTTGAGATAAAAGCAAACAGACAACATATAAAGCCTTAACTTTCTTCTCCTGCGATATATGTGTTGCCCATTTTAGCTTAACTTTCTTCCATCCACTTATTAGTTATTTGATTCATTATTATAAATGGATTCAAAATGATTCACTCAAACCAAGTCTGTGTTGGTTCTGAAGCAAGCACAGATCTAACTAAGAGCAAGACACAGAACTGACCCAAAGACTCAACTAAGAGACGACACCCAGATATATAAGCTCACAGCAGAAGAGCATCGTCCCACATCAGTGTTTAGGAAGCTCAGAACAGTTGAGATGAAGGGTAGAAGAGAATTTCAAACAAAATAAAATAAAGACAAATGCCCAAAGATCCAAAGAACATGTGGCAAGCTGGAAAACTTTCACGGATTCCTCAAGGCTCCTGGAATAGACTGTGAGACGTTAATGGATGGAAGTGAGAGTTGAAAAGCGCTCACAAGCTCTTACCACTCTCACTGACACAGACCAAGCCGGCCTCTCCATGATGCTCTGCCATCACTGTTTCCCTTTCTCTGCTCCCACCATTGCACCAGTCTGTTGAGCTGTATTAAGGGCCCTTGGATCTGTCTTTTTCTGGGTTATAGGAAGCATTTAGAGGTTGTTGGAGGGTAGCTGGAGCACGGAGATTTACACTTTAGGGGTGATGCATAGAGAATGGAAATTTTGCTAAGGAGGAGGCATATTGAGAAGTGGCTGTGTCCTGAGCTGAGTTCATGGCTCCATGACCTTTTCAAAGGGAGTTGCTATATGGGTCTTTGCAACTCCAGATGTAGAAAAAGGGAAATGATAGGGATCTCTACTGAGCTTCTGGATTAAACAACTAAGGCAAAGTGCACAGCACTTGGAAGACAGCAAGGGGTACGAATTACTCGCTCTGCTTCTTTCTTCCCAAGGACATTTTAGCTACCTTAAGCCTTTTGAAGGGTTGTCTGTACTACAATATATTGCTAAGCACCTGTTACCTGAAAACTGTTTCATAAATATCAGAATTATTTTGCATACAAAAATCCCAAAGAATTAATCAACCATTGGAAGTAGGATAGAAAGCAGTTACTAACAATGTCATATCTTTACTGATTGTTCAAAGCCTCAAGGGACAAGTGATACATTGCCAGGAAATCAATGCAAGGATGAGCAATAGGCAGATACAGTGGACAGCAAGCACAGTAGTACAAAGCTCAAGGGTCTCCAAGAAACTAGCGATGGTCCACTGATTCTAGAGGTTAGGCCGTGCGAAGGAGGAGGCATACAAAGCCAGAGAATCTGGGGAGGAGGGAATTGGTTATAGAGGCTCACAAAGAGCACCAACGAGCCAGTCGTCTTTCAGGCCAGCAACTGGTAGTGTTTTTCTGCAAAACAAACCATCCTAAACCATGCAAGCATACTGCAAGTTATTGCAGAATGCTCCACCTTATCAAAAGCTGAATGGACTTCTTTATGAGTTCTGTCTTTCTTGCATACCTTGGACACCTCTCATAGAAGGCTGTATCAAAGCATCATCCTGCTTGTTGTGGTTTGGTTTGGTTTGGTTTGGTTTTTTTCTCAACTTGAAACAGGCGTGGGTCATCTGAGAAGAAACCTTGACTGGGACAATAACTCAATCAGATTGGCCTGTGGATAGGTCTGTGGGGCCTTTTCTTAATTAGGGGTTGATGTTGAAGAACACATCCCACTGCTGGTGCCACTGCCTCTGGGCAGTTGGTCCTGCATCGTATAAGAATACAAACTTAGCAAGACACAGAAAACATGGAACAAAGCAGGAATCTTCCACGGCCTCTGCTTCTGTTCCTACATCCAGGGTCCTGCCTTGAGTTTCTGCCCTGACTCTCTCAGGGATGGAGCATGACCTGGAAGTATAAGATGAAAGAAATCCTTTTCTCCCCACATTGCTTTGGGTCATGTTGTTTTATCACAACAAGAGAAACCCTAACTAGGATCACATGGAGGTTTTTGTTTTCTTTTGTAGAGTTTGGGAGTATTTTCTTCAGATCCCATACATCTTTGACTACACACTGATGACACTTCAAAACACACTGATAAACCTGTGTCTTTGGGTTTAGGAAACTGTTACATGCGATGTTTCAAATTAGAGTTATAGGAATCAGGTCTGTGGTTGGGAAGAGCATACTGAATGTAGGGAAGAGAGCATGAAGACAGAGTCACGAACCAGAAGATGTTGAGTAAGAGGATGAGAAAGCAAATTCATATAGGCCAAAGCTAAATAGGAAACTGAGGGGATGATAAATCTGTTCACATTCACATGTCTGTATGTGTTGGCCAATGGCTATTGGGAGCTGTGCGTGCGTGCGTGCGTGCGTGCGTGTGTGTGTGTGTGTGTGTGTGTGTGTGTGTGTGTGTGTTAATGGGAGTTTAGTAAGTCCTGATTGAAGCCTGCAGAAGTTAAGGAAACTTTATTGAGAATATTTTTTATAAGGAGTTTGGCTCTACTGTAGGACCTTAGGTTTAAGGTCCTTCTCTATTTCTAAAGTCTGGTGATCCTCGTGCCGGCCTTTGTGAGAGTTTTCCAATCAGCTGCCCACTGACTTGCATAGAAAGGAAGAGCACTGCCCCTATTCAGTGCAGGAAGCAGGCTTGACCCTTGCCTCTTGACTTTTGAGTCTGAGCTCCTCATTCTGTCCTGTTTTCTCTAAGCTGTGGCTGAGCTGGGATTTGAAAGACAAGAGGTAGGAATGATTCAACCATCGATCTGGACACTGTCATTGTGTGAAAGATGGTACTCTCTCTCTGAGTCCTCCTGTCCTTCAAGGCAGGGCCATCTCCACGGTCTACAGCACATGCAGTAGCACAAGGCCTTCGCAGAGACATGTCTCATGCTTGGCATCACACTCGGCTATAGCTGTCTTAAAAATCCCTGATGCTTTGTGAACAAAGAACCCCCATGATTATACTTTACAGTAGGCCCTGCATATTTGTTATATAGCCAGTCTCAGAGCCTAGGCCTGCTCTTTTATCCATTCATTTTACCCGCTGACACTCTCCCTACTTAGGTCAATGCCTCTAAATCTTTACCCCGTGGAGTGTCCATCACCTGAACATACATTTCAAACATTATCTCTCGAATCAAGGTGTGAACGCCTTGCCAGTGTCTCAAAGGCTAATGCTAAGTACATCATAAACAAGTCATGCCTGCTTGGTGATAAGTGAAGATATGCCTCCAGGACAAGCCCACACACATGGCAACTTCATACCACTTTGTCCTGAAACCATGGCTTTGAGCAAATTGGAAAAATAAAAACAAGAAGACCAAATTACTTCAAGGATGGGAAATGGACAAGTGAATTAAACCAGCATTCATGTTGTCAGTGACAGAGCCCAGAGCAATCACAGTTCCAACATTTGATGCCAAGCGCCCACCGGTATTGAATGTATTACACACCATGCACGGTTTTAGACCACACACCCATTGCCTCTTGACCTGACTACTGCTAACTATATTTCTGCAAATGAAGTGAAAAGACAACATGATTAATACCTACCATATGCTGTTAGGAAACATCAGAGGCAAGATCTGAACTCAGAACCACTGTGGTTCTCAAAAGGCCTGCCTTGAAGTTTGCCTCACGTCTTACCTATCTTTGGAAAGATACCCATCTAACCTGGTAGCATTACTAGCATGTGTCCTCTATGTAATCTCTCCTTTCATTTCCTCCCATTGAAGTGTTCGCAGGGGCAGTGGGTGGCATGCTTCTAAACCTGTGTTCAACCTCTTACTTTCCTTTGGCCCACAAGCATCCTTATTGTTGTTCTCTACTATGTGAAGCAGATTTAATGAGTCAGCATTGGGAAGCAGTGAGCGCTAAAGCTTTGCCGCCCCGGGTTTCACAACCACACACACCTGGGGAAGGAGTGCACATCTTTCATTCAATTCTCAAAAAGGTCTCTGATCCCAAAACCTTAAAGTCATTGCTCAGGGCCTGGGCTGCTTTTCAGATGTAAATTCATAAGCTTCCATCTTTACCTTCTGTTCAGTCCTTGTGGTGCCATCCAGTGCCAAATGGAAATTGCAAGGTCTCTATTTGAGGGATGTTTAATATGATTATCTCCCTTCTGTATTTATTCCATAAATATTTATCGACTTTAAAAATATACACAACCTTGCTTACAAGTTCAAGGTCCACGTAGCTCTTGAATTCCGTCTTCTGTGACTTGCCACACCAGTGTCCTCGTAGCTACGACAATCTTGCTTGTATAACACCCTGAGCTCTTCGCCTTGTTTCCAAAATGATGGGCAGAATTTGCCATGTGTTCCATCCTATGACTTCTAAAGTTGCCTGTGGTTCTCAGTTTCCCACTTAAGACAGAGTAAATAGTGGACCATTGAGGTATGAGAAGGGGGCCAGTTGGAGCTGGTTCTCAGTAGACAGAAAGACTTCTCATTCAGACCTCTTTGTCTGTGGGTTAGAGAATTGATACTGTTCTTCTATAGCTCTTTCACAGTTCAGAACAAGACAGGACAGGCAAGATAAACCAATTACTTGGTACTTTTGTTTAGGACTGTGCCTACTGACTTCCAGGGTTGGGATGGGAAAAAATTAATTAAAATATAATTACATCGTTCTCTCCACTTCCTTTTCCTCCTTTCCAAGTCTTCCCATGATCCCTCATTCTCTTAAATCCGTGGCCTTTATTGTTTAACTGTTATGATACACATATACAAATACACATGTGTATTCCTGCATAAGCACATACACACACTCCTAAATATATAAATACAACTGCATTCAATAGCTCTGAAGGAAAAAAATATGTATCCCCAGATAGAAGTTATCAGATATCCTGGGGCTAGAGCATGGGAGCCCATGTAACCCATATATATCCCTAGCCTTCTAATGCATCCAAGAGTATTTGTAATAAAAGAATAAATATGAATCAAGACAGAAAGTAAAAATAAATGTAAAATGTGTAGTGTAAGTATTTGCCTTAGCACCAACAGCCCTCTTTGAGCTTCTTGGATGTAAGTTGTGTTATCCATGCAATTGGTATGTGTTTTAGATTGGGAGATGGTATACATAGTATAACAGGTCTTATACTATCAGACAGTCACCAGGTTATCTCACCAGTTCTCTCCCCTGCTCCATGATTTCATTTTCTCAGCAAAATGATGACAGTACAGACATAATGATCTATAAACCCACCTTTCAACTTGAGCCTTGTCAAAGAAATACTTCACACTACCCAGAACTGGGCAAACTGTAGAATTTGAAAGCATTATACTCCAGATTGCCCTAACTCCTGGGATTAACCACAAGAGGAGGTCCCAAATTGACCCCAGTATCAATGATATGTCAGGGGGATTAACAAAACTCATTGAATACTGTCATACTCATAGTTATGGCTCATTATAGGAGAAAGCACATATTAAGATCAACCAAGGAAGAATTGTATTGAACAAGATCTAGAAGTGTCTCAGACAAAGCTTCCCTTGTTTTCAGTGTATGTATTGCCTTCCTGTCATTAATATGACAGCCTACAAGGATATGATAGCCACCAGAGCTTCTCTAGGCTTGGTGTTTATACTTAGCATTGGAGCACCCCTGCACTGGCTCCATAGGCATTGCAAAGTTATTAATGATTGCCACAGAACTGGACTCAGTAACTAGGTGAATGGAAAACCATGTGACCCAAAGCTCCCAGTCCCAATCAAGCAGCCACTTTTCTGTGGCTAGTTCAACCCTAAGGTGCCCTGCAGCTATCTCCCAACCTAAAGCACATACCAGTTGCATGGATATCACAGCTTATATCCAAGAAGCCCAGAGAGGGCCAAATTGCTGGTGGAGCTAAGGCGAACGCTTTCACTACACATTTTACATTTATTGTTCATTACTTTCTGTTTTGATTCATATGTATTCTTTTATAACAAACAATGTTGGATGCATTAGAAGGCTAGGGATGTAGTTCAATTGTCATGAGTAGTTTGCTTGCCTAGCATTCGTAAGACCTATGATTAGATTCCCAGGACTACTATAAACTAAGCATGCTAACACATGGGTATATCCCAGCACTGGGAAGGTAAGGGCTGAAGGATCGGGAAGTCATGGGTACCCTCGGGTATATAGTGAGTTTAAGGTCAACCTGAGCTACATGAGAGCCATAACCAAAAGTAAAGCCAAAGACACCTTAGAGCAGAGGTTCTCAACCTTCCTAATGCTGGGACCCCTCAATAGAGTTTCCCCAACCACAAAATTATTTTGTTGCTACTTCATAACTGCACTTTGCTATTGTTATGAATTGTAACGTAAAGATCTGAAATGCAGGATACTGTTACCCACAGGTTGAGAACTTCTGCCTTGGAGTAACTAACCACTCCGGCACTATTCTAGGTGCCAAGTATAGGAAACAATGCATTTCTATCGTCCTGAAAATCATATTCTCCTTGGGTAGTAACCAAAGACAAACAAATAAAAAACTTTCTCCTTGGGCCATTGCCACATGGATAGAGCTTTGGTGGGAAAGAGTGTAATGGCTTTATTTCATACTGAGAAAAGCATCTCAGAAAAGTTGCTATTGGGACAAATCTTCAAAGAAGTGAACTGCTGAGCTATGCTAGACTCTGCTGATGGTCTTGGGGTCAGAGATGAAAGTGGATGCAAGGGTTCTGTGTGGTTAGGGGTTACACCTCTCTCCTTGGGGTATCCGGAGATTGCTGCCATTAGACCAGCTCCGAGAGGACTGGGTGAAATCAGGACCGGGAAGAGTCCACTGTCCACTTTTCCCTCCAAAGTGTCAAAACAGCTGCCTGCCAAGCCAGGAAGGGTAAAGCAGAGTCCAGGACAAAGCTGTGGTCCCAGATCCTGTACTTTCTCCCTCTCAGGGTATCCAGATGTCACTGCACACTAGGCTAGAAGGGAGAAGTAGAGTCTAGCTGAGAGCAAGAACCATACGGGTGGGGAGGAAGAGGGAAGGCCTTCTCCAAGAATCTCAGCCTTCTCCAGGGATCTTCAATGAAACAGCTCTCAGAGATGATCTTAGCTTGGGCTTATACCGTTAGTCAGGGTGGGCTTATATGCATATGCTTTATTTGGGATGAACCAAGGGTTATGTTCCTTTGGGGAAGGGGGTGAGAATATTCAGGGTGGGCAAAGGTCATTGGCTGAAGGCTAAGGCTACTGAGATACCTCATTAGCATGGGGAAGATTTCCAGGTGCTGGGCTACATGACTGAGTACCTGTGACCACCTGGTTAGAGGTCCCTGGGTTTCGTGCTCTGAGGCAGGCACTGAAAACAGGGAGGGACTCCCGCTCCTGCTGGTCTCAGGATGACATTTTAAATCTCAAGTTTTGAGATTTCTGACATTTGGACAAATTCTACCTCACCAGTTCGACGCCACTTCCTCTGGTGACATGATCCACGTGCCCCACAGTTCCAGGATAAGAGTGTCCCCTGTAATGTTTAATAAGAAATTAGAATACCCCCATGTCAATAGGGGAGTTGGGAGTATTTTGTGGTACTACAGGGAGGAAGATAAAATAGAACTACAACCAGTCCTTACAACATCTCAAAAAGCTTTGGTCCAAATATCTAGGAACCCAGTGAAAGGCTTCGGGTAGAAAAGTGACATGGGGTGATTCACATTTCAAAGGACTGGTTTTTCTGCTGCCTGTATCCTATGGTAGAGGTCAGGAACCTTGGCTTTTAACAGGCTCAACCTCGAAGAGCTTGTATTACTCTTGCTGAGAACCTCCTTTCAGCTCTCAGCATCCATATCATGTGGCTCACACACGATGCTCTATAACCCTAGCTCAAGGGGATCTGATGTCTTTTCTGACCTCTGTGGGCACTGTAGTTATGTGCACAATCCTACACTTCACACACACACACACACACACAGTTAAAAGGTTAAATTAAGATGTTAAAAACAAACACACCGTTGGCAGAGCAGGCTACGTCGGGGCTTCCTGGAGAGTGGCTAGTGTTGAAACACTCTCTGTAACTAGAGCGGCACAGCATAACTGGGGAGGTGAGAACTGGCCTGTTATTGATACATGCTGAAGTTAGAGTTGGCAGATCTGATGGGAAGCATGTGGTGGAGAGGAGAGTTCAGTGACAGGAAGTGAAGATGGTGTAGCAGGCAGCACTAAGGATGGAGATGTATCAAAGGCACCCAGGGAAGTGTAGCTTGCCCCTAAGATTGTCTAGGGAAGAGCTCTCTGTTCAAAAGCTCAGGTCTGAGGCTATGTAATCCCTTGTGTGGGTGGTAGCTGAGGAAAGGGCATGGATGGGGCGTCCAGAACTCTGGCTTCCACAGGTCAAAGGAGCAAGAAGGAATTGGCAAATGGGTCTCAGAGCTAACATTCGGGCAGCTGGGGACTCAGAGGAATGGTGGACAGGAATGAGCGGGGAAAGAACCCAGGGAGGGAGGGAGAGTGTGCGCAATTGCACACTTAAAACTGTCACATAGGTGTCTCAAAGGCAACGAAGTACCAAATTCTAAAGTTCATCAGAGTCTTCCATTGATCATGTGATCACAAAACTCTGCTCCCCAACCTAATCTAAGAAAGCACTACTTGTCCTTATATGTGGGAAATCACACATTAACCATACAGATTCTAGACTCACAACCATAAAAATGCTTTCTTGGGAAGTGACACCTGGCCACTTGGCTTTGTGGCTATGCTGAAATTCAAGCCGTAGGTATTCAGCCAAATAGTTGGCCTTTTAGAGAGTAACTGCCAGAGAGTCAATATGGGTTATGGTGTACCATGGTACTGGTTTAAGTTTTTTTTTTTTTTGTCTTTTGATATTCTGTTCATTCAAGAGTTTTCAAAAGAGATGATAATTCCATTCAAATTGTCTATTCTGCATAATATGTATATGTATGTGTGTGTGTGTGTGTATGACCCTATATGTGTATGACTGTATATGTGTATAGTCGTATATGTGTATGGCTATATATGTGTTCACATTTTGTTTGTAGGGCTTGAAATCACTTTGAGGTTCATCAAATTCTAATTCTGTTCTTTAGAAGAATAATTGTTTGCTTCTGGGGGAATATGTTAAAATGCTTTGTTGTGAGTGGAATGACATTTTGGGAACATCTCCTCTGCACCCCGGCTGTCCAGTCAGGGAAACACTGCCACATTGAGTTCCTTACTACAGCCAATTTTGAGACATCTCTAAATGTAAAAAAGTTTCCAAAGATTTGTGCCACAGAAATGTAACTTTGCAATTAATCATAATCATTTAAATTGATTGCATATTGAAATTGTATTATTTTAGAATATTGTATTAAAAACAATTTTATATTTATAAAACTAAACATTTACGATGACTATTAAAATGAATGCCTTCTGCTTTTTTAACTTTTCAACATGGCAGCTGTTATTGGTGACAAATGCCTGCATGGCTTTTCTAAGGTGCAGTGCAGTGTGTGCCCGCTGGTCACATACACCTCTTCAGACAAGTTTCGTCTGACTTCCCTCAACAAGTGCTGACCTGATCTTTCCAACACAAAATGTCCACCTCTAAAATAGTTCATGGAGTTTATTTTTTTCTCTTACTAGAAAATGATACATTGTAATGCTTTTTTTTTCTTGTTTGTTTGGTTTCATTTTGTTTATAACAAAACCAGGGTTTATAACACCAGGGTATAGGGGATGTAATAAAACTCCACATAGCCACAACATCTTTACCTACTTATCCAAAACTGGATGCAGCTTCTTTTGCTCTCTACTCTTTTCATGGTGAAATATTAACAATTGCCTTTTCTATTAGATGCTCTTATGTTTTTTCTATGCTAGTAAGCCTGGAGGATAGATACAGCATACTCACTAGCAGTGACAGCAGATAAAGGTGGCAATAGCTTATTATTCATCTTTTAAGATCAACTCTAAGATAGAACTTACAGGTCCTAAAACTCAACCTTTGAAAGCTAAATATTCATTGGTTTTCAGGATTTTCAGAGTTGTATAACGATCTAGGGACCCTCTCTGATTTTAGAGCATTTCCACTACCCTAAAAAGAGCATCTGAACCCAGTAGCAGTTCCCACAGCCCCGGGCAATCACTAATCTTATTTTCTGCCTACAGATCTGCCTACTAACATTTCAGAAAAATGGATATTTGTCTGGCTTCTTTCACCAGCTGTTGTTTTATTAGGAATCATCTATGACATAGCATGAATTGGTACTTCACTGACTTTTATTGCTAAATAGCGCTTTAGAGTGTGTGTGTGTGTGTCCATTAGTTGTTGTCAACTTTTGGGTTATTTTGAATAATACTGCTGTGAACACTCACGTGCAAGCTTTCATGCTTTCTGTTCCTTTGCTTTTGTATAGGTGGTGGGGTAATTGCTGTGTCGTATAGAAATGGTTAAACTTTGAGTGACTGTGACATTTTGTGGCTGCACTCTGCAGTCCTACACTGATGCATGACAGTAGGATTTTTATCACATCCTCACTAACCCAACAGTTGTGATTTTCAGCTGACAGAATATAGTGAGGCATGAATCAGAACCTAGAGGCAGGTAGTTTAGAAAAGACCTTGAGAGGAGGTCTTTTCCCTCCAGCTCCCCTACCCACCTCCAAGCACAGTGATTAAGTACATGGCCTTCAAAGACCATCTATGGGTGAGTTGGACTCCCATTTCTTTGGCAGCTACCTTATTTAACTCTGCTATCTTCAGTAAAATAGAGATAATTATACAGCTTACTTTAAGAACTGTAGCTAGAATTCAATGATATGTGGAAAATGAAGCCCTTTGCACAGAGCCTACTGCACTGGTGCCTATTAAATGATGTCTACCATTACTGCTCAATATCTGAAGACACTATCATTTGCCCAACCAATTTTGTGAGTGGATGCTTAAGTTGGTCCCCATTCCTCAAATAAGGCTCAGAGAAATAACTTCATGTTTAAATTTTTTGACCACAACTTATTTTCTAAGAATGATTTCTTTAAAGTGATATTTTAGTACATTTTTTAGATGTGTAAGTTCTTTCCCAATATATATTCTTGTTTATAAATTATACTAGAGCTTTGCTTTGAGTGTGGTAACTGGGTGCTAGACATCTTCCCCAGAAAGTTGCTTAACTGGTTTTAGAGATCATCACCTATACTTAATAAATAGATGCAAATTAAAACAATCTCCATACAAGACAGCCTATTTTAACTCCAGAACCACTGCCTGAGATGATGTTTTCTTCCTGGCCCTCCGATTCAGGCTTGGGATTCTGTTTCTTTGCTCTGATTACATCAGCACCCACGTAGACAAGAGAGGCTGCTGATGAGTGTCTTTTGTAGACATTTTTGTTTGGCAGAGATAAGATATCTATGGAGCCAGGATAGGAGAAAAGAAAGGTTCCTGGAGAGTGGGCATGACCAGCATTCCTTACATTGTCAGGTGTTCGAGTCTTCCAGAAGCAATCACTCAGGGTCTACCGTGACTGTTTTATATCCAGCCTGAAAGGAATCAAAGAACTCATCAGTGTTTTCCTGATAAATATGAGAAATCTTTGTGTTAAAGGTAGGAATTTAAGAGTTGTTTAATATTATCGTAGAAGTTCCTTGGATAATGGAATGCTTTGGAACTGACTCGCTTTGGGAGTACAGGATTGAGAAATCAGAGGGAGTGCTGCGCAGATAACAGGGAGGGTGCGAAGGGTTGGCTACAAAGATCCCTCAGCAAGTGGTGCGTTTCTATTTATTGGCCCGCTGGTAAGTGTTCAGAGACCGGCTCTCACATTTGAGAAAAACAACAACTTGATTTATATTGCCATTTAAAAGAAACTTAGGATATCTTTGCTACAACCGTCTTACGAAGCGCGTTTCAGATTATACGCTGACATCAAGGTGTTACTCAAAGCACAACTGGACAGAGATGTACATCCTACACAATATTGGCCCACGGAACTCCCTAATCTAAAGTTCATGTGGCGCGGCGAGGGCAAGAGGCTTCGTTTTCTTTTCCTGCATTAAATGCCGTATTAAAGAATCATTCATGCTGCAGTGTACGCAAAAAGGAATTCCACACTTAAGAGGCCAGTTTCTGGGCAGTCAGTGCCTAAGCCACCTCAGAGAGTGGGGAGAGCACTGGATGACTAGAGATCCTGGAGAGGAGATCCACGGGATACCTCCATAGGGAAGTGTAGCTAGATCTGTAGCCACAATGAGCACGGAGAGTGGAGAGTTCTCTCTCTTCATATTTGTATCAACATTGTAGCTTACAGACGTCTTTTTACAAGGTACTAACGTATCATCCTTACTGTTTTGAGTTGTTCATTTAGACAGCCAGAGGTTATAAAACTCAGGTTTCTGGGTCACACGTTCCCTTGAAGAGAAGTGCAGTCTCTTTAGCTCTCTTCAGAGGCCTCCAGGAAGCACTGCTGAGAAAAAACCATTGTTCATCCCATAGGGTCTGGCTCTGGTCCAAGCCTGCACCAAGTGCTCTCCTCACATTGTCTGGGAAGTTACCTGAAGCCCCTGGGAGGCGGCTTCTAGGACTCCAGCTTGCTTTGTAGACACAGGGACTCAGGGATGTTAAACTACCCGTCAAGGATCAAGGAATTCGTAAATGCCTGAGCTGGGATGCAAACCAGGACTGCCTGACACCTGAAATATACATTAAGACTCTGTAGACTAAAAGGGATCAAGGGTTTTGATAAAATTATAGTTGTTTAATGTACTGACTGGACAGGTTGAGCTCAAAGGTCTCAGTAAGTGTCAGAAGCACGGGCTGGCTGAGCAAGTAGGGGAGAATTGTGTTGGGAGAGGGGACCAAGAACAAGGGTGACATAAAAAAGATACATACACAGGCTCCCATGTCAAATGGGGAAACTTAAGAGGGCTGTGTTTGTAATTGGCTCTTTCTGTGTAAACACAAAGCTGAATTAGGTCAGCCTTTCAGAGTGTGCTCTGCTGCCCCCCTTTGGAGCATGTAGCCCCTTTTATTTAAATTATAAATTAGACATTGAGGTCTATGATGACAGAGACTGACCACCTCATGAGTTGATGTGTGAAACCTTGGTCCTGTGTCAGTACCTGACACACATATTTGCTAGAAATAGAATTGGTGGTAATGATGGCAAACAAAATGGAGCATCTAAGTAATAGCAGTGCATTCTTTCCCTATATTAGTTTATTTATTTTATCTTCACAGTGACTTTATGAAATTGATATCATTTTCTCCCTGGTTTGTAGATAAGACAGTCTATGGCTCAGTGAGATTTTTGTAACCTGCTCAAGGACACAGTAATAGGCAGATGAATATTACCTGATGTTTGATGTTATGCTATGGTCTGTTGATTTAAATTTTTATTGCATCTCTCTCTCTCTCTCTCTCTCTCTCTCTCTCTCTCTCTCTCTCTCTCTCTCTCTCTGTGTGTGTGTGTGTGTGTGTGTGTGTGTGTGTGCATGTGTGTGTGTCACAGCATGCATGTGAAAGTCAAAAGTCAACCTGCAGGAGTCAGTTTTTTCCTTCTAGTATGTGAGTTCTGGGGAACTAATTCTGGTTATCAGGCTTGGCTGTCAACTCCTATATCTGATGAGCTATCTTTCTGTCCTGCTTTTAAAGGTGTAGCCCAGACCCATCCTAACTTTGAATTTAGGCTTCCTTTTCTATCCACTGTAATTGGCTTGTTCATGTGTGATATCTCAAAGCTCACACTCTTTGGTGGAAAAAAAAGAATTCTGTTTCATGCTATCTGTATTTTCAGTATTTACTACAGTCCTAGCATATATCAAATTTTTAGTGATTTTGACATGCATACATGTAGGATTCAATGGGAACAATTATTCCCATAGCCATAGAGGTTATACGCTAGAAAACTGCAGACTGGAAATCAACTTTTAGCATGACTAGAGGAACAAAAGACTACTTATTTGTTCAATGTATAGTATAGTTCAATACACATAAGCAAGCATCTGCTAAGTGACAGGCACCTGATATTGGATCCATGATGAAAATATTTGACAATAATAAATAAGCAAATATTGGAAAGTAAAGTATCATAAAGAAGAGAAAAATAATTGTGAAAACAAAGAATAGTAGGGTTTATGGTGTGGTCTCACTGAATTGACATCTCTGTTCAGAACTTTGCAATCTTCTTAATGAGTGGAAGTGGGAATCCTTCTCATTTTGCCTCCTTATTCCTTGTGTCTTATGTATTGTTGAGCAAATGAAGGCAGAATATTCCCAGAAATGCCAAAGGAAACATTTAGTAGACTGGGGGCTGGAGAGAGGTATGTTTCTCATCGGTTGCTATGGAACATTCCTCAAACCAGTCTGGCCAATAAGCCTGAGCCCACTGAGTTCACTGTACATCTCTATGCCCATCCAGCCCATGTTCTAAAAAGACAAGAGATGAATTTCCCAGTATGTCCTAAAACCTGCTGTGGCAGCCAAAAATCATTTCAACCGAAGGCAAGAGATCTCAGCCCCATGATGCACGGACAGATAAACTTAACTCTCCCTTCTGATCCTTCCTTACCATATGCTAATCTCCGAGAGAAGCTGAAAGGACTCTGGGTCCCTAAAGCCTCTGAGAGGTGCCCAGCTCTCCATGGAAGAAACCACTAAGACTGCCAGTTCCGAAGCAGACCGGACCAGCTCGTACCAAGTCCCCTCTGCAACGTAAATTTTACACCCGGCCTTTGAAAACAGTCGAACAACCATGTAGGACTTAACTGCCCAGCAAAGTGAAGTAGAATCTACTAGAAGCCCACCTTCTAACTCCTAATTGTGGGAAAACATTTCTGTCCTGTCTTTCCTCCCAAGAGATGCCGTTACTTTTTGGACTTGGAAGCAATACCGTTTTTTGACCCACCAGAAACATCTTTTTTTTTTTTCTAAGAAACCTAGTGGAAGTTCCCAGCCTCAATTAAGGACTTATTTTCCCTTTCTTCCTTCCTTCTTTCCTTTCTTTCTTTCTTTTTCTTTTCTTTTCTTCTTTTCTCTTTTTGAACTTCCAATACTTTCAAATCGTGTTAGCTGAAGCATTCATTGTATGTATATAATTAACTCATGGGTCCCTCAGGGCCTATCTGGCTAAACTCGCGGAGCTTAACTGAGCAAGACATTTGCTGATGTCTCTCCCTACAGTGGTACCCATAGAAATGAACACTACTTCATGACGAAAGTTCTTCTCCAAATTGCTCATCTAGTGCTTTGGACGGCTCCATTGAATTATTTTGTGTTTCATAGCAGCGATCATATCGTATTCTTTCAAATGTAGTATTTGCAATTTGGGGAAATGTGGACTGGAATGTGGACCCTGCCTTTCCTCTGAGTTGAAGTGAGATAACACCCTCCCCCACTTTGGGGCTATTTTGTGCCCTTAAATTCCGTCTGGATCGTAATGGTTCACTCTGGTTCCGGCCTCTCTTCTACATTCACGGACTTATGCTGAGGGTACATGGAAGGTATTCTGAACACCTGAGCAGAGAAGCTCCTCTTGTCTGCTAACCGGCTATATAGAGAGTGGGCTTCTTCAGGCTGAATGTCTTCACCCATAACTCAGCCCTGTGCTGTGTAGACTATGTCTCTGCCTGTAGACACCAATGTGTTTCTGACCACCGGCTTCTCACAGTTAGATGTTAGCCTGCTTGGAAAGGAATCGGACATGATGGCAGTCTCAAAGTTCTGGCCCCTGCTCTGCTTTCTAGTCCAAGCGTGGAAGCTAAGCTTTGAATAATCTCCTCTTCTAGCTCTCTCCAGACTTGGAGCTCCTGACCTCACCCTTGAACTTCAGCAAGGGGCAGTCTACATCATATCCAGTTAACAAAAGAGACCTAGATGTGAACTTCTACCTAAAGGAACCTACTTCTAAACACTGTCCTGAATGAAGTGCGGGCAGGTGTCAGGAGCAAAGCAGTGAGCTAAGGGCCTCTGAACACAAGCCAGCCCCTGCCCTTGGCTGTGTGGCACCGGAGGGGAGAGATTGGAACAGCTCATCTACGCCTTTTTTTTTTTTTCAGTCAACCTACAAGCTACCACTCGCTGTCCAGGTGTCCTTGGCTGCTGCTTGCACCCCTCTGCAGCAGAGAGCAGCCGCAGCCTCTGCCTGGACTCCCACCGCTGCTGGGGAAGAGTCCTGGGGCTGCTGACGCGGTTGGGAGGAGCCTCGCCTTTAATGCACCAGCCGCCTCCAGCCTCCTGCAGCAGGAGCAGCAGCACCAGCAGCAGCTGCGAGTGCCTCCCTGTGGGTGTGAGGGTGAGAGCGCTGGCGCCGGCAGCAGCGCCCTGCCTAGCTCCCCGCCAGCTTCCCTAGCCCCCGCCTGCGGGAGCCGCCCTCCCGTGGGACCAGCACCCTCATCTCAAGCAAGGCAAGCCTGAATCCTGCCCCTGCCATCTCGCCACTGCAGTGTGGGTCCGGAAAGGCACCATTTTGTTGTGGCTGCCCGCTCTCCCGGGGAGAGAAGGGCTCTTATTTTTTTTTTTTTTTCCATTTTGGAGCCGCTGCCTGCCAAGGGGAACCTGTTGGGCATCTCCCAGCTCTACTTGGGAACGTCTCTTGGGCGGGCGGTTAGGACCAGACCCCTCGTGGGGGACACAGAGCTTCCTGGTACCCGGAGGCAGAGGAGGCAGGCGCAGCATCCTCGCTGGGAATTGGATCTGAAGTGAGCGCACCGTGCGGGAGGAGCCACCGCATCCGCGGAGAACCGAGTGGAGGAGGTGACAGCTCCATTGCCGGGTTTTTATTTTCTTCTCTCTCCGCCTCCCCGTCTCCTCCTCAGGCTCGGACCATGGTGCAGTCCCACTGGCTCCCCTGCCCCCCTCTCCTGTGAGACTGGCTGCGGGGTGGGATCATGGATACTTGTCTGCCGGCTTCTGGTTCCCACGCAAGTAAGCCTGCTGTCAATGGAGGAGGACATTGATACCCGCAAAATCAACAACAGTTTCCTGCGCGACCACAGCTATGCAACCGAAGGTAATGCCAGCTCGGCCGCATTCCGCCGCTGGGGTCGGGTGCAAGTTGCGGATAGCCCTGTTTCATCAGTGGCCAGGCGCCTAGTGGCAGAGACTCCTCCAGGCTCTGGGGCTGGAACACTGGGCGGGGGCTCAGGCAAGGCTCTCACCCAAGCTGCCAGAAGGGTTAGGGGTAAGGCAAATCCATCCCGGCTGGACTCGGGGACTAGAGCCCCACGTTCAGCAGCAGGTGGACCAGGTGCCCCCGGGAGTTAAAATGGCCTTTAGGGATGAGGCATTTCAGGGCGCGGCTCCCAGGCAGACAGATGATCCCAAGGAAGCAGATAACACCTTCTTGTCCCAAGACGCTTACAAGAATCTTGGACTGAGAAGAGAAGGGAGGGGCCCAGTGAGACCTTGGTCCTCCCCTCTCTGGGTACAGTGATGGTGTAGCTCTTGGTGACTGCAGCAAGAGTACAGCTTCATTTCTTGCCCATTCATTTCTCCTTCTCGCTGGTTTACCTGCTCAGACAATCAAACCCCCCTAAAGGCCTTTCATCGAAATTAGGGAAGCCCTCTCCCCCTTGAAAATACATTAGCCAGAAATTTTAAAAAGGTAGCTGGGGAATCATGATTCGCGGCGAGCAAACGAGGCTGACACGTGGGGCGAGCAACGGGATCTGGATCCGTGGGGCCTTTAAAATTCACCATTATGAATTCTGCAGCAGTACTTTCTGCTGAATCAACAGCCAGCAGAAAGCAGGAGGATTCAGCAGGCTGAGCTTTGCCAAGAGGCGAAAGCTTCACTCACTCTCTGGCTTGCTGGCTTTCTCTCCTTTCAGCCAGCTCGCACTGACATCAGCCTAAATGCTGGGCAGGCAGTCAGGGAAAGTCAGCAGGTGGACTGCATCCTGCTCTTTGTGTATGAACTGTGTAAAAACGGTTTAGTTTAATTTGAATAACAAAACTTTTGCATTCGAGCTTCATTTTCTACCTGTGGGTGTGGATTTTCGGCAACTAATACGAAGTGTTGGATTGCCCTATGACATGTCCATGTGAGAAAATGTGTGTGAAAGTGCTTAGGGAAAATGTAGCAAGGCATATTAGCCTGTGACCCTTCTTCTAGAATGCTAAAATTTCGGTAATATTTAATCACATCAGAAGAATATACTGGATCAAGTAAGGGTGCGAGCTCTGAGGGAAATAAAAAGACTCCTATATGGGGGAGGGGGTAATGGTGGCACCTTCTGCAAAGATCTCTGGAAATTTTAGACAGAATTCCAAGTGCTGTTAAAAATACTTTCACCATTCATCACCATGTCTGGGGACCAGCAAGCCCAACGTGTCTATGGTACCCAGACACACTGTAAGCTCTGAAACCTTGGAGATGATTTTTTTTTTTTTAAGATGGACCACCGGTCTCTACCCCATGATGAATACTCTTCTTGCTAATTCTTAAAAATCTTTCCACAGCGGTGGTGTGGTTATAAGTCTTTGTGCTTTGTGACTGAGCATGACCATGTAGCAATGACATCTAGGCATCCCATCCACCGGAGAGGTCAGCCTTGAATCTATGAGCTTTGTGGTAGGTAGGGAGCTTTGTATTTGTGACTACAAAGAAAGAAGGCTCCCTGGATGTTTTTCTTCTGTTATATTACGCAAGCAAGGGGAAACCTAACAAACCAAGAAGGTGGCTACATTGAACCCAGGTGTATAGGAATGTCATTTACAGAAGGAAGAAGTTTAAGGTGGCCTCCTTTATTGTTTCCAAGGTCCTGGATACTACCTGTGTACCTACTTAGTTGCATTTTTATACATTCTAATTCTGGGTGAAATATTTAACAATGAAGCAAGGGTTTTTAGCAATGAGCTTTAAATCTTTTCTGGTATATACAAATCAATCTATTAGACCCCTGTACCGGGTCTTAGTGAAGACATGGGAAGAGGGGGAAATGGGACAGAAGCTTGACAGAGCAAGAAGTTCTCTAATAGTCTTGGTCTATGCATTTCATGGAGTATCCATTTAGTTGAGTCAGACAGTAAGGCAAGAGCCTTCCTACCCCTTCCAGTGAACCAGCCTACCCAGGGAGAACACCAAACCCAATTGGACAGAATTCTCCTCCCCAAAAGTTTATGGGTTTTTTTGTTTGGTTTTCAGGTTTTTTTGCTTCCCTCCCCTTGACAATTTAAACTCACTTACTGATGGATTGCCCTCAGGGTCCTTTAACAGAGTTACTTTTCTGTTTTCTTTATTATCTCTCTACCTTTATGCTTGGACCTGCTCAAACATAGCAGGTCATCTTCTCTTTACTCTCCTTGTCTTCTCTGATGTTTCCCCCTTTGCTCTGATCATCCCACACTGCAGAATTCTATTTAAAGCTGAAAGGGGTTTGCAGTGTAGTTACTGTGAAGGACTTTAAACTCAATTTGCATTGTAAGTGGTAGCTGCAGGCAGGTTTATCTAGCTAAGAGCAATGCAATTCTGTGTTCTCTCTCTCTCTCTCTCTCTCTCTCTCTCTCTCTCTCTTGCTTTCTCTCTCTCTCTCCTCTTCTTTTCCTCTCTCTCTGTCCATCTGACCCTTTTTCTCTCCCTCCCTCTCTCCCTCCACCCCCCTTGAGGTGGGCCATCAGTCACTGCCTTCTCCTGCCTTTTCCTACCCTTCTCTTTTCCTTCCATCAGGTATCCTCTGAGTTTCTATGTGCATTTCCAAGTATCCAGAGTGTGATTCTAACTGAAGCCTCTGAGGCCTAGAGACCAGTTACAAGGTTATACCTTTAGCAACATCTAATCTTCGAGCTAGAAACTGTGCCTGAAGCCCATGTGCTTTCTCTAGAAAACTCTGTGTGCTGCCTCCTCTGACCAGAAAGATGACAATGGTTTCCTGGGTGTATGAGCTGAGCTTCTGTCTGGAGTAGAATTCCTTCCAGAAGTAATTCTGAAATGTGCACATGGGTGATGTAGAAGGAAGGATGGAGTTGGGGTGACAACAAGCATAAAATCAACGTGCTGGCATGATCAGATGTGGGACTCAAGGTTCTCTAACCAAAGATTCATCTCATGGATCTCTCAGATCTAAATGTGAAGTTCTTTCCGCATTTTAGGCATCTACTAGAGTAATGAATGCAAACAGCTGTCTTCATTACAACAGTCTGTGGATTTTCTAGATTAATCCTGCACTTACAAATGGGGTCACAGAATAGTGCCATACACAGCATCTTTTAAAATAGCCTTACTGCCCTCAGTCTTCTTGGCTGTAAAATGGGAGTCACATTATAATCTATGCCACAGGTTAAAAAAAATTTTTTTTTGATACAGAGAAAGCATTCAGGATATTGCCTACCACAAATCAGCCCCAATCCACTGTAACTTTTGGTATTCAACTGTGTTTGTGTATCAAACATTCTCTCTTGCTTTAGGTTGTATATTGATTTGGGGTGATTTCGAGAAGAAGGGTTGTTAGGGATATGGCAAAAGCCATCACTCTTCTCTTGGCTAGTCCTGTAGCCGGGAAACTTGTCATTTAACAATTTTCTTAATTACTGGTTAGTTGCTGGTTATATCTTGCCATTGATAATCTCCATCTTACCCCCAGAAGCCTTAAGAAAAATTGTCCTTTTTATACATCATTTAAAAAAAAAAAGAAAAAGAAAAAGAAACAGATTAACTGCTTGATGTAGTTCTTTCCAGTGACTGGTGTATTTTGCCTTTAATCTTTTTAGAAATACCACCTGGATTTCTGCAGATGTGAACAATAATGTTTAAATATATACATCGCCTCTGACTTTATAAAGTGCCCAGCCTATCAGAGATAATTAATTTAGCAATATGTAGGGCACACATGTGGTAGAACATGGGTCTAATCTAGATTGAGACCCAATGATAGATTATCATTTAGCAGTTTAAGTTGAGAACTCAATGATGAGATCTACATTATCAAGAGCTGAAAGTGTTTTAAGCAGATGAGGCAATTGGTACAGGAACCCAGAGATTCAGTGTCATCTGACAGATTCAAGGAATGGAGACATGACTATAACTAGACTGTATGGGAAGACTATTTTAAGAAATGATGGTAGAGTCTATAGTTAATTGGGAATACACCAAAACCAAGAATGATTAATGGAAGAAGAGGGGAGTGAGTAAATGGATAGCAAGATGATAAAGTGTCTGTAAAGCATTAATTATAAAACTCAAATGGACCCACAAATAGTCACTGGAAAGCAGTTTTGTTCATTTCCTCTTTGGAAATCTTCTTAATAAAATGTTGGGTGAAGGGAGACTGAAGAGATATTCAGGGGCCAGATCATGTTGAACCTCATTGCTCAAAAGGAATTTGGACTTTATCCAAAGATGGATGAGAAGCCATTAAAGGATTTCTACAGAGGAGAAATATCAGTTTTGTTTTTTCTAAAGCTCAGTCTGGCTGCTATATAGGGTGGGGTCAGAAGGCTGAGTATGAGCTGAATAGGAAGGAAAACTGGGAGATAAGGAGACACTGATACCAGGGTGGTGGCTGCAGTAGACACGGAAAGTCAGCTGGATTAGAGATGCATTCTAAGGAAAGACTGCACTGAATTTACTAGATAAGATAGTTTGGGTGTAAATGCAGTAGCTGGTGCTGAAGACAACTCCCAGAGACTTGCTGTGAGAATACATACATGGGGTCTGTGCAGAAAAACAGGAAACAGACTTCAGAAGTTGATAAGTTTTACGAGGACCGTGACACATAGAGTTCTACCTTGAGACACTAACGCCGTGCTTCTCAACATTCCTAACGCTGTGACCTTTTAATAAGGTTCCTCCTGTTGTGGTGACCCTCAACCATAAAATTATTTTCATTGTTATTCAAAACTTTAATTTTGCTATTGTTATGAATTTTATAATGTAAATATCTGATATGCAGGATATCTGATATGTGACCTTCCATAGGAGTTGAGACCCACATGTTGAGAACCAATCCTCTAAAGTCAGCAGATATCTGCTTCTGGTGCTCAGAAGAAAGACCTAGACATAATATTTAAATTATATTAGGTAGCCTGCGTATATTAAAACTTTTTGAAACTGTGTGAATAGATGAGACACCTATGAGTAGTTTATTTCAGGGCAGAATTTGAGACAGTGGGTAGAAAGAAATTGATCCTATTTGGAATCAAGAAACTATAGCAAAAAACACTTCACATTGGAATAATTACCCAAACACCTAAAGTTTCCAAATAACAGTACATGGTCATAGTGTAAGCAAGGCGGCAAAATAAAAAGGATCCAGTCTCAGATGTGTTGAGTTTGGACATCTTTATAGCTGTGATCCCAGTGAAATGCTGTGGCAACCAAGAAATACCATCCTCCATCCCTCGTAAACTCCAGAAGGGATACTGTGGTGGATAAATCTGGGCAGGTGTGTAAAGATGGCTTCTAAGATGAAGATACAGAAAAGGCTCTAGACAAATAAAAGGAAGTGATGTCCTGGACCAGAAGGAGAGCTGCCTCTAGTTCCTTCAATTGCTTTGGTATTTGTATGCAAATGGAAGATGGGCAGTGTACTTCCAATGCATATGGATGAGTGTGTGAGCTCTCAGAAAAACCTGAAATGGAAGGTAGAAAGAAGCTGTTATGCCTTATGCTATTGTAAATGACCTTTCTGGGGACAGGAAATGTTCTGCAACTCAACATAATAACCAGAGTGCATTGAAATTACCAGCTAGTATTCATTATTAGCAACCAGGTCCCGAGGGGCAAGCCCAAGCCCTTTATGAGTGCTGGTCAGAAATATAGCAGTGAACCTGGGGTGAATATTATTACACCAGTCCTGTCAAAATATTGATAGTGCTCAGTGAAAAGAGCACATCTATAGACTGACATTCCTAGACTCTGGCATTTGCAGTTAAGAAGAAATAAAAGGTCCAATTTAGACACCGAGCTTAGAGAGGGTGTCATGTGTACTGACTACACTCTAGGCATTTTCCAAGGTGTTTCTTGTATTTACTAGTCTAATCTCCTTGTGAAAACTGTTAAGGTGGTTGCATTAATCAACTGTTAACCTCACTTCAGAATGATAAATTCCATGATATAAAGAACCAAACAAACTCATACAGAAAATACATTTGTATTGCAAGCACACTTATTCCAAGCCCATGACAATAGCTTTATGTCCAACCACCCTGCTTCTTAACAGGATTTTGGGGGAGGAAGTTCAAACTGAGTTCTAACTATTGCCAGATAACCACTTGATGCTCATTCAGTGCTTCTGGATTCACTAAATCAACCCTTCCCCACCAGAGCATACCACATTTTTTGGGCCCTCTTTATCTTCTCACTGAGAGGGAGCTAAATTCCCTCACCCAATGCCAGAGCCCATAGTTGACATACTCCTGTAGATTAGTTCCACTCTCTAATATAAAAAAGAATGAAATATTTATGGAACCAAGCAGTCAAGGTATGAGAACTAGCTGGAGTTATATAAACAAAGAATTCAGTGTCTCAATCCCCCCATTAACAGTGCGGTGAGTTTCTGGGCTGAGCTTAGGCAATCCTAATGGATACACTAGGCACCCATTTGCAAAGACCAGTGACAACTGCTATCAGCCTGGACCACAGTGAAAGAGGAGCGGAGATGTTGTTTGGGATATCTTTTTGGCCACAAATGTGAAGGTACCTGATGCCAAAGCTACTCTACAGCCCACTCCCCGCAACCTCCATAACAAGAAGACAGGCTTCAACTGGCTCATCCTCTCCCCAGTTTCCTTCTTGCCTTTTCAATGGGGCTCTTAAAAAAAAAAAAAAAAAAAAAAAAAAAAAAAAAAGAATCTAGCTCGGATCAGCTCAGATCCCTAACTCAACTCTCCATTTGAAAACACAAAGTAGGTCTACAAGGTCAAGGAGTTCTACAAGGTCACTAGGTCACTATTTTGTCATAAATAACCCAGGAACCTTCAGTTTCTTAGGCCCCAAGCTCACTAAGGAATAGAATTAACAGTGACACCATGCTAGGCATGTGTGAAATCCATAGAAAACTAATTTTCATTCACTGGCTTTGGAGAATGAATGAGCCATACCAGGCAATGGGAAAGGGGAAGTCAGACTCTCAGGAGAAACTTTAATGACTTTATGACACATGCAAGGAATAAAGCAGGTTATGTGGGTGCCCTGAGTTGTGTGGTCTTTAGAGGTGGGCAGGTTTTGACCAAAGAAACTCAAAACTTTTGGGCGATGTGTGCCTCGTGGGGGCTACTCACTAAGATGAGTATACCTTGCCTGTTTTATTTATACATTGTTTTTGTCTGGTGGTTTTTATAGTTGCAAAGCTCTTTTCTATATCAGAATACTTCTTGGTCTGTGCTTCCTAATTGGCTATGTATGGAGGTGTTATGACTGTACCCACAGTTTACTTACAAGTTCCTTTGTGAATGGATGGAAGGCCACTCCTGTTTTTATACTACAGATGCTGCCACAGTGGTCACCAGTAAATGTATATGTCTCTTTTCTGGTTGTATTGTCTTTAAAGATGAGATAGATGCTGGTTCCTATATATTAGAAGGATAAGAAGAAGACATCGTTGGCCTGCCCCTTACCCCCATTTATTCTCTGTGTAACCTTTGGTTAAACAATTAACCACAAGGACCAGAAAAAGAAGAGCACCAGGCCTACCGCTACCATGTATATTGTGTACACAGTACTGTGTCTAAAATACACACAGACCTAGCTCTGGCGTATCCATAAACAAAAATGATGGTCAGCAGTTAGAGGCTTTCTGTATACCTTAGACAGTCAGGCCTCTAGAATATCTTCCCATCATCCTCAGTTTCATAGGTTGATATTCATCTCTTATCCTAAGATGAATACAATTACACTACAATTGATGCAACACAAATCACATCCAAGTCTGCCTGATTCCAAATGCCTGATTCCAAATGCCTCCTCTCAGTGGATGAACCATGACTTCTGACAACTGAAGGCATGATGTTGACACAGTTTTTCAAAGTACTTTTATTCAACAGCAGAACAAAGGGTCTTGTTTTTATCAAGAATTTGAAAGTGAATAAGAAAAAAAAAGTTGAAAGACAATTCACTGGTACGGGATGTACATCAGAAGCCCTGGGTAGGATTCCCAAGCTGGTCACAGTAATTAGTCACTTTTGGTCTCTGAAGCTTCCGTTTCCTAATCTGCTAATGATGAGGTTAGACATGGGGGAGGGAAAGGACAATCTGTAGTTTTATTGGCTGTAAACGTCCTGCATTGAGTCTCTGTCTGCATTCATGATCATCTGGGTATGTTCAGACGCTGCGCTCAGGGAGTGGGAGAGAGGACACGGGCATAAGTTCTAAGGGGCTCCAGAATTCCAGGTCTGGCTGTGCTTACTGAGGTGCCAGATCATTCTCCTGGCAAGAAGGCTCTGATGCATCCAGGAGGTGGAGCCAGAAAGGGAATGTCTCTTTGCCAGAAGCTGCTGCAGATGGAGGAGCCAGTCTGTCTGGGCAGCCCATGAGTTTGAGAGGAGCCATTTGGCAAAGTTGTTGGCAGGAACTGCCTTGCAGCATGGGTGCTGGAGACAGCCCTGGGCTGGAGGGAATCTGGGATGCAGCAAAGGTGGCTGGTGGGACAAATAACCATCTGGTGAGCAGGGTGCTGCTCATCTTGCTTCACTGACAGGAAAGGGCAGGTGCCAATCAGGGAGGCTGAACTCTCCTTGACAGGTTCTGACAGGCACAATAGACACTCTTCTCTACACCAAAGACTCCACAGAGGGTTGTAAATCCCCTGTGCCCTTTCAGAAATCAGGGAGGCCACAATATATATCCTCCACAGTCACAACTCAGAGAGCAATATCCCCTAATGAAAAACTAAACAAAGCTATGTGTTGCCAAGAATAGTGCAGGGTGATCTCTCTCTCTCTCTCTCTCTCTCTCTCTCTCTCTCTCTCTCTCTCTGTGTCTGTGTGTGTGTGTCTGTGTGTGTGTGTCTGTGTGTGTGTGTGTCGGGGGTGGGGTCTGCTGAGGTTTCCTTATCCTTGTTTCAAAATATCTTTCCGTCTATTTGAGCAGTTGACACTCTGCCCTTCTACAAATGTAGTTAACTACACATGCCGGGCTGTGTGTAGCTTCCATGTTTGCCTCTATATTGTCAAAAGGTGACTCAGGTGGCACTTTGATTTTGTATCTTTGCCAAGTCTTCTCTAATTACAAAAACATGGCAGGGGGTAATATTTTTTCTTTTTGATATCAGACACACAAAAGAATTCCTTCCACTCCTTGTGTGGCACAGAATTGAGAGAATTCAAAAGCTGCATCACCAATAATGACAAGCATTCACTAATCTCAGTGAAAAATGTAATGCAGACTTGTCTGACTCTCGTGTCTGGGGCTATACTTTCTTGCACAGGCCAGACACATTATGGTAAAGACCACGGTGCTTTCATTGACTTGAACTTGGATGGGTGCCTCATGAGCAACCTTTGCTGCCAGTGTTGATGGTGGTCTACTATATTTAACTTTACGGTTCTTTGTCGTGATTTGAAAACATTTAACTTCCCTTGATTTAAAACAAGCATTTTCTTCCTCTTTACACCAGTCTGTTTTCATTTACCTTGAAATTTACTGAAATAGATATCAAGGGATTTGGGAACAAACACTACTTGTTCTCAATCAACGTGTAACTCAAGAAGAAAAGCCAAAGAATATCAATGCCAGAAAGTTACCTCCTAGAGTTGCTTTATTACAAGTGAGGATCTTGACCCATTTTTAAATGCTTTTAACATTACGTTTTATTGTCAGTATGTAAAATAATGTATATTCTATATGTATGTAATATATATATATATATATATAT
>NW_022196895.1:38907048-38920537 GCF_008632895.1 Mastomys coucha | reverse complement strand
TATATATATATATGCATATAGTCTCATCCTTGTCAGGAAAAGCTCATTGACTGCTATTATAGAACACCTACATACTTGTAAGATATTATTACTATGCAACATTTTAATTCTAATAAGTTATTCATAAGGAATTATGACATTGAAAATATATGTCAAAGAGGTGTGTACAATGAAAAACCATTGAAGCATACATACTTAGACTTGTCCTTAAGAAAACATGCTTTTGGTTTAGATATAAAAATTGCATGTTTTCTCTTATGTGAAGTCTAGATTAAACTATCTACATATTTAAATTACAGGAAATTACATTATACATTACATGTCTACAATGCAGGAAAGCAGAAGAGAAACTATTTGGAGGAGGGAATGACAGAAGACACAGGAGCAAAAATGAGCAAGACGTACTGATAAATATTTGTAAAAATGGCATAATGAAATCCATTCTTTTGTACACTAACACAAAACTTAATTTTAAAAGTATTAAAAAATGGGTCAGGATCCTAACTTGAAATAAATCGACTCTAGGAGGTGACTCTCCAGTGTTGGCACACTTTGACTTTTCTTCTTGAGTTGTGTGCATATTGAGAACCAGTTGTGTTTGTTCCCAAATCTCTTGATGTCTATTTCAGTACATATCAGGGTAAATGAAAAAGGGGGTAAAGATGAAGAAAATGCTTGTTTCAAATGGAGGTAAGCTGAATGTTTTCAAAAGATGTGTGTGTGTGTGTGTGTGTGTGTGTGTGTGTGTGTGTGTGTGTGTTTCCTATCCCAATAACTCAACTCTTCAACTGTAGTTTATGGCAATGAGTGAGCTCTAGTAAGACTTATGCAGTATGGAAAAGCACTGGTAAGAGAGAACTAAATACACACATGCTAATAAGTGTTCAGTATGGAAAGAAAATTCTAAAAGAAAACCAATTTTACTTTTAGTTTCAGATTAATTAACATCAATTCTATATATTTCCTTTCAGTTATTCTCTCTCTCTCTCTCTCTCTCTCTCTCTCTCTCTCTCTCTCTCTCCCTCTGGTGTGCGTGTATGTTTCTGTGTGCATGTATATTTGAAATGTAATATAATACCACATGTGGCATTGGCATTGGTCTGTTTGGACTCAATTTGGGGGTGATATTCTATAATATCCTGCAGTAGCATCATAATTTTACTACTCTCTTAATGTTAAAGTTCAAATTATGCCAATTTTTGTTATGATTTTGTGACAGTAGCAAGCTGTATCTTTAAATTATAGTAGGTCTCTAAAGACACGGGTGCTAGGCTACATGACACAAGCAACCAGGTTTCTAGATGGTATTTATAACTTGCCTTCTAAGATAGCTGTCCCAGTGAATTCTTTGAAACCTCTATGGTCTACCCCCACCTCTGTTCTGGTTACATGTTGCCTCAGTTTTTCATTCCCACAGATTTTTAAGGTTTTTACATTCATCTCAGGGAAGTTATAGGGAATGAGAATGATAAAAATGTCATAAACATGTAATCACTGATTTTTAATCCAGTCTCTTTGGACACATCTCTCCTGGAGCTCTGGTTCTTTTACCCTTCCTGAGCAAAGAGGCAGGCTCAATGCTAAACCATTAAGTGCACGGGTGAGCAGCTTGTTCCCCAGGATGCAGTTGCCTACTTATGTTAAATAAAATTACTTTCATGGTTCCCGGGCATCATTTGTAGATGAGTATATAGAACCTGGTGACCCAGAAATGTTAATTTTCCTCAAACTGGTAAGTAGGTAACTTCAAAGAATTATTGACCCAGTGTGACAAGCACTGTAGTTGTTTAATGAGCTAACCTCTCTTGGGGCACAAATTTGACATTTCTAAAGCTGTGGTTTTAATTTTTCTGGTTATATGATGAACATATTGTTGAATGTAATTTGAACTCAGGCAAAGCTGAGAAAGGGAAATTCTATTTATCATTGTTTTGAGACTTCCAAACATTGCTAGTTTTCTCCAAAAATTGACACTGTAATTTGAAATTTACAAATTACAATTTGGAAATGATAATGTAAATCAGATTCATTTAATATATATGAATAAATTATCATGGATGCTACACTTGGAGTGGTTTTGAGTCCATTTTCAAAGCCTGCTAGCTGTCTACTTTTGGGCTGTCTTTGGTTTTTACAGTAGAAAGTCAATTGGAGATTCTGGTACATTTGACTTGGATATTTGGGGCATTGCCTTGGAGTCTTGAAGTCAGGATACCAAGTTCTTTAAGGCCATTTTTCATTAAAATATTTTATTAGGTATCAGTAGAGTATATGATCTACATGCTCAGTTAATAAATTTAAAGTTGGGTAGATAGATGAATGGATGAATAGATGGATGGATGGATGGATGGATGGATGGATGGATGGATGCAGAGATGGATGGCCAAATACTTGTTTGAGTAAATTAATAAGTATGGGGCTGGATAGAAAAACCAAGACTACCTTAGAGATCACGAATGTTAAGGCATCTTCTAGAAACAATGAGCGTCAATGGAGATTTGTCAATATAGTATTAAAATCACCCTTTCATAACATTAAATCTATCAAGACCACCCACTCTCCTCCATCCTGAAGGTAGGGAGGGATTAAGGCACCACAGATCTAAGGACGTGCTTCTGGGAACTCCCCAATGGTGCTAGTTTAAAAGCAAAACTGTGACTTGGTTAGGGAGGAGTGCTCCTCTATGGGAAGCACTCTCCCAAAGTTATGGGATGGCATCTAACATACCTATCTCCTGCCCCTTGTGCAAGGCCAGAGAAGAAAACAGTACAGAGGACTCAGCAGAATCTGAACTCTGGACTGGGGGTGGGGGAGGGGACACAAAAAGCAGTCTGATTATTACATTGAGCCTCTGCTGCCAACAGGCTTAGTCAGTCTGAAAGCTTCCTCGGCACAATATGAAATGGAAATTTTCTTATCAGATATTTTCCCATAAGTCTTAGAAACTTGGGTTTGAGCCCACTGTGCAAACCAGGACCTTTCCTTTTTCCAGTAATTTGACAAGCAGGATGCCTTTGAGTTCCTCACAGGGATCATTTTGATCTAGACATTGGCACATGTTGAAAAAGCAAAACATTTTTTTTTGTCTTTTGCTTGTCCTTTGAGAAGGTTAGTCTGCTCACAGTTCCCCCTGTGCTTATGAATGTTCATGTTCCCTGTCTGTTTACTCATCTTCTCAGGGTGAACCCATCCATCGTCAAACTACCTAGATGACTTAGGCTGGGTCCCACTGCTCTGCCTCTGTATGCACTGCCTCACTTCCTGGTATTCACAAGCTCAACCCTCAATTCCCTAACCCTCAGTTTCTCATCAAAGTGTTTATATGACTAAACACCCTAAGATAGTTGATAATCACAATTTGATGAGGCATAGATATTCTTCTTGATTCACAAATGTAGAAGCCAAGGTCCAATTTCAGCCAGCCATAGGAAAGTCAGATTCTGTATATTCTCTCCCTGATAAGACAGACCCTTTCTGGAAGGCAATGATTTCACTTTAGCTATTTAGTTTACTTCACAGAGGACAAGGTGGGCATGCAGATCCTTAGAAAAGGCTTTATTAACTTGATTTCATCTGAAAGTAAATGACTCCACTGCAGTTAGAATAGCAATTGTTTACATGATGTTGTTAAAATTCTTTTTGATGTGTGTGTGTGTGTATGTGTGTGTGTGTGTGTGTGTGTGTGTGTGTGTGTGTGTGTGTGTGTAAAAACAACTCATATTACCTCCCTTTCCTAAGGTTCCAGTGGCAAACAGAGGTATAATTCTGTCAAAGTTCACTCTAGGGAACCAATGAGTGTATCAGACTTCCTTACAGAGCATTGGTGAAAGGTTACTCCTAGGGATGCCCACCGCAGGCTGCCCCTAGAATGAATGCCTTACCCAGCAGGAATGGGACCTTCCCCCTAGTGAGTTAGGAGGATCTCCCTTTTCCTAGTCTTCCTTCCTCTACCTATATATATTGAATCCCCTTCCCCAGGCCACATGCAATTAAGGCAGAATTACATACAACAGCAGTAACAGGGAGAAGCTGGATGAGGTCTTACAATACTTCCTATCCCTCCATAAGGGGGCATAAACAGTCAACAAGTCCTGATGAGATAATCCTCTTTCAAAGGGGTAAAGCTGACCTCCCCAAGATGGCAGTTGCTTGGCTCAGAGGAGAATTACATGTGTTCTTTGCATGGGAGATGAGACTTGGAGATTCCTGTAAAGATGTTGAGGTCAGGCCCTCTTATCCCAGCTAAGGTTGAAAGACACAGGGAAGCTGTTAAATGATGTTCGAAGTGATTTCTGTAAGGACCCAGCCTCTCTTCTAGCTTGTTGCCCTTTTACACATTGGTTTCTGTTTACTCTGTCAATCTATTCTTGAACATTCAGCACATGTTTATAGACCATGAAACCTAACTTCCATTTATGAGTCAGTATACTATGTCATTCATAAGGAAAAATACAAAAAATATTAGTATTAGCTATGATAAGCAAAATGTCCTTTTTATGAAGAAAACTCATATTTCAAGGAAAATTAAAGATCTCTATATCCATGATTAAAAGGCTATGTACACTAGGGGTTTCTCTTATGTGAACATATGTATAAGAGTCTATAAAAAAGTGACTATCAAAATATTAAGGATAATTATTTCAGGCTGACAAAGTGTGAAGTACTTCCTCTCCATTTTCCTGTAATGTTTAACAGTGTTAAACAACTATCCACATGGTTTATGTAATAAAAACAATGAGCTTTCATTGTACAAACAATTTGTAGAGTGCATGATGTATCTGGAAGGTGAGCCTGTGGATATCAAAGTAGCAGATACTCACCTGAGTTCATTCGTTTACTTTAATGGCACAATAATTCCCTAAATGAAAAATCCGTTGGAACTCAGCAGTGACTTGCAGCAATAATCCTCCTCAGGCCTCTCACCTGAAGGGCTGGGTAAAAGGATTAACAGTGAGCTTGGCCTTAGATTCAGTCCTCGCTTAGTCCTTGTCTCTTGATTGAAACAAGAGATATAAGATGATATCTCTGACATCAGCTCATCTTCTCATAGTGGGCTGGGCAAGGGTTTAGATGAGTCAGGGAAAATGAATTGCACTGATGGAAAACCCATCTGAGAATAATATATATATATATATATATATATATATATATATATATATATATATATATATCCTAGAGCCAGTGGGCCAGAGACAACTCACGTGAAAGATCTCACAGGCTTTGGGTATTGACACGGAAGGTAGTTGTAATTACCCTGAAGGAATTTCTGGCATGTTCTGTCAAAGCCAGTCTTAAAATGTTTAATCAGTGGATTAGTGACAACAGGACCTACTGGAGAGGTCTACACAAAGGGCAGCTGCTAGAGACCAGTGTACTGCAATATAACTGTTGGCAATAGAGTGATCTGGACAGGAAAATGCCATCCACACTTGGGAAGACTTGGCATTATGTTGTGTATCTGAGAAGCCTTGGTGTTCCCTCTTGGTTTTGTGACACAGCAACCTCCAGGTGCTATGTTATTGACTTTCTGGAAAGTGACCTTAGCAAGGTGACCTAGAGCTGAATTTTGGGCAATTGATCAAGCAGATTTCTACCTCTACAACTAGTAACTTCAAAGTATGTGCTTCCAATTATAGTGGCGAGATTATAAACTGTATGCTTAGAATAGCATGCTCTTTGCTTTAGTTTTACCCGCTCTTGGTGACCTACAAAATATTTTAAGAAAGGAACCAGAATAGGAAGAGCAGGCTGATGACATCACATGACGGAGCTGCTTTCCTTCTTACATAACTTGTAGTTACTAGGGAAATTGCTTCCTTGGTTTTTCTCTTTGCTCTTGTAGTTCTTGGATGTGTCAGTGCGATAAGGTGTAAAAAATCAGTGAATAGTATTCTATATCATCTTTTCTCCATTTCTCCAAGATGAACTCCAGATGGAATTGCTCTTTTCTCTTTACAGAAAGATGTCCTCATTAGGTCCTTTCCCTTTATCCTAATCTACATATGAAAGAAATTATGCTCCCTAGTGTAGGCTAGCAAGGGACAATAACATGTTACTTTTCAAAGCCTAGATAAGAATGCAAAGGCATCTTTGACAAAATATGGTGAAGCTCCTTGTCGAGCTCCTGAGGGTGCCTGTGCCCTGAATGGTGATGTGGTGGTTTCATATTGCTTTTACAGGAAGATACCTCTTCAGTTTCATACTGCCAAACTGATCTCTGCTTCTGTCAAGCATGTAACTAAGGTCTTTGGAAAGTAATCTCTTTTAACCATGAAAGCAACTTGTTCCACAGATGCTTTGCTACTGATGGTATTTTCAGCCTCTGGCCTTCCAGATTAGTCTGTTAGTAAACCATCTTTCCTAAACTGGTGAATATAAAGTGGCCAAATGTGGGTCACTGAAGAAGTTAGGTACACGGGGGTGCCATCTAATACTTGCATAAGAGCTTTGGATTTCTTCAAATTGTTTGAGAAGCTCTCATAACAGTGAGCAACAAATGAACATGTTTTACTTATTTTCTCAACTGGGAAACAATCATTGGTGTCAGTCAACCTCTGATCGTGGGCTGACTTTGTAGTAGAAAACTGGTTGAGGCTGTAGACTCTGATTCTCAGAATATAGCTCTTCCAAGGTTAAAATAATAGATAATACTTGAATCCCCACCTAAAAGAAATCTCAGCTTAAGGGAAAAACATTCCTTTGCGCTGAAGCTCTGTGCAAGATGGTGGCCATCATTGTCCTTTACAGTAGAAAGCAACTGTGTGCACCTTCATCTTAAGTTTTCTTAGCTTGTTTGCCTTGTAATTTTCCTCCATGCCTCTACCAACATTCTTCAAACATGAAATCACTTTTCCCCGTCTTTATTCTCCTTCCTTCTCTTCGCTTCTAGTGGTCACCATTCTGTCTCTCATTCTATGAAGTCAATTTGTTTTAGCCTCTACATTGAGTGAAAATTCAGACTGTTTGCCTTGCTGCACATCACCCAAATTCTTGGTTGAACCTGGGTAAGGAGATGTACCTCATTTTTAAAATTATTGTTGTTCGCCTGCCAAATCAAATCAAAGACCATGTTCCTAGCCAGTGATGTAAGCCTGAAAGTGCTAGACTTTCTTCCTTGGTGATTTCTAAAAGTGTAGAAAAGCCAGTAGACTTGGTTCTCCTTTGTGGTTATGTATCTAACCCTCAGGTATACGTTTTTAAGCACTAAGTCAAACAAGAGATGTATCTTGAGAAGTTTTCTGGAAGACTTAAATGATCACAATACTCCACCAAATAACCTTTTGTCCTTGTAAGTCCTAGAAGTTTGGTACTATGCTAAAAATATATATTTTAGGTGGTAAGAACACAGATGACTAAGTCACTACTTCTATATCCTAGAGCAAATTTGTTGAACTTTTCTAAACCCATGTGTCTTTGCTAAACAAAGATAATATAGTCCTTAATTTTGTAAGGTTTCTGTGAGCACCACACTTGTGACACCACATATAATATGCCAATAATAAGTCCCTGGGACACTTTTATAGTATTTATTATGTTAGGCTTTATTTTCATAAATACAAGATGGATTATCTGTAATTCTTAAAGTATATACTACTGCTGCTGCAAGACGGAAGAGAGTCTAAATAAGTGGCTTTCCCATCTTTAACCTTTGAGGGACTATTAGTTCAGGCTCGTTGGGGTTTGATCCTCATTGAGTAATAAATATAATCTCTCTGGTTGTAAGAAGCTAAGCTCTTAGTTGAAACTTATTGTGTCAGGAACAATCTTATCTAAGAGACTGGGTAGAGTCTGGAGTATGTAAATGCAGCTGTACGTTACTTAATCCTGAAGCATCACCATCTCCTCTTGAAGCCTGGATCTGAACTCCATATTTGTCACAGAGGCCAAGCAAGATCCCAGTGAACGAATAGTGGGGCAATAATGAGGCATGAATTACCCAGAGGAACTCATCTATGGGAGCAAAGAAATTCCCATTTATGCCTACTTCTCATACCAAAGCAGCACAGAAGCAATGAGTCAATAGTTTTAATTGCTTAACAGTTATTCTGTGAGACTGAATATATTTAAAAAGAAAACTTGGATGTGAGACATGGCTTGACTTATGATTTTAATAACTAAGTACTATTTTGATCAAACATACATGGAGATGATAAGTTTGATGACCTTAAAATGGCCAAGAGAAAGAGGGCTGAGTAGACAAAATAGACAAGAGCTCAGCCTGGTTTTTGGTGATAGAGAGATAGAGAGATAGGTCGAACAGGCTGGTGAATAACACAGACGTTTTCAATGGTTGAACAACGAACAAGGGCTTGGAGTCTGGAGACAAATGGGCCTCTACCTTTGCATTTAATGAGGACGGGACAGCCTAAAACTACAAATGATTTTCGTGAAAATAGAAAACACTAAACGTAGGGGGAAACCCAGTAGCTATATACTGATACTAAATATTTGGAAGCCCTCTCACAACCTTGGACAGTCTCGTTTGCTTTGAACAGATGGCATCTTTTGCTCATTCTTCAAACTGATTATAGCCAAGGTGTTTTTAGCCTTACAGGATACAGTTTTACATCACGGAAATAAAATTTAAGTGAAAATAGTTGTAATTTTGATTTAAGGGAAAAAAGAAATTCACCAGAAATTCTCCTTTAAGGTAGAATTTGTAACAGAGGTTGATATGAATGCTGAGTTTTTAATCAGAAATCAAACTGTAAGATGTTCAGGATAAAAGCAATCTTTAAGGAAAGAAGGAAGGGAAAACCCTCAGAGGAATTTGGAAATATTGTCATAGGGAAAATGCAATTGGAAAACTGGCCAAAAGGCAAAGAAAAGCAGAAAATACTATGTAGCTAAATGTTCATATGTTTGATTACTTACAAAGGAGCTATATAGTTTTAGAAAATGATGTTTTTCTTTGTAGTGTTGAGGCTCAACTCCAAGTCTTTGCCTATGTTAAACAAGTGATTTTTCCTCTCAAAGTATACACTTAGCTCTCCAAAGATATTTCTTACTGTGCTTTTTAAGCTTAAGATGGAAGTGCTGAAGAGATAGATGGCTCAGCAGTTAAGAGCACTTGCTGTTTTTGCAGGTGTCCTAGGTCTGGTCCCACCAACCACCCAGTAATTCCAGTGTCAGGGCATCTGATGCCCCTTTCTTACCTCCAAGAGTGCCTCCATGTGTGTGGTAAATGCAGATAAGCAAGCACACAGGTGTAGATATTTTTTAAAGTAAGATGGTAAGACTGGGGCTTATCCTTAAATAATGCTTGGGTGTGCTCATGTCATTTGGAGTTCAGTTTAGTTCTTCCCTGGTTATAGGGAATTCACATTTTCCTTTCTCATCTGTTTTAATGATGGCTTTCCAATGCTAATTTATCTTCTTTCATTCCAACCAACAACTCTTTCAATGTCGCTTCAATGAGATGAAATGGGAAAGAGTTGGAATGAATTTCCAACTTTATGTTCCTCTACCACGGGCAAGGTGGGAGGGAAGGGGGAGAAGGAAGAGGGGAAGAAAGAGAGTTGGGAGAGAGAGATCATTCTTGGAAATGTCAAGATTCCTAAAAACACAAAGCCTACCATAGAAATATTTGGGAATTGGCATTTTAAGAGATTTTCAGAGAAAGAAGGCAAGGGTAGGTATCTGCTATTCCTTTATCCTTTTCAAAATACTAAGGAATTTGAAACTATTGAAATATTTTATATAGCTTAATGATTGAATAAATGTGACATATAAAGTTGTACAATCACTAAGAAGTGCCATATTCATAAACTCACCTATCTTTAAAAATAGAACCCTGTAGTCTTCAGTTAAGATTGCCTTGAATTTTCTCCATGAAATTATTTAGCACTTGGGGTGTGAAACCATTTATGGTTGTCTCTGATTTCCTAAAACAAGAATCCATCTTTGTTATGTATTGATCATCAACTTGAACCATAGAATAGTTAGTAATTATTTAGCACTTGGGTGCCACTTAGTGTAGAAACCACTTTCCACATACCTTTTCACCTGCTGGTGTGTAGTACTCACCTTATAAAGTTGGGGGTGCTTTACATATGGAGAGCATGAAGTATGGGGAAGTTAAAGGTGCACAAAATCTCCAGGGAGTAGATTGGGATCTGAAAACTGGCAAGTTTGATTTTAGGGGCTACCTTTTCCACTGTTATATCATTCACAATTAAACTCCCTCACAAGGCAGACTTAAAGACAAACATGGGCTTCATGTGGTAGTATGCCACCTTTATTCCCAGCGCTCTACAAGCAAGGGCAGGAGGCTCTTTATGAGTTTGAGGGCAGTCTGGTCTATTTAGTGAGTTCTAGGCTCAGTCTCCCTATTGGAAAGGTATATAAATAGCACAGAACTCTCACTCCTCCCATCTCTGCGCACACAGACCTGTAGCACGAGTAATTTGTTCAGAAGGTAACCCACGCTAAAAAGTGAACATGGTTGCAGAGACATATGAGCTGCCATTACTTATTTTCTTAGAAACTTTTCTAATTTGGAGGACTTAAAATGTTAGTAGTTAAAAAGCGATACTCCCAGGGGGAGCCTGTGGGGTTTTTTTGTTGTTGTTATTTTGTTGTTTTTTTTGTTTCAAAAGAACTTTTCCATGAGATGGATCATGGATTTTTTTTTTTTTTTTGTCCTAAATGGCAATCGTTATACTACAAGGTGCTCAAACATTCTGAGGTCATTAATCTTGGTTAATCATTCCATGCCCCTCTGTACAGCTCAGCACAAAATGAAACCGAAGCTTGGCAAGTATCCAATTCCCTTTTTAAGAACCTTGGCTCTTAGTGTAGATAATCCAAGGCCCTCACTGGACCTTTTTGAGTCCTGATTACTCAGCAGATGTGTGTGTCTGTGTGTGTGTGTGTGTGTGTGTGTGTGTGTGTGTTTTCCATTCTCTCTTTCTGATAATTCCCAACCTGCTTCCTGTAGTAGTATCCCAGAAACAGATCTGTTTCTATCACCAATAATGCATTATCAGGCACTGAGAATGACTAAGAACCTTTTGAGCTATTGCAACGTCTTTTGGCAGAAAGAGTGTGTCTCTACTAAAAAGGGAGTGGCTAATTCTACAGCAGGCAGAACAACAATGAACCAAAATAATGCAGCCTTATACACCACAGCCTGATCCCTGAGGCTAATCGTTAGTTTGTTTAAGTTTTGCTTGGGGGAAGATAAGGGCCTTTTTCCCTTTGGAAGCCTGACTGAGCTAGTGTGAAGACAAGACTATAATTCAGACATCTGAAATGCAAACAATTCCATGTATTCATGGCCACTAATGACCTGTGCTCAATCTATAATTTGTTATGTTAAAAACAAAGACACCATTAGTTTATTTGCTCAGGAGTGTAATTGGAACGATGTGTCAATCTGTTCATCTCCCTACTTGGTTGGAGGAAGTGAGCTGGATCCTGAGCTCTGAACTATGTGCTTTGGGGGAGCCATGGTTACATTTGTCAGATTGTCCCCTCCTGACTATCATAGATAGGCTTATGGCTTCAGTCAGAGGTGGGTGGAAAGAATACTCTTTGTCACTGCTTTTTCC
Source organism: Mastomys coucha (assembly GCF_008632895.1). NCBI lineage: Eukaryota > Metazoa > Chordata > Mammalia > Rodentia > Muridae > Mastomys > Mastomys coucha. Next base: position 38,908,985 of record NW_022196895.1, on the reverse strand, counting down.
TCTTGCTAAGTAAGTGAGCAACTAGTTTCCCTGCAGTCATATTTCCACTGGCTACTTCTCTTCATGCATGTCATCCAGCAAATATTTTGCACATAATTTTCAAGGACCAGAGATGGATCTGGTACTGCCCTATCCCTCAGGGCTTACACTGGCTATCTGGAGGTTCCTCATTCATTCCTTGCAAAGTTAGATTACTCCCTAGAAAACTTCTTTCTCTTGCCTAGTTATTTACTCCAGAAAGGGAATACACTTAAATTCTAAGAATATGTGAAATGTGTTTTCCTTTATCAAGCAAAAAAAAAAAAAGCCCCCCGTGATCTGCTTAGTACTGTGAAGTAATGATAATGTAGGTTATCTAGGCAGGCACTCTGATCACCATGGGTCACAACAAAACAGTGAAGGTGATCCTGTCTATCTTTGTCTTCCTTGTCTTCCTTTGCTCTCGTGGCAGCATCTTCATTTCAGCATCACTAGAACCTATATAGAGCTGTTTCCCCTCACTCCTTCTACCCATAAGTAAGTGCTTCTTTCTCTTTCTCTTTAGCGAGTGAGTACCTGATGCCCTAATACAGCACCTGGCATGTTAAATGCAGTCCAGACTCAATCAATGATCAGTGCTTGAAAACTAATAATAGCATTTGGGAAATTGTGAAATAACCCCAAATTCCTTAATAACATTGACTTTTAGGGGTAAGGCTTAGTAACTGAGCAACGCCATAATTAACATAGGGGTTCTTCCGACTAGAACTTTTTCGTGCCTTCTTAGATTCATGTCCAAGAAATAATTCATTTCAGCACATTTTTCCGTTTCTTTGGGAGCTCTTAAGCCTAGCATTGCTATTTCTCACACTCATCCCCATGGTAACCAATCAAATCTCTGGTGTGTAATGGCATATTCCTCAGCATCTCAAGCTTTATTGCTCACAAAACCTTAACAAATTGTGTGAGTGGATGGTGTGGTCAGTTTTTTATTTGTTTACTCAACAGATATTTACTAGGCATTTACTGTGTGCCAGACATGAAGTTAGGTGCCACAAGAGTAGAATAGCAAGACCTTGTGGGAAAACACATTAATCAAAAAGTAACAAAGCCAAGTGCATAATGGCAGATGTGACCAGCACTCCCAAGGAAGACTTTATGCTGCTGTGATGGTGTGTAATAAAAAGATACCCCTGGACAAAGACGTCTTAAATGATAAAAGAATGAATATTCAGTCTTTAGAGTGTGGTAGGAGCAATACTGAGGAGCTGGGAGACTGGCTCAGGGGGATAACCAGCCATACACACAATGGCTGGATCCTGTAGAAGAGAGGATGCTCGTTCTGAGAAATTGAAGGTGGCTGATATGTCTTGAATTCCCCAGAACATCATTAGCTAGGTACCTGATCCTGAAGATATTTGAAAATATGTGTGGCTCTTTTGCTTCTGGTAGGGCTAAAAGGAAATTGATTTAAAAGGGAGGGGGGAATTTAAATTGATGGAAGATGGGAGGCAATGGCCAAATTTGTTTTTTTTTTAAATCATATTCTATTTTCATGGTAAAGAATAGATTGGAAATGAGTATAGAATAAATTTAAGTAGACAAACAATTTGATCGCATGAGACCGACAAAGAACAGACATCCTCTATGCCCAGGTGAAGCTGGCCCAGCGTAAAGTGTAAAGTACGTGCCTTCGTGCCTTAGCATGAGACTCAGGATGAGCTCCTGGCATAATGCAGGCCTCTTTAAATTCCCTGTGTCATGCACACACACTTATCCAGGCATAAATTAGCATCATTAATGCAGAGTGTCACATCAGAGCTTGGTCCTCTCTTCAGCCAAGGCATCACTTTAGCACCTTCTTTGTACTTCACCTTCCACCTTCAAAGGCTGTTCTCAGCTCTTACTTCCCTTCCCAGAAGTGTGAGATTGGTTTTTTTTTTTTTTTTTTTTTTTTT
>NW_022196895.1:38900447-38907038 GCF_008632895.1 Mastomys coucha | reverse complement strand
TGCTACTGTGCTATTAGAGTGATCCCCCACTTAAAGTCTAATCTGCCGTGTCTTTGTGCCTGTTTGTCAGGAACTTGGAGAATGTATTAAGACATTGTACAGGGTTAGAAGCTCTATTTTGACAATGATTATGTCTATTATCTATTTTAATAAATGTAAATTGCTGTGGAGAAACAAATCATTGTATGGCACTTGAATCCTTTCCAGGGAAGCCTGGAATCCTTTCTGTGTGGCTTAGACCTATTACTGTCATTTTCCCTTCGCTGAGTTGAATAAAAACATTTAAATGAGACCTTTGTTAGCACACCTTCCTGTGCAGTTGCCCTAATAAATTGTTGTGATCTTAGTCTTTGAAATCCGTATTTTGTAATATTTGCAGATTTATCTCTAGCCCCTTCCAGAACTGAGACTATGGGGTAAACTCAGCAACAACTCAAAATATAAGCACCAAACATGGGAAATTCAATCACAAATGAAGCATTGATCTTCATCTGTAGAAAACTCAGTCACCTGTCACTTTTGGGTGGAGGCTTAGAGATAAGCAAGAGGCAGGGAGTCAAAGTGTTCTGTGTGGTTATGAACTACAATGAGAGACCTGTTCACTTGTATGTAGGCAACTCCATATAGAAATGTGCATTATATGTATGGATGGATATACACATGTGCGTCTATACACACATGAATTTTCTTAATAGCTGAGAGGGGTGTCCCAGCATAGATGAACACAATTAGCATCCACATCCCAGTTTCTAACACATTCTCCAATGTGAAGAACCAGGACTCTTTGGGAGCTGTCTGACACTATTACTAGAAAGTAGATATATGTGACCAATTGGAACCAACAATAGAGCCGTGTAGAGAGGGGATTCTGAAATCTAAACCCCTTCAGTGGGTGAGGACATGTCATCGAGACATAAGAACCCATGAAAAAGTTCCAATGGCCAAAGTAGAGTAGCTTGAACAGTAAGATAAAATGACCTGAGACCATTTCCCAAAACACCAAGCAGATGTCCATGTTATGTACGTGCTTAAAAATATAATGTGATTCTAATGGATAGTAATACATTTGAGGAAAGGAAAATAATCCCCAGCTAAAGAACTCCTAATAAATGTTGTAGATGACACCCTCAAGACGAACCACATAGCCCAACTCCTGGAGTGTGGGCTATACTCTGGAGAGGGCAGAGAGAAGGTGGGGGGCAGTTTATGGTGCAGAAAGCCAGTAAACACTACTTCAGCCAGGTAGTGTTTACTGTGTGTATGCCTATGTGTAGCAGCAGCATAGGCATAAGTCATGCTGACAGTAGCCCCCTTGACTGATATGAAGTGATAAAAATGGCACTTTAGCTTTGTGGTCCTTAAGCATGAGGAAAACCAGATAACTCCCAAGAGGGATATCCTACAATATACCTTGACTGGTATTTCTTAAAGCTGTCATGAGCCTTAAGATCAAAGGCAAGGTGAAGTCTGTGAAACTCTCAAGGCAAGTATACAGATGGTTCTAGAAGAGACAGAGTACATTAGGTAAAAACCAAAGAAATATGACTGCCTATGGAGCTAAGTAACTTTGTGTTAACACTGGATCATTAATTATAACTGGTGTGCCACAGTACCATAAGATATTCATAGGAAGAGAGACAGGACAAGAGGAATGTGAGAGCTCCCCATGTTATCTGTTGACTTTTTCTGTCAATTTGAAACATTGTATAAACAATACATTAATAATGTAAACTAGAGACTAAGAAGCTCTGGGTGAGTTAGGCAATTTTGAGACAAGGTTGATGGTTGAAATATATACAAAGTTATTGGGAGAGATATGATCAGTCTTCTAAAGGAGTTTTTCAGATCCTGCCCGATCCTGCCATTCTCATCCCCATGGCTTTAGGATGACCTAAGAATTTACATAGTAGCTTTGAAACACCTACACATTCTATCTGTAATAGATGCCATAATAGATAGCTTAAATAAAGCTGCTATGTGAGAGTCCAGATAACTCTGAAATGCTGAAGAAACAGGGAGTAAAGCCAGATCATTCAACAGAAATAAATACAGTGTAGAAATACACAGGTAAGTTTAATTTTCTAACAACTACCTAGGAAAATTCAATGGATAAAATCAATAGTATATTTTAATATTATAAAATATCATTTCAATATGTACTCAGCATTATAAAATATTTTGTTTTTTTTCCCTCAAATTAGGTTTTTAAAATCCCAGTGGGTATGTTTTTATTTCTTGTTCACTCTATTTAGGTGAGATTCTTTTTAAGTGTGCAGAGAATCCCATGGCTAGTGGCTTCTTTATTGATCAGTGCATGTGTGGAACTCCCAAATGTAATTTTTAAAATTTAGTTTCTTTCTTTTTGATGAGGTCCTATAAAAAATAAATTTACCAACATTTATGCTTTAGTCATGCACGTGGGAGATAGTATTTAGTATATACATTCGAATTATCTGCTTCTTTTTACCTGAGTAAGTATGTATTGCGTGTACCCTAGTAATGGAGCAGGTCAGCACACCAGCCCCAGACACCCTTTATACTTTGGAGTTCTATTTATACACTTTATACACTGTATAAAGTTACACTAGCTGCACTTTACACATTAGCATTTTAATCATGAGATGAACGCACATGGTATCTGTCCCTCATAAAGTTTGAGTATGAGGAAGAGTCATTAGAAATGGAGACACACCCTCGTTCAAAATTAAATAATTATAAATGATGTTGTAATGATAACAAACGAAGAAAAACAACACAGGAGGGTGGCTCTAGATGATTTTAGGGTAGGCTGAGTATACCAACTAGAGACAGTAGCCTGTCCAAGAGCCCCTGAGTTTAAAACATGCTGAAAGAACAGAGCCTAGTAGAAGTGTGCCAGAGAAAAGCAACATGAGATAAGAAAGAATGCTGGATCTTGTGGAACTTTAGAAGTCATGATGAGGAGCTGGAAAATCACCCCACATGCTCTGAAGTCTAGTAAAAGGTTTTAAAAGAAGAGACTTAATTGATTTTTTTTAAAAGCCATAACCTCAGGTAGTTACTATGAGGTATAGGAGAAGTGAGGACAAAGTATGTTCTCCTCCATGAGGATTCTAATGAAGGGAAGACAAAGAAAGGGAGCTACAATTCCAGGAGGACCTCATGATGATACACACACACACACACACACACACACACACACACACATATACATATATATACAAACATATATATACACACACATACATACACATATATACACACACATATATTTATACATATACATACATATATATGCATATATATATATATATATATGCATATATATATATATATGTGTGCAGTGCTGAAAAAAAAGAGGTGTAGATCCTGGATCCAGCTTTTTCTGATGGAACCAAGCAATTCTCCCTAAAGAAATTGCATGTTTTCACTGTCTAGTAACATCTCAAATTAACTTCCAAAAGGCAAGTTTCACCAACTGGAACCAATCATACAGATCTGTGGGCTCCATGGTTTCTAGTTGTGAGTAGTTGTAGCTAAATGTGAATCTGTGCAGAGACACAGTGATGCCTCGTCAGGGGCCCTTTGTGTATGTATGTGCTTAAAAATAAATAGTTGGGCATTAGGCTATGGGAATAGGCAATGAAATTATATCCTCTAACTTGTTTTTTTCCTCTTATAAGAAAGAACACCAGTGGATTTAACCCTATACCAATCTGCTATATAGACCTTCTTTTTAGGAACATATAAAACAGATTCTAAATTTGGTGTGTGTGTGTGTGTGTGTGTGTGTGTGTGTGTGTGTGTGTTCCACTGGTTACTTGGAACCTAATCTCTCATATACGCTCAGGATAGGACAATTTCATAATATCTCTTAGTGAAGACAAACTGATTAGAATTTCTAAGATTATGAACCTCTCTTTTGTGTGACACCCAGTAGACTATAGTATCCTTAGCTAATTAATGAAAGTGGCGTTAGAATCAAGATCCCTATCGATCCTTATTTATTGTGTCTGATAGCAGGATAAATTTGAAGCAGAAAACAAGATCTGTGATTTAAAATTGCCGAACTATAACTTAACAGTTGAAAATAATCAGTACTTGGTCATTATTAACAAATAAGAAATGCTTCAACATGTGAATGTGCTTCCCTATTCTTTGAATCGTGGTCGAGGTGAAATGACATAGGTCAGTGATAGGAAGCCTTTGAGAATTTGATCAAAGCTATAACTACTCTATGGGCTGGGGGAGAGGGCATTGCTACAAACCTCTCAGTCAACAGATCAACGGTATACCTACAGTAAGCCATATCTCCTTCGAGAGGCCATGGGTTCTTGTGAAGTTCACTACTCTGTGACTGATGAGTGTTTCTGGGCTGGAAGATTGAAGATGACTTGAGCAGACAAATACACAGAGCTTAACAACAGATAAGCATGCAATACTTTATAAGAACAGGCTGTGCTTTCTACCAGTGTTAGACTCAGGCTGGTCAAGCTTCAAAACAGGAATATGAATTTAAGTCCTGCCTCAGAAGATTCTCCTCTGAGGCTTGCTCATTCCCAGTAGGATTGAATATTTTGACACCAAACTTTATTACATTACTTACTTGACATGATTCTATTGATGGGCAGTAGAGGCTGTCTAGGTGTGACTACCACTTTCCCATAAGAAAGCTTAGAAGCTCAGGAATAAGAAATTCTCTAAGCCAGAAAATGTTCACTGTCCTGATCTGACCTATTGCTCCTCCCTCTCATCCTGACCCCCTGTCTCCCTCCCTTCCAGGCTGCTTTATGAGTCCCTTGGAAGGAGTAGCTCCATCCATTGGAGGAGAAAGTCTCCAATGACGTACAAAGATCTCTTTCACCCAAGAGGAGCTAATGCAACAAAGTTACAATAATGAATAATAAAAGAATTCACAGAACTACACACAGTCCACAAAGGAAGGGACTGCAGGTGGTGGCTGCTTTAAGGGTTGATTCTTAGGGACCATAGAAGACATTAAATAGCCATCCCTCACTTTCAGAAGTCTCAGCTCAAATTCCACTCCCTCCCCTGAAACACCAGCCCCCTGAGTGGTTATATCAGCTCTTACAACTCCTTACTTTAGAGCTTCTACTTTGTAATTTAATGCCTACAATATAGCATAGTGGCCAATATTGATTAATGGAAGCGTGTGCCATTCCTGCCCCTGAATTAGCCTCTCTGAGGACAGACATAGTATCTTTTCCCCGCTGGAGAGTAAGCTTATCAGATCAAGACCACATTTGTTTCTCTCACCCCACTTGCCATCACAATATCATACACAATGCAGGTAATATAACTTTGAACATATCATTGCAATATATCTTTGAATAAGCAATTTTGATATTTTTGCTACCTTTATAATAGTGACTTCTAGGACACACATATTTCCCAGCTGAAAAGAAAATAAGTTGCTTTATTGTTGTCGTTATTTTCTTTAGGGGTGTGTTTGTTTTGTTTTGTTGTGTTCAGAAAACAAATAATTTGTGTCAGAATAGGACAATTTGAATGGTCAGTTGGTATCTATGACTGATGGACCTCCAAAAACCACCATTGAGACTTTCAGGGAATGGATTCACGATGCTGTCTGCTGATTTTATTTTTAGTTACGTACAAGATCTGTGCTTTTATGTCACAACTTGAATTGCAAGAGAAATTAATCTGGCGGCTCTGAAGATGAGGGGAGGATGGCAAGATTTGCTAAGCAGCCCTAGTACTCCAGATAGAGACTTTGTAATTTTGCAAGTGTGGTGATCCCCTTTGTCATAGAAGCCATGGAGATAGTGCTGTATTTTCTTTTGGAGAGGAGGAGGGCCGTAATAGATTCTGAAGGTAACTAATGCAGACAGTAAAGCTGTGTGAGGATAAAATGCTAGGCACGGAGGAGCCATTCAAGAATGTTACATCTATGCAAGCAGGGTACTCAATCACCCCACCATTGATCTAGTCTGAGTTACGGCCCAAAGCTGTTAGTACTTAAGCCCATCTTATCTCTCCTCCGCCTCTCCTCTAAATAGAAACTCTTGTAGGGACAGGAAAAAAGTCAGAATCTAGAATCAACATTATTTGCTTTCATTTTAGCTCTTTCAGTTTATGCTAAATAAGATTCAAGTTTTCTACATTTGACCCTAAGTGCTATTTTCCTCTGTCTTATTTGCCCTGAGATAATGCTAAAGATAAACCTGGCAATGCTTCGGAATGACTGTGAGAACGCGCTCTTCCCAATGCCCTGGGGAGGCGAAAATAAATATCTGGAAGGAATGGGGAATAAAGTTGCAAGCATGGTGACACCATCTGCATTCTGTCCTCTGCCCCACCCCCAGGATGGGAAGGGGGATTGGGAGGGGACAGTAGTGGCTGTCCCAAACACAGCCACAAGGGCAGCAAATTAGAACCTCAAGTCACTGTTGTTCCACAGAATCAGCAGAGTTAATGTCTTAATCTAGTGTAAAAGTGGGACAATGAGAAAGATATTTCTCTAGTTCTTACACTTCCATCCAACCTCCCTTCCACCACAAATGCTTTTTTATATTTAGAAACCTCACGTGCATTATTTTAGGACTCAACTTTGAATCTTTTTTTTTTTTTTTT